>NC_084556.2:6402500-6537500 GCF_033978685.3 Nerophis lumbriciformis
ACATCTTAAGGCCCAAGCTGTTTGTTTACATGCTTTTTTTTTTATTTCTTTTTACTATTTGGGCTTATTGGACCCTAATTAGAATAAAAACTAAAAATCATCTTTTAATATGATGAACTTAATCCATAAGTACACAAATGTGTACTTCATGTGTAGTGACATCCATCCATCCATCCATCCATCTTCTTCCGCTTATCCGAGGTCGGGTCGCGGGGGCAGCAGCCTAAGCAGGGAAGCACAGACTTCCCTCTCCCCAGCCACTTCGTCCAGCTCCTCCCGGGGGATCCCGAGGCGTTCCCAGGCCAGCCGGGAGACATAGTCTTCCCAACGTGTCCTGGGTCTTCCTCGTGGCCTCCTACCGGTCGGACATGCCCTAAACACCTCCTTAGGGAGGCGCTCGGGTGGCATCCTGACCAGATGCCCGAACCACCTCATCTGGCTCCTCTCGATGTGGAGGAGCAGCGGCTTTACTTTGAGCTCCCCCCGGATGACAGAGCTTCTCACCCTATCTCTAAGGGAGAGCCCCGCCACCCGGCGGAGGAAACTCATTTCGGCCGCTTGTACCCGTGATCTTGTCCTTTCGGTCATAACCCAAAGCTCATGACCATAGGTGAGGATGGGAACGTAGATCGACCGGTAAATTGAGAGCTTTGCCTTCCGGCTCAGCTCCTTCTTCACCACAACGGATCGATACAGCGTCCGCATTACTGAAGACTCCGCACCGATCCGCCTGATGGCACTCCACCCTTTTCCGGGCGAGAACCATGGACTCGGACTTGGAGGTGCTGATTCTCATCCCAGTCGCTTCACACTGTAGTGACATGCAAATTTTTATTTTTACACTTTTTTTTTCCAAATTCCATTGTATGTTATACTCTTCTGACACCACCAGATGGCAGTATAAGTGTCCATATGTCGGCATAAGACCCCGATTCAGTAGTGTGCACAATTTTGGAAATAAGAGCTAAAAGGTGCTGTCCACGCATGTGGCCACTAAGGCCTTTAGAGGTGAAGCCGTTTTCTGACCTTCTTTTGTGGGCGGTCTTATTTACGTGCCTCCACTTTAAAGGCGTCGTCTCCCCGCCATCTTTTGTGTAGTTTTTAGTACTTCCATAGCGAGTCTACTGACAGATTACGTTTGAACTATTCTATTCTGCCTGGGCAATACATATCAATTTTAGCGATATTTTAGAGTTTTTTTTGTTGCAGACGATTTAAAAAATTAAAAATAGATTTTTATATAGATTGTTTATATAGTCAACAATTGGAAAAACGTCACCAATAGGGAAAATTCCATACGGCTCGTTTGGAGGAAGTGAATGTGAATTGTGAATTATATTTATATAGCGCTTTTGTGGGCGGTCTTATTTACGTGCCTCCACTTTAAAGGCGTCTTCTCCCCGCCATATTTGTTGTACTTTTTAGCACTTCCATAGCGGGTCTACCGACATATTACGTTTGAACTATACTAGGCCTGGGCAATACATATCAATTTGATCAATTGTGGAAGTCATGCAGGTTTAACAAGCTTTTTAATGATAATATTTTTCAGTAATCGGTTTCTCTCCCAGAACATGACTTTTCAGTCATGTCCGTATCCTCCTCCTCCTCCTGCGCCCGGCCGCTCACTGTTAAAGACAACAGATGATTGGATTAACACGTACCACCCGTGCAATCTAATCATCTGCCAGCTGTGTCTCGCCGTCAGCACATGCCACGCCCCCGTCTGATGGCGCTCTGTTTTCAGCAACATGGACAGAGGCGGTATCCTTTGCTCCTGCAAGCGCGCTGATCACACTCCCTTTCCACATCTATGTATTCAAGTTTTTTGTTGCAGATGATTTAAAAAACTAAAAATAGATTTTTCCTACTTTTTGCCACCTGGAGCTTCGTAGCCCTCACTTCCTCGGCGAATATTCAAAACACAGCTAATGCTAACGCTAACGAGAGCGAGACTTTTTTTCTAAGAAAATAAAAGAGTTGTCAGTACTTTGGTTTTTGCGGCAACAGGCGCAAAATAAATGACTGCACACTGCAAAGTGGTTAAAAAAAAAAGGCAGCGGCACAAAAAACATCTCAATTATTTATGTGCAATGTTATATTTTTGTTAACATTTTTTATTTGAAAATGATTCCATAAAAAGTACAATTTATATCTGGTCTTAAAAAATTCTAATTGAGATGCAGTGTAGGCAGTGTCGTTTCCATATACTAGTTTTTGATCAAATGAAAGAAAAACCTGTTTTGAATCAACTCTGTCAATGGTTTCTTTAAAAAAAATTGGTTGAAAAAAACAGAAAAAAATTGTAAATCTAATTTGTTGTGAAAAAATCAGGGATTTTATTTTGAGGCCTTATCGCCCAGGCCTAAACTTTACGCTAGTTTGTATTAGAAATGGCAACAGCAGTGGATGCATGTGCATGTACGAGCCAGTCTGCCCCACAAAAAAAAGAAGGAACTTACTGACTGCAACGTCAGACTACAATGGCGGACTCACGCTAAAAGCTCTTTGGGTAAACCTCTACCATATATGGAGCTATCCCGCTCATGTCAACGATTGGCAAAACGTCACCAACAGGGCAAATTCCAAACGGCTCGTTTGGAGGAAGTGAATTTGAATTGTGAATGGTAATTATATAGCGCTTTTTCTCTAGATTCAAACTACTTTACATAGTGAAACCCATTATCTCCATGTAAACCAGTGTGCAAGTGTCTTGCCCAATGATGCAATGGCAGTGACTGGGATGGCCGGGAGCGGGAATCAAACCTGGAACCCTCGAGCTGTTGGCATGGCAGCCCTACCAACCGAGCCACGCCGCCCCCAATGTATGAAGGAAGGCAAGATTGTTTTATAAATATATCCGCCATGCCTCCATGGTTTGATTTAAAAATGTCAGGACTTATGCAGATCCAAAATAAATAAAAACAAGAACCAACAAGTCGGGAAAGTTAGTTTTGTGTAACAGGTCCTCTTTAAGAAGAACAGTAATATTCTATTTTGCGTCCTCTTCTACTGATGTTTTACTCAAGATGCTTCAGGAAATGCTGAAAGAGCACAATCAAACACATCTATGAAGTCCGGAAATGGCGATTATTTTATTTATTTTTTTGCTCTTAATGTTAACCGTATTGAGTTTTGAAATAATCATGGACCAGGGCAACAAAAAACAAGGACTATTAGGTCAGAAAAGTTAGTGTTGCGTAACAGGTCCCCTTTAAGAAGAACAGTAGATAAAAAACTGTCAGTTAAGACGCCAGAATTTTCCCATAAAAATAACAGTGGTTCCGTTTTTCCATTTACAATAATACAGTGTAAAAACAACGACCATAGATTTGATGGTAAAAACCTGCATTTCAGTCGGCAGAATTTTACCGAAAAAATAACAGTGGTACTGTTTTTTGATTCGACAGTAATTCAGCGTAAATTTGACGGGGAGATAAACTGAGTCAGAACCTGCGGAAAAACGGGCAAAGAAGAGCAGACCCGCTAATATTCTATTTTGCGTCCTCTTCTACTGATGTTTTACTCAAGATGCTTCAGGAAATGCTGAAAGAGCACAATCAAACACATCTACGAAGTCCGGAAATGGCGATTATTTTATTGATTTTTTTGCTCTTAATGTTAACCGTATTGAGTTTTGAAATAATCATGGACCAGGGCGACAAAAAACAAGAACTATTAGGTCAGAAAAGTTAGTTTTGCATAACAGGTCCTCTTTAAGAAGAACAGTAGATAAGTAAACTGGCAGTAAAGCCGCCAGAATTTTCCCATAAAAATAACAGTGGTTCCGTTGTCCATTTACAGTAATACAGTGTAAAAACAACGACCATAGATTTGATGGTAAAAACCTGCATTTCAGTCGCCAGAATTTTACCGAGAAAAAAACAGTGGTACTGTTTTTGATTTGACAGTAATTCAGCGTACATTTGACGGGTAGATAAACTGAGTCAGAACCTGCGGAAAAACGGACAAACAAGAGCAGACCCGCTAATATTCTATTTTGCGTCCTCTTCTACTGATGTTTTACTCAAGATGCTTCAGGAAATGCTGAAAGAGCACAATCAAACACATCTATGAAGTCCGGAAATGGCGATTATTTTATTTTATTTTTTGCTCATAATGTTAACCATATTGAGTTTTGAAATAATCATGGACCAGGGCAACAAAAAACAAGAACTATTAGGTCAGAAAAGTTAGTTTTGCATAACAGGTCCCCTATAAGAAGAACAGTAGATAAAAAACTGGCAGTTAAGACGCCAGAATTTTCCCATAAAAATAACAGTGGTTCTGTTTTTCCATTTACAATAATACAGTGTAAAAACAACAACCATATATTTTATGGTAAAAACCTGCATTTCAGTCGCCAGAATTTTACCGAAAAAATAACAGTGGTACTGTTTTTTGATTTGACAGTAATTCAGCGTAAATTTGACGGGGAGACAAACTGAGTCAGAACCTGCGGAAAAACGGGCAAAGAAGAGCAGACCCACTAATATTCTATTTTGCGTCCTCTTCTACTGATGTTTTACTCAAGATGCTTCAGGAAATGCTGAAAGAGCACAATCAAACACATCTACGAAGTCCGGAAATGGCGATTATTTTATTTTATTTTTTGCTCATAATGTTAACCGTATTGAGTTTTGAAATAATCATGGACCAGGGCAACAAAAAACAAGAACTAATAGGTCAGAAAAGTTAGTTTTGCAAAACAGGTCCTCTTTAAGAAGAACAGTAGATAAAAAACTGGCAGTTAAGACGCCAGAATCTTCCCATAAAAATAACAGTGGTTCTGTTTTTCCATTTACAGTAATACAGTGTAAAAACAACGACCATAGATTTGATGGTAAAAACCTGCATTTCAGTCGCCAAAATTTTACCGAAAAAATAACAATGGTACTGTTTTTGATTTGACAGTAATTCAGCGTAAAATTGACGGGGAGACAAACTGAGTCAGAACCTGCGGAAAAACGGGCAAACAAGAGCAGACCCGCTAATATTCTATTTTGCGTCCTCTTCTACTGATGTTTTACTCAAGATGCTTCAGGAAATGCTGAAAGAGCACAATCAAACACATCTATGAAGTCCGGAAATGGCGATTATTTTATTTTATTTTATTTTTTGCTCATAATGTTAACCGTATTGAGTTTTGAAATAATCATGGACCAGGGCGACAAAAAACAAGAACTATTAGGTCAGAAAAGTTAGTTTTGCATAACAGGTCCCCTTTAAGAAGAACAGTAGATAAGTAAACTGGCAGTTAAGCCACCAGAATTTTCCCATAAAAATAACAGAGGTTCCGTTTTTCCATTTACAATAATACAGTGTAAAAACAACAACCATATATTTTATGGTAAAAACCTGCATCTCAGTCGCCAGAATTTTACCGAAAAAATAACAGTGGTACTGTTTTTGATTTGACAGTAATTCAGCGTACATTTGACGGGGAGACAAACTGAGTCAGAACCTGCGGAAAAACGGGCAAAGAAGAGCAGACCCACTAATATTCTATTTTGCGTCCTCTTCTACTGATGTTTTACTCAAGATGCTTTAGGAAATGCTGAAAGAGCACAGTCAAACACATCTATGAAGTCCGGAAATGGCGATTATTTTATTTATTTTTTTGCTCTTAATGTTAACCATATTGAGTTTTGAAATAATCATGGACCAGGGCAACAAAAAACAAGAACTATTAGGTCAGAAAAGTTAGTGTTGTGTAACAGGTCCCCTTTAAGAAGAACAGTAGATAAAAAACTGTCAGTTAAGATGCCAGAATTTTCCCATAAAAATAACAGAGGTTCCGTTACTCCATTTACAATAATACAGTGTAAAAACAACGACCATAGATTTGATGGTAAAAACCTGCATTTCAGTCGGCAGAATTTTACCGAAAAAATAACAGTGGTACTGTTTTTTGATTCGACAGTAATTCAGCGTAAATTTGACGGGGAGATAAACTGAGTCAGAACCTGCGGGAAAACGGGCAAAGAAGAGCAGACCCGCTAATATTCTATTTTGCATCCTCTTCTACTGATGTTTTACTCAAGATGCTTCAGGAAATGCTGAAAGAGCACAATCAAACACATCTACGAAGTCCGGAAATGGCGATTATTTTATTTTATTTTTTGCTCATAATGTTAACCGTATTGAGTTTTGAAATAATCATGGACCAGGGCGACAAAAAACAAGAACTAATAGGTCAGAAAAGTTAGTTTTGCATAACAGGTCCCCTTTAAGAAGAACAGTAGATAAGTAAACTGGCAGTTAAGCCACCAGAATTTTCCCATAAAAATAACAGAGGTTCCGTTTTTCCATTTACAATAATACAGTGTAAAAACAACAACCATAGATTTGATGGTAAAAACCTGCATTTCAGTCGCCAGAATTTTACCGTAAAAATAACAGTGGTACTGTTTTTGATTCGACAGTAATTCAGCGTAAATTTGACGGTAAGATAAACTGAGTCAGAACCTGCGGAAAAACGGGCAAAGAAGAGCAGACCCGCTAATATTCTATCTTGCGTCCTCTTCTACTGATGTTTTACTCAAGATGCTTCAGGAAATGCTGAAAGAGCACAATCAAACACATCTATGAATTCCGGAAATGGCGATTATTTTATTTTATTTTATTTTTTGCTCATAATGTTAACCATATTGAGTTTTGAAATAATCATGGACCAGGGCAACAAAAAACAAGGACTATTAGGTCAGAAAAGTTAGTGTTGTGTAACAGGTCCCCTTTAAGAAGAACAGTAGATAAAAAACTGTCAGTTAAGACGCCAGAATTTTCCCATAAAAATAACAGAGGTTCCGTTCTTCCATTTACAGTAATACAGTGTAAAAACAACGACCATAGATTTGATGGTAAAAACCTGCATTTCAGTCGGCAGAATTTTACCGAAAAAATAACAGTGGTACTGTTTTTTGATTCGACAGTAATTCAGCGTAAATTTGACGGGGAGATAAACTGAGTCAGAACCTGCGGAAAAACGGGCAAAGAAGAGCAGACCCGCTAATATTCTATTTTGCATCCTCTTCTACTGATGTTTTACTCAAGATGCTTTAGGAAATGCTGAAAGAGCACAATCAATCACTTCTATGAAGTCTCTGGGAAAGAGAGAGATGGGAGAGCAGGGAAGTCCGGAAATGGCAATTATTTTATTTATTTGTTTGCTATTTTATGAGTTTTGAAATAATCATGGACCAGGGCGACAAAAACAAGCAATGAAGTGATCAAAATAATAGTTGTACACACAAATGGTCTCCAGTTCTGTAGCGCAGTTTTTTTCAACCTTTTTTGAGCCAAGGCACATTTTTTGCGTTGAAAAAATCCGGCGGCACACCACCAGCAGAAATCATTAAAAAACGAAACTCAGTTGACAGTAAAAAGTTGTTGTCACAATTGTTGGATACGACTTTAAACCATAACCAACCATGCATCACTATAGCTCTTGTCTCAAAGTAGGTGTACTGTCACCACCTGTTACATCACGCCGTGACTTATTTAGACTTTTTTGCTGTTTTCCTGTGTGTAGTGTTTTAGTTCTTGTCTTGCGCTCCTATTTTAGTGGCTTTTTCTCTTTTTTTGGTATTTTCCTGTAGCAGGTTCATGTCTTCCTTTGAGCGATATTTCCCGCATCCACTTTGTTTTAGCAATCAAGACTATTTCAGTGGTTTTTATCCCTCTTTGTGAGGACATTGTTGATTGTCACGTCATGTTCGGTTGTACACCGTGGACGCCGTCTTTGCTCCACAGTAAGTCTTTGCTGTCGTCCAGCGTTCTGTTTTTGTTTACTTCGCAGCCAGTTCAGTTTTCGTTTCGTTCTGCATAGCCTTCACTAAGCTTCAATGCCTTTTCTTAGGGGTGCTCACCTTTTGTTTATTTTTGGTTTAAGCATTAGACACAATTTTACCTGCACTCTGCCTCCCGCTGTTTCCGACATCTACAATGCAATTAGCACTGGCTGCCACCTACTGATATGCAAGAGTATTACACGGTTACGCTGCCGAGCTCTAGACAGCACCGACACTTAAGAACAACACATAATTTGAAAGTTTGATCATATTACGCCTATACTGGCTCACCTGCACTGGCTTCCTGTGCACTTAAGATGTGACTTTAAGGTTTTACTACTTACTTATAAAATACTACACGGTCTAGCTCCGTCCTATCTTGTCGATTGCATTGTACCATATGTCCCGGCAAGAAATCTGCGTTCAAAGAACTCCGGCTTATTAGTGATTCCCAGAGCCCAAAAAAAGTCTGCGGGCTATAGAGCGTTTTCTATTCGGGCTCCAGTACTATGGAATGCCCTCCCGGTAACAATTAGAGATGCTACCTCAGTAGAAGCATTTAAGTCCCATCTTAAAACTCATTTGTATACTCTAGCCTTTAAATAGCCCCCCTGTTAGACCAGTTGATCTGCCGTTTCTTTTCTTTTCTCCTCTGCTCCCCTTTTCCTTGAGGGGGGGGGGCACAGGTCCGGTGGCCATGGATGAAGTGCTGGTTGTCCAGAGTCGGGACCCGGGGTGGACCGCTCGCCTGTGCATCGGCTGGGAACATCTCTGCGCTGCTGACCCGTCTCCGCTCGGGATGGTGTCCTGCTGGCCCCACTATGGACTGGACTCTTACTATTATGTTGGATCTACTATGGACTGGACTCTCACAATATTATGTCAGACCCACTCGACATCCATTGCTTTCGGTCTCCCCTAGAGAGGGGGGGGTTACCCACATATGCGGTCCTCTCCAAGGTTTCTCATAGTCATTCACATCGACGTCCCACTGGGGTGAGTTTTTCCTTGCCCGTATGTGGGCTTTGTACCGAGGATGTCGTTGTGGCTTGTGCAGCCCTTTGAGACACTTGTGATTTAGGGCTATATAAATAAAGATTGATTGATTGATTGATTGAATTTGCAGACTACAATTACTGGTTTGCAAAAAATATTTTTAACCCAAATAGGTGAAATTTGTCTTGTTCACGAGTGAGGGAAGAGTAGATGGTGAGATCGACAGGCGGATCGGTGCGGCGTCTTCAGTAATGCGGACGCTGTACCGATCCGTTGTGGTGAAGAAGGAGCTGAGCCGGAAGGCAAAGCTCTCAATTTACCGGTCGATCTACGTTCCCATCCTCACCTATGGTCATGAGCTTTGGGTTATGACCGAAAGGACAAGATCACGGGTACAAGCGGCCGAAATGAGTTTCCTCCGCCGGGTGGCGGGGCTCTCCCTTAGAGATAGGGTGAGAAGCTCTGTCATCCGGGGGGAGCTCAAAGTAAAGCCGCTGCTCCTCCGCATCGAGAGGAGCCAGATGAGGTGGTTCGGGCATCTGGTCAGGATGCCACCCGAGCGCCTCCCTAAGGAGGTGTTTAGGGCATGTCTGACCGGTAGGAGGCCACGAGGAAGACCCAGGACACGTTGGGAAGACTATGTCTCCCGGCTGGCCTGGGAACGCCTCGGGATCCCCCGGGAGGAGCTGGACGAAGTGGCTGGGGAGAGGGAAGTCTGGGCTTCCCTGCTTAGGCTGCTGCCCCCGCGACCCGACCTCGGATAAGCGGAAGAAGATGGATGGATGGATGGATGGTGAAATTAGACAATCTCCCACGGCACACTCGTGGTTGAAAAACACTGCTGTAGAGGGTGTTTCAAGTACAGTTAGTCATCCACCACTTACTCAAAAACTAATTGACATGATGGGAAATGACTGCCGGATTCATTTTCAGGAGCAAAAAGTTACATGGAAATAACCTTTTAGTGACATTTCAATCATCTTGACGCCACGGGTCCTTTAAACACAACCCTTCGTAGCATTTCCGCAAACTGTCCCCTCAAAGATGCACAGAGGTAAAAAAAATGATCCGATTTTTGAATATTTAGTCAGCACTCCAGCTAATGAACGTCTGACATTTCCGTAATTGTCCGACGGCGTCACCGCTTTCAACACAACAATGGCAAGAGAAGGAGCGAGGCTCCAAAGCTACATTCGAGGGCAGAATTCTAGCGCAGTGATTCAACCCCCACTATTTGTGCCATTCACTCCAAACAGAGGCAATAAAACCCAGCCTGAACAGAAGCAATATTACATTTTCTGACCACGTCAGAAAATTCACCCAAACTGCCAATTGCTCCAAGTCCTTTCCGACCACCGTCCATTTCATAGGGTGTAAACCAGGGGTGCTCATTACGTCGATCGCGATCTACCGGTCGATCTCGGAGGGTGTGTAAGTCGATCACCAGCCAGCCATTAAAAAAATAGTCCTAAAAATGAGCGATCATAAATCTTCACTATGACGTCACCTTCGTCACTTGATTGACATTCACGGCACCCGAGGGTCTTCTGAGATGACGCTGGCTGCTGCCAGCTCATTAAAATTACCGACTGGAAGGCGAGAAACACTTTATTTCAACAGACTCTGGCGCCGTATCTGTCGTCAAAACTCCAAAGACCGACTGCACAGTTGCACAATAAAAGCGCTACTTCATCCTGCCTGCGCTACCAAAATAAGAGTCTCAGAAAGCTGGCATGCACAAGCTAGCAAGCTACGGAGTTTGCCGACAATGTATTTCTTGTAAAGTGTATACAAAGGAGTACGGAAGCTGGATAAATAAAATGCCAAAAACCAACCACTTTCATGTGGTATTGGACAGAAAGGAGGACTTTTTTTCTCCTCCATTCGAAAATGCGGACCTTATCAGCACTACTGTCTGATTCCAATCAATGCAAGTCATCACAATCAGGTAATACACTAACTTATATTCTTGTCTTCATGAAAGAAATGAATCTATATGTGTTAAACATGCTTGTATTATCTCTAAACACTTTTAACTTATTAACAATATTAACTATATGTGTTAAACATGCTTGTATTATCTCTAAACACTTTTAACTTATTAACAATATTAACTATATGTGTTAAACATGCTTGTATTATCTTTAAACACCTTTAACTTATTACCAATATTAACTATACGTGTTAAACATGCTTGTATTATCTTTAAACACCTTTAACTTGTTAACAATATTAACTATGTGTTAAACATTCTTGTATTATCATTAAACACCTTTAATTTATTAACAATATTAACTATATGTGTTAAACATGCTTGCATTATCACTAAACCTCTTTAACTTGTTAACAATATTAACTATATGTGTTAAACATGTTTGCATTATCTTTAAACACCTTTAACTTAACAATATTAACTATATGTGTTAAACATGCTTGTATTATCATTAAACACCTTTAACTTGTTAACAAAAACATATGTTTCATAAATAAGTAAATATAAATTATATATATGAATGAGGTAGATCCCCACGACTTGATCAATTGAAAAGTAGCTCGCCTGCAGAAAAAGTGTGAGCACCCCTGGTGTAAACGATGTAAGTGAAAGTGCTTGTTCTTCGGTGTTTCTTATCTGTGATTTGTGTCTGCCGAGACCGGCTCAGGGTGAAAAGAGCCCTGCCGTGTCGCAACGTGAGTACAATTAAGACGGGAGGAAAAACTTACCTATTTGATGAGCAGCATTGACGAGGTGGCAGCATGCGGAGAAATAGAGAGAAAACAGGAGCAAACGTTAGTTACAAAGCGGTACTTTAGCATACTAAAAACACACTTACATTCTCATCATCAGCTTCTAAAAAAAACCACAGAGGAGTGATTGGAAGAAAGTAAACATCTAAAAACACGGTCACTCTTGAATAATCTCTGGTTTTAAGAAATACAAATACAAATAGACGGAGTAGACATAGAAAGGGTAAAAGAAACTAGATTTTTGGGAGTATTAATAGATGATCAAATGAACTGGAAATCTCATATACAAAACATACAACATAAGGTGGCAAAAAACATTTCAATAATGAATAAAGCAAAATATGTCCTGGGCCAAAAAATCACTACATATTCTCTACTGCTCGCTAGTGTTACCATATCTGAGCTATTGTGCAGAAATATGGGGAAATAACTACAAATGTGCGCTACATTCGCTAACCGTGTTACAAAAAAGATCAGTTAGAATGATACATAATGTTGGATATAGAGAACACACAAACCCTTTAATTATTAAGTCAGAAATATTAAAGTTCGGTGATTTGGTAAAATTGCAAACAGCTAAAATGATGTACAAAGCAAACTATAACCTGCTACCAAAGAATGTACAACAATTCTTCTCAACTAAAGAGGAGAAATATAACCTTAGAGGAAAAAATAATTTAAAACATTTATATGCACGTACAACACTTAGAACTTTTAGCATATCAGTATGTGGAATTAAATGATGGAATGGAATAAGTAAAGAAGTTAAAAATTGTACTGATATGATCCAGTTGAAGAGGTTGTTCAAAAATAATAGTGCTTACAGAGTACAAAAAAGAAGAATTATGAGAAATACTTTCAACCTTATTGAAAATAAGATATTCTTCATCTCAGTATGTTAATAATGACCGAATTAATTAATTAATTACATATTACAAATCTGTTGTATACTAATTCATAGATGTTATTTTATTATATAAAAAGGTCAGTAAATGATTCTATATATTTGTAAACGCTTTGAAGTGGGAAAGGGGTAGGATTAAATAAGCTTTGCTTCTTCCTACTCCTTTTCGGGCATGATGTAAAATGAAATGATGTGAAATTGTGTGATGTATTATGATGTAAGTGTGTTCATGTTCGAAATAAACTAAAGAAAGAAAGAAAGAAAGGCCATTCATTTTTATGCTATTTCAAGTCCATACCACATTTCAGTAGTAAATAAGAAACTCACAGTTATTAATCACAGGAGATGTGATGTGCATTGTGGCATTGTTGGACTAATTGTTGGCTATTTATCCCACTTCTGACACCATTTTTGTCAAAGAAGACGCATTACCCTTTACCGAAATCTCCCAATTGCCCTGAGGGGTCCTTCCAACCGGGCACGCCATGTCCTCATAGCCAACATCCCACTTCTGACACTATTTGTAATCTGTGCCATCAAGCCAGATTTGAACAAGAGTCAATTAGATTGAAAAAAAAAACACTTTAGATAATCACTCTACCTATACACAGTTGCCATATTACAATTTACGAAGTGCCTCCAAACTGTACATCCCACTTCTGGAACCATTTCCGGCACTGTAATTTGTGGCGTTAAACTAGATTTGAAACACAGTCAATTAGACAGAAAGATAAACCCTGGCATAATCACTCTACCTCTACACAGTTGCCATATTACAATTAACAAAGTGCCTCCAAACCGTACATCCCACTTCTGGAACCATTTCCGGCATTGTAATCTGTGGCGTCAAACCAGATTTCAACCAGAGTCAATTATATTGAAAATAAACACTTAAGATAATCACTCTACCTATACACAGTTGCCATATTACAATTAACGAAGTGCCTCCAAACCGTACATCCCACTTCTGGAACCATTTACGGCACTGTAATCTGTGGCGTCAAACCAGATTTGAACCAGAGTCAATTAAATTGAAAAAAAACACTTTAGATAATCACTCTACCTATACACAGTTGCCATATTATAATTAACAAAGTGCCTCCAAACTGTACATTCCAATTCTGGAACTATTTCCGTCACTGTAATCTGTAGCGTCAAACCAGATTTAAATCAGATTCAAGTAGATTGAAATAAAAACAAACTTGCATAACCACTCTACCTCTACACAGGTGCCAAATTACAGTTGGCAAAGTGACTCATAGCTCATAGCTAGACATCCCACTTCTGACACCAAGTGTGTCACTGTAATCGGTTGCATCAAGCCAGATTCGAACCAGAATCAATTAAAATAAAAACAACTTGCGTAATAACCACTTCTACACAGGTGCCCCATTTCAAATAAAGAAATGCCTCATAGCTGTACATCCCACTTCTGAAACTATTTACGTCACTGTAATCTCTGGCATCAAGCCAGATTTGAACCAGAGTCAATTAGATTGAAAAAAAAAAAACATTACACAGGGGCCTCATTACAATTGACAAAGTGCCTCATTGCACGTAGCGAGACATCCCACTTCTGACACCATGGTTGTCACTGTAATCTGTGACATCAAGCTAGATTTGAACCAGAGTCAATTAGATTGGAACAACTTGCATAATCACTCTACTTTTAAACAAGTGCCTCATCACAATCAACAAAGTGCCTCATACAGTAGTTCATAGCGGTACATCCCACTTCTGACACCACTTTTGTCATCAAAAGAACAATCCCCTCAAACCAGCTCGGAACTGGAGTGAACAGGATTTCGTCAGATGGTTTACGGTGCGCTGTCCCACATTGTATCCCCGCCCCCGTCTTGTAGGCCAATGTTCCAAACAGGCGCCTTTTGGGATGATGTTCGAAAACTGGTTCTCCCGATTGTTCGATAAGAAAATAACCGATTCCATGGATTCGAATACCTTTTTGAGAAACGGTTCCCGTTATCGAAGCCACTATAGTAAGGAGAAATATATGGTTCTTTATTCGAATACCTGGGAACAAATCTCATGTCACAGGAAATGCCCTGTGGCACGTCACAGGAAATGACGTAGCTCAGTCAATCGGCGGCAGATACAGAAGCAGCAACAACAATGGACCGGAAAAAACGCTCCAAGGCATGGCTTCACTTTACTAAGAAATACGACGAGGAAACGGCTATCCGCAATTATTGCCAGGCTTCGCCTTTCCTGTAAGGGGAGCAGTACAACAAACATGTTGAAACATGTTCAGGCCGTACATAACCTGAAGGTTAGAGAAACGTGTCGTGTCTTCGACGCGTGGAGAAGCAGCGACAGAGCTGACGAAGCACGCCCCTCTTCCTCTGCTTCAACCTGCAGTCCCAGTGATACCGCCGGTGAATAACTAAAGTTAACTGTTGCCGGTTAATATCCATATCTGCTCACTTGTAGCCTTTAGGCTAAAATAACGTTACCTCTTATGTCAACCAGGACTGCAGTAATGTTAGCTAGACTTACGTTACCTAAGCATAGTCAGTGGCTAACGGTAACGTTAACGTTAGCCTTTTTGTACGTGTCTGATAACGTTAACCGTATCTTGTAGCCTACACCACTCCAGAGTTTGCAGGTCTGTCTAATAAATAATACAAATGAATGCAGGATTTTCCCTGCATGTATTTTTCTTAGGTGGCTCAATTAAAGGGGAACTAACAGTCAATATTTGTATTTATATATTTTTTTCTTAAAACATGTAAGTGAAGGCTGCCAAAAGGGATTGATTGATTGATTGATTGAAACTTTTATTAGTAGATTGCACAGTTCAGTACATATTCCGTACAATTGACCACTAAATGGTAACACTCGAATAAGTTTTTCAACTTGTTTAAGTCGGGATCCACGTAATCAATTCATGGTGTTTTTGTTAAACCAAGTATTGTGTGTTTTTTTCCATATACAGGTACAACAACCTATCTGGATTCGTTAAGAGAATCGATAAGGAATCGGTTCGATAAAAGGATTCGATAATGGCATCGAAATCGATAATTTCTTAACAAACATCATCCCTAGGCGCCTTAGAGCTAAATATTCTGCTTCTGACACAAATGTTGTCTAACAAATTGAAACTATTTCGCCAGATTGTTTCGGGCATATTCCACCACCTTACCTCCCTGGAAGTAGTCTCACACAGGTATTTGACATCTAATCATCCCACTTCTGACACCATTTTGTCACATACATGTGTGTCTGTTATATTAAAAGGCCAGACTTGCTCTACCTCCCTCTACTGGACGTAGGCCTAAATCCTACAAAGGTGTTTCATAGGTTACTCTACCTCCCCCTACTGGAGGTATGCCGACGTCATACACAGGTGGTTTCACGGCTAATCATCCCACGTTTGACACCGCGTTTGTCAGACATTTGAAGCGTCAAACGCAGATTTAAACCCTCTCTACAGGCGGTGCTCATGTCCCACACGTCAACCCCACTTCTGACACCCTTTTTGGCAGCCAAATCTGCGGCTTAGTACCCATAACCTAGAATTCAGTTTCTCCTGGCAGCCAAGAACTGATCCTGATTGAATAAAACTTATTGAGACGAGGAAGGAACCTGCGAAATAGAAGCAGCTGAGGTCGGCATGACGTGACGCAAGAGGCGCACTCTGCATCAAACTTTTGAAACTGGTCCTGGGCTTGATCTCTTGCCAAAAGGTTAATGTGGCTCAGTATTTTCTCTCGCTCGCTCTCTCTCTCTCTCTCTCTCCCTGGGAGTAATTACAAAAGGGAATACATCATGTTAATGTTTTATTGTGGGCTGGAGAAGAAGTATCGCCCTTTGCAAGCACCTCCACTTAAAACAGTTTTTGTTTGGGAATCCGTATTTATTTTCTTTTTAGGACTCCAGCTGGTAAATTATTCACACGGTGGGCCAAGCACAGCATGCGGTGCCTCCAAGCTGGAGACCTTCTTGCGGATTCCCTGTTCCATTCATCCATCCATCCATCCATCTGATATATACAGGTGAAACTCCAAAAATTTGAAGACCGTGCAAAGGTTTGTTTTTTCCAAGGTGAAACTAATATATGACATTAGCTCTTAAAGGCCTACTGAAATGCGATTTTCTTATTTAAACGGGGATAGCAGGTCCATTCTATCTGTCATACTTGATCATTTTGCGATATTGCCATATTTTTGCTGAAATAATTTAGTAGAGAACATCGACGATAAAGTTCGCAACTTTTGATCGCTGATAAAAAAAGCCTTGCCTGTACCGGAAGTAGCAAACGAGTAGCGTGATTCGGACCGAGAAAGCGACGATTTCCCCATTAATTTGAGCGAGGATGAAAGATTCGTGGATGAGGAAAGTGAGAGTGAAGGACTAGAGGGCAGTGGGAGCGATTCAGATAGGGAAGATGCTGTGAGAGGCGGGTGGGACCTGATATTCAGCTGGGAATGACTAAAACAGTAAATAAACACAAGACATATATATACTCTATTAGCCACAACACAACCAGGCTTATATTTAATATGCCACAAATTAATCCCGCATAACAAACACCTCCCCCCTTCCGTCCATATAACCCGCCAATACAACTCAAACACCTGCACAACACACTCAATCCCACAGCCCAAAGTACCGTTCACCTCCCCAAAATTCATACAGCACATATATTTCCCCAAAGTCCCCAAAGTTACGTACGTGACATGCACATAGCGGCACGCACGCACGGGCAAGCGATCAAATGTTTGGAAGCCGCAGCTGCATGCGTACTCACGGTACCGCGTCTGCGCATCCAACTCAAAGTCCTCCTGGTAAGAGTCTCTGTTGTCCCAGTTCTCCACAGGCCAATGGTAAAGCTTGACTGTCATCTTTCGGGAATGTAAACAATTAAACACCGGCTGTGTTATCCGGCACAACAGTCAGGGGGTGCATTCTACGGCGGGGGTGCGTTATCCGGCACAACACTTGCCGCAATACACCGCTTCCCACCTACAGCTTTCTTCTTTAATGTCTCCATTGTTCATTGAACAAATTGCAAAAGATTCACCAACACAGATGTCCAGAATACTGTGGAATTTTGCGGTGAAAACAGACGACTTAATATGCTGGCCACCAAGCTGTCCCAAAATGTCCTCTACAATCTGTGACATCACGCGCAGACGTCATCATACCGATACGTTTTCAGCAGGATATTTTGCGCAAAATCTAAAATTGCGCTTTAGTAAGCTAACCCGGCCGTATTGGCATGTGTTGCAATGTTAAGATTTCATCATTGATATATAAACTATCAGACTGCGTGGTCGGTAGTAGTGGGTTTCAGTAGGTCTTTAACATGCGAGATGCCAATCCTCGTTGTTTTGCCCCAAAACGTCACATTTTGGTTCTGTGGGCGGTCTGAGTCACATTGCAGTCTACACGTATCTCTTATGTGTGACTGCCATCTACTGGTCACACTTATCATTTCACCATGTACCAAAATAAAATAGTTTTAAGGTCGGTAAGCACAACCAACATTATTCCGTACATTATGCGCACCGGGCTATAAGGCGCACTCTCGATTTTTTTGAGAAAATGAAAGGATTTTAAGTGCGCCTTATAGTCCGAAAAATACGTTAAGGTTTTATCTGGCCCGTGGAATGAGTTTGCCAAGTATAAAAATGAGCCGAAATTTTGGAATGAAAAAAAAACCCGCTGTTTTAAATGTGTCCACTAGATGTCGCAATAGCAATTATTTGTATCTTTGTAGATGCTGTCAAAAAATAAATAAACCACCTGATGTTATTAGTGCACTAGTCGAGGAAAATTACTACATAAATAACATCCTGTAATTTGATTTTGATATTATTTGATATTATTTTCGTTATCTTGATAGATTGAAAATTAACACCAAATGAGTTGACTGATGAACATTATCACATAATTTATTCAGAAAGTATAAATAACGACAAATAAAGGTAGAATACTATTAACCGCAACATCAAAGTGTAAAAAAAAAAACCCAACAACATTATGATTTGTACATTTTCAGAATGTGCTTGTTCTATTTTTAAACAAAGAAAAACAATCTGAAGTTGTCTTTATTTTTAAGTTATCGTGCCGTGATATTACCAGTCCGGCCCACTTGAGAGTTAGGTAGGTAGGTCTTTATTGTCATTGCAAACAGTGTACAGGGTTACAGAACAGGAACGCTGATGGGTCACCACAAGGCGCCCCGTAAAAGATGGGAAAAAGGTCAAACGCTGGGGAAGGATGAGTAAAAAAAATACAATCTAGACTGGGCTCCTAAGGGGGCCCAGTCTGGAGTGGGAAAAAACATATTACAGCGTACATCTCGAGATATCTAGCAACAGAGGGAAGGGAGTGCGAGGTCATGATGGCCGGCCGCAGCTCTCAGGCCCTGACCATCCATTCATCACCCCTATGGGATTTGCGTCGAGGGCGTTGGATTGGGGGTGGGGTGTGTATGTGCGGCGTATAATTTTGTGGATGCATGTTAGTGTTTAAGCCCCGTAGTGTGTCTCTGTTCCGCGGCCTTGGTGTTCTTGCCAGTCAGTCCAAAGTCAACAACAACGGGTGTGTGTCCATGAGAGACAAGAAGGGAGTTTGTTGTGTCTTCGCCGCACTGTCCTTCGGGAGAGTCTCGAAGCCAGGGAAACAATCCAAGTTAGAATGTTTTTGTATGCGAGTGAAAATAAAAATGTTTTTTTTACTTTAAATTGTCTATGTTACATTTTCAGAATGTGCTTGTGCTATTTTTAAACAAAAAAACAATCTGCAGTTGTCTTTATTTTTAAGTTATCATGCCGTGATTTTACCAGTCCGGCCCCCGGAGTAGATTTTTCTCCATGCGGCCACCGATCTAAAATGAGCTGCTTTAGATATAATTTAGATAATTATGGCTTATCAATAATGAAAATCTGAAATTGAAAATCTCCCCCCCAAAAAAATGGGGTTTTCACAAACTGAGCATCAAAATGATAACAAAGGCTTGACATATCTCACTTGGCTTGTAATGAGTTTAATTGCTGACAGGAACTAACTTTTGCACCATATTCTAATTTGCTTGAGTTTCACCCGCAATCCAGAAAGCAGCATCCACTTGCATGTTTTCAGTTCAATACAAGAGAAACCATTCGGAGGAGCTTTTTCGGGTCAGAGTGTTGCGTCATCACCAGTGTGACAGGTGATGTCGATTTATTCGCAACTAATTTTAGCCGCATTCAGCGCTTGGCAGATGGTCCGTTTGGTTGTTGGATTTGCTCTCGAAAAATTGCCTGCAAGCAAAATAAACACATCAAATCTGACAGTCGCATGTGTGTGAGGGAAGTGTTTTTCTGTTGCACTCACCAGATACATCTTGATGGACAATTATAACAATTATTTCACTTGATATTGTTAAGAATTAGGTTGATTGTGATGGAAAAATGGGTACACTACTTGGATGCAAAAATAAAATAAAATCCGAACAGTATACATTTATTTCTAGTTTAGTTATTTGTATTAATATTAGCGCGGCTTTGATAATAAAGTTATGTGTTCTGGCAACCTTTAAATATCAATCAATCAATCAAAGTTAATTCATTATAGCCCTAAATCACAAGTATCTCAAAGGGCTGCACAAGCCACAACAACGTTCTCGGCTCAGATCCCAAATATATTGTTATTAGTAAGCAGAAACCCACATAGCGCCATAATGTTCTTCGTGCTATTTTGTGGTAATTTGTCATTCATTAGAGGCAACATGTCTGAATTAAAGTTATACAAATGCTGAGATTTTAAGCAAATAAATGTGATCCTTTGGTGAGCTGCTCAAAATCATCCAGCATTTTGGGGGGGAAAAGTGATTGATTTTATTGATCCTACTTCTGACACCGAACAGAAGCGCTTCACTTGGGACGAAAAACATATTTTGTCTGCACATGCTTGTATTTTTTATTTCATCCCGCTTCTGACACCAAACAGAAGCGCTTCGCTTAGGACAAACTATGGCATATTTGCACTCGCATGTATATTTTTGTTTGATCCCACTTCTGACACCAAACGGAAGCGCTTCGCTGAAGACAAAATATTGCATATTTGCACTAGCGTGTATGTTTTTGTTCGATCCCCCTTGGGACACCCAACAGAAGCGCTTCACTTTGGACAAAATATGTTGTGCCTACACATGTTTGTATGTTTCTATTTCATCCCGCTTCTGACACCAAACCGAAGTGCTTCGCTTAGGACAAAATATGGCATATTTGCACTCACATGCATATTTTTGTTTGAGCCCACTTCTGACACCAAACAGAAGCACTTCGCTGAGGATACAATATGGCATATTGGCACTCACATGCATATTTTTGTTTGAGCCCACTTCTGACACCAAACAGAAGCGTTTCGCTTAGGACAAAATATGGCATGTTTGCACGAGCGTGTATGTTTTTGTCTGATCCTCCTTGGGACACCCAACAGAAGCGCTTCACTTTGGACAAAATATGTCATGCCTACACATGTTTGTATGTTTCTATTTAATCCCGCTTCTGACACCAAACAGAAGCGCTTCACTTTGGACAAAATATGTTGTGCCTACACATGTTTCTATTTAATCCCGCTTCTGACACCAAACCGAAGCGCTTCGCTTAGGACAAAATATGGCATATTTGCACTCACATGCATATTTTTGTTTGAGCCCACTTCTGACACCAAACAGAAGCACTTCGCTGAGGATACAATACGGCATATTGGCACTCACATGCATATTTTTGTTTGAGCCCACTTCTGACACCAAACAGAAGCGTTTCGCTTAGGACAAAATATGGCATGTTTGCACGAGCGTGTATGTTTTTGTTTGATCCCACTTCTGACACCAAACATAAGCGCTTTGCTTAGGACAAAATATGGCATATTTGCACTAGCGTGTATGTTTTTATTTGATCCCACTTCTGAAACCGAACAAACGCGTTTCACTTTGGACAAAGTATGTCGTGCTTGCAAATATTTGTATGCTTCTATTTAATCCCGCTTCTGACACCAAACAGAAGCGCTTCACTTAGGACAGAATATTGCATATTTGAACTAGCGTGTATGTTTTTGTTTGATCTCACTTCTGACACCAAACAGAATCGCTTCCCTTGGGACAAAATATGGCATATGTGCACTAGCTTGAATGTTTTTCTTTTATCCCACTTCTGAAACAAACAAAAGTGTTTCACTCTGGACAAAGTATGTCGTGCCTGCACATGTTGGTATTTTTCTACTTTAATCCCGCTTCTGACTCCAAACAGAAGCGCTTCACTTAGGACAACATATGGCATATTTGCACTCGCGTGTATATTTTTGTTTGATCCCACTTCTGACACCAAACGGAAGCGCTTCGCTTAAGACAAAATATTGCATATTTGCACTAGCGTGTATGTTTTTGTTCGATCCCCCTTGGGACACCCAACAGAAGCGCTTCACTTTGGACAAAATATGTCGTGCCTACACATGTTTGTATGTTTCTATTTAATCCCGCTTCTGACACCAAACAGAAGTGCTTCACTGAGGACAAAATATGGCATATTTGCACTCACATGCATATTTTTGTTTGAGCCCACTTCTGAAACCAAACAGAAGCGATTCGCTTAGGACAAAATATGGCATGTTTTTGTTTGATCCCACTTCTGACACCAAACAGAAGCGTTTCATCGAGGACAAAATATGGCATATTTGCACTAGTGTGTGTTTTTGTTTGATCCCACTACTGACACCAAACAGAAGCGCTTTGCTTAGGACAAAATATGGCATATTTGCACTAGCGTGCATGTTTTTATTTGATCCTACTTCTGAAACCGAACAAACGCGTTTCACTTTGGACAAAGTATGTCGTGCTTGCACATGTTTGTATGCTTCTATTTAATCCCGCTTCTGACACCAAACAGAAGCGCTTCACTTAGGACAAAATATTGCATATTTGCACTAGTATGTTTTTGTTTGATCCCACTTCTGACACCAAACAGAATCGCTTCCCTTAGGACAAAATATGGCATATTTGCACTAGCTTGTATGATTTTCTTTCATCCCACTTCTGACACAAACAAAAGCGTTTCACTCTGGACAAAGTATGTCGTGCCTGCACATGTTGGTATTTTTCTACTTTAAACCCGCTTCTGACTCCAAACAGAAGCGCTTCACTTAGGACAACATATGGCTTATTTGCACTAGCGTGTTTGTTTTTATTTAATCCCACTACTGACACCAAACAGAAGCGCTTCCCTTGGGACAAAATATGGCATATGTGCACTAGCTTGCATGTTTTTCTTTTATCCCACTTCTGAAACAAACAAAAGCGTTTCACTCTGGACAAAGTATGTCGTGCCTGCACATGTTGGTATTTTTCTATTTTAATCCCGCTTCTGACTCCAAACAGAAGCGCTTCACTTAGGACAACATATGGCATATTTGCACTAGCGTGTTTGTTTTTATTTAATCCCACTACTGACACCAAACAGAATTGCTTCCCTTAGGACAAAATATGGCATATTTGCACTAGCGTGTATGCTTTTGTTTGATCCCCCTTGGGACACCCAACAGAAGCGCTTCACTTTGGACAAAATATGTCGTGCCTACACATGTTTGTATGTTTCTATTTAATCCCGCTTCTGACACCAAACAGAAGTGCTTTGCTGAGGATAAAATATGGCATATTTGCACTCACATGCATATTATTGTTTGAGCCCACTTCTGACACTAAACAGAAGCGCTTTGCTTAGGACAAAATATGGCATGTTTGCACTTGCGTGCATGTTTTTGTTTGATCCCATTTCTGACACCAAACAGAAGCGTTTCGCTTAGGACAAAATATGGCATGTTTGCACGAGCGTGTATGTTTTTGTTTGATCCCACTTCTGACACCAAACATAAGCGCTTTGCTTAGGACAAAATATGGCATATTTGCACTAGCGTGTATGTTTTTATTTGATCCCACTTCAGAAACCGAACAAACGCGTTTCACTTTGGACAAAGTATGTCGTGCTTGCAAATATTTGTATGCTTCTATCTAATCCCGCTTCTGACACCAAACAGAAGCGCTTCACTTAGGACAAAATATTGCATATTTGCACTAGCGTGTATGTTTTTGTTTGATCTCACTTCTGACACCAAACAGAATCGCTTCCCTTGGGACAAAATATGGCATATGTGCACTAGCTTGAATGTTTTTCTTTTATCCCACTTCTGAAACAAACAAAAGTGTTTCACTCTGGACAAAGTATGTCGTGCCTGCACATGTTGGTATTTTTCTACTTTAATCCCGCTTCTGACTCCAAACAGAAGCGCTTCGCTTAGGACAAACTATGGCATATTTGCACTCGCATGTATATTTTTGTTTGATCCCACTTCTGACACCAAACGGAAGCGCTTCGCTTAAGACAAAATATTGCATATTTGCACTAGCGTGTATGTTTTTGTTCGATCCCCCTTGGGACACCCAACAGAAGCGCTTCACTTTGGACAAAATATGTCGTGCCTACACATGTTTGTATGTTTCTATTTAATCCCGCTTCTGACACCAAACAGAAGTGCTTCACTGAGGACAAAATATGGCATATTTGCACTCACATGCATATTTTTGTTTGAGCCCACTTCTGACACCAAACAGAAGCGATTCGCTTAGGACAAAATATGGCATGTTTTTGTTTGATCCCACTTCTGACACCAAACAGAAGCGTTTCATCGAGGACAAAATATGGCATATTTGCACTAGTGTGTGTTTTTGTTTGATCCCACTACTGACACCAAACAGAAGCGCTTTGCTTAGGACAAAATATGGCATATTTGCACTAGCGTGCATGTTTTTATTTGATCCTACTTCTGAAACCGAACAAACGCGTTTCACTTTGGACAAAGTATGTCGTGCTTGCACATGTTTGTATGCTTCTATTTAATCCCGCTTCTGACACCAAACAGAAGCGCTTCACTTAGGACAAAATATTGCATATTTGCACTAGTATGTTTTTGTTTGATCCCACTTCTGACACCAAACAGAATCGCTTCCCTTAGGACAAAATATGGCATAGTTGCACTAGCTTGTATGATTTTCTTTCATCCCACTTCTGACACAAACAAAAGCGTTTCACTCTGGACAAAGTATGTCGTGCCTGCACATGTTGGTATTTTTCTACTTTAAACCCGCTTCTGACTCCAAACAGAAGCGCTTCACTTAGGACAAAATATTGCATATTTGCACTAGCGTGTTTGTTTTTATTTAATCCCACTACTGACACCAAACAGAATCGCTTCCCTTAGGACAAAATATGGCATATGTGCACTAGCTTGCATGTTTTTCTTTTAACCCACTTCTGAAACAAACAAAAGTGTTTCACTCTGGACAAAGTATGTCGTGCCTGCACATGTTGGTATTTTTCTACTTTAATCCCACTTCTGACTCCAAACAGAAGCGCTTCACTTAGGACAACATATGGCATATTTGCACTAGCGTGTTTGTTTTTATTTAATCCCACTACTGACACCAAACAGAAGCGCTTCCCTTAGAACAAAATATGGCATTTGTGCACTAGCTTGTATGTTTTTCTTTTATCCCACTTCTGAAACAAACAAAAGCGTTTCACTCTGGACAAAGTATGTCGTGCCTGCACATGTTGGTATTTTTCTACTTTAATCCCGCTTCTGACTCCAAACAGAAGCGCTTCACCTAGGACAACATATGGCATATTTGCACTAGCGTGTTTGTTTTTATTTAATCCCACTGCTGACACCAAACAGAATTGCTTCCCTTAGGACAAAATATGGCATATTTGCACTAGCGTGTATGTTTTTGTTTGATCCCCCTTGGGACACCCAACAGAAGCGCTTCACTTTGGACAAAATATGTTGTGCCTACACATGTTTGTATGTTTCTATTTAATCCCGCTTCTGACACCAAACAGAAGTGCTTCGCTGAGGATAAAATATGGCATATTTGCACTCACATGCATATTATTGTTTGAGCCCACTTCTGACACCAAACAGAAGCGCTTCGCTTAGGACAAAATATGGCATGTTTGCACTTGCGTGCATGTTTTTGTTTAATCCCACTTCTGACACCAAACAGAAGCGCTTCGCTTAGGACAAAATATGGCATGTTTGCACAAGCGTGTATGTTTTTGTTTGATCCCACTTCTGAAACCGAACAAACACGTTTCACTTTGGACAAAGTATGTCGTGCTTGCACATGTTTGTATGCTTCTATCTAATCCCGCTTCTAACACTAAACAGAAGCGCTTCACTTAGGACAAAATATTGCATATTTGCACTAGCGTGTATGTTTTTGTTTGATCCCACTTCTGACACCAAATAGAATCTCTTCCCTTAGGACAAAATATGGCATATGTGCACTAATATGGCATATGTGCACTAGCTTGTATGTTTTTCTTTTATCCCACTTCTGAAACAAACAAAAGTGTTTCACTCTGGACAAAGTATGTCGTGCCTGCACATGTTGGTAATTTTCTACTTTAATCCCGCTTCTGACTCCAAACAGAAGCGCTTCACTTAGGACAACATATGGCATATTTGCACGAGCGTGTTTGTTTTTATCTAATCCCACTACTGACACCAAACAGAAGCGCTTCCCTTTGGACAAAATATGGCATTGTCTGCACAAGCTTGTAGAACTTTAAAAAATGTTAGCCATGTCTTAAAGCACCTCTTCCTGAGGGCGTTTCAGTGTTATAACTTCACCTTTATTGTTAGTTTTTAAGCCGAAATGCGTACGTTCTCCCTTTTCTGTCTACACACCGTGTCTGCTTGTAAGTACTCCGTGATTGTGCGCTGCCGAACATGCTCCTCTGCTCGTAAAACCAGCAATGGCACGACGTGACGACGACCCGGGTCGCGGGGGGGCTGCGGGACCGGTACTTTTTAGAGGCGGTATAGTACCGAATATGATTCATTAGTATCGCGGTACTATACTAATACTGGTATACTGTACAACCCTGCTACCTACTCCTTTTCGGACATGGTGGATTTCGTACTGTTGAAAACAAATGAGCTTAGGGACATACTTGACCCTACTAGAACTGTTCCACGGGTTGTTGAAGAAATCCGTCTGTATGTGTCCTACTTGCCATTCAGACGCGCATATTTGTGCTTGGTGGGGGGTTATTATCAAAAGCTGCTGTTTGCAAACAGTACAAAGAAACAACTGCATGTTTAATTTAGCAGCCAGGGTCCATGCAGCACCTACGAATTCAGATTTATGTCAACCCAAACTTTCCTTAAGAGGAGTCGGAGTTATAGCCTATGCAGCATATGGTACAGTACAACATCCTCCCACTGGATTGATAGGTGGGCAACATATTTCTAGAGAGTTGCTGGAGGCAGCTGTTCTTTCTAAAAAGGCACTCAGGTTAGAAGAAGGTAATAAAATCCCAGTCTACATTCCCATGAATCCACCCTAAGACGAGATCTTCGCCTCCCTATCACACAAAAGACTATTTCTCTCAGCTAACTGCGAATTACAGAAGGGATGGATGTTTCCCGTAGGCCGGTCTTATGTCTTATGGCCGTGAAAAAAAAAAAAAAAAAAAAAAAAAAACCACCAAAGTCGTCGTAATTTATCCGGGATAGATCAGCGAGGACTCAATTCCTGTGAGAATAGGGCTGAGGGAAAAAAAACAAAAAAAAAACATAAAAAGTCCAACAATGGTCTCACCTGCTTTTCACCCCTATTCTCTGGCTGTGCTATCTGGCAGAGGAGGCAGCTTCTCAAACTATTTATTTATTTATCTTTTTTAACGGTCCTCACTAGGGATGTCCGATAATGGCTTTTTGCCGATATCCAATATCCCGATATTGTCCAACTCTTTTATTACCGATACCGATATATACAGTCGTGGAACTAACACATTATTATGCCTAATTTGGACAACCAGGTATGGTGAAGATACGGTACTTTTTAAAAAAATTAATAAAATAAAATAAGATAAATAAATTAAAAACATTTTCTTGAATAAAAAAGAAAGTAAAACAATATAAAAACAGTTACATAGAAACTAGTTATTAATGAAAATGAGTAAAATTAACTGTTAAAGGTTAGTACTATTCGTGGACCAGGTGTGCTTACGGACTGTATCCCTTGCAGACTGTATTGATATATATTGATATATAATGTAGGAACCAGAATATTAATAACAGAAATAAACAACCCTTTTGTGTGAATGAGGGGGAGGGAGGTTTTCTTGGGTTGGTGCACTAATTGTAAGTGTATCTTGTGTTTTTTTTATGTTGATTTAATTAAAAAAACAAAACAAAAAAAACGATACCTATAATTAAAAAAAACGATACCGATAATTTCCGATATTACATTTTAACGCATTTAAAAATTGCTATTATCGGACATCTCTAGTCCTCACGTATCGCACTTGTAATTAGGCGCGTCTCTACGCTGACCTACGCAGAATTCCAGGTTTTTGAAAAGAACACATTATTTTAATGCACACTTGCCAACCCCTCCCGGATTTTCCGGGAGACTCCCGAAATTCAGCGCCTCTCCCGAAAACCTCCCGGGATACAAATTTTCTCCCGAAAATCTCCCGAAATTCAGGCGGACTCAGGTCCATGCGGACCTGAGTGCGCTAACCCACAACATAAACAGCATACCTGCCCAATAACGTTATAACTGTAGAATGATGGAGGGCGAGTTCTTGGTTTCTTATGTGGGTTTATTGTTTGGCAGTTTCATTAACGTCCTCCCAGCGCGGCAACAACACACAACAACAGCAGTCACGTTTTTGTATACCGTAAAGCAGTTCGTCTGCCGTAAACAGCAATGTTGTGACACTCTTAAACAGGACAATACTGCCATCTAGTGCATTTGATGAAAGCACTTTTGTGCGTGCCACACAGAATGCATCATCAGAGAGGGTGTTCAGCATGGTTAGAAAAATAGTGACAGAGAATAGAACAAGGATGGACAATTCAACCCTTAACTCAACAACGAGTAGATGAGTGTTATGTGTGTGTATATGTGTAAATAAATGAACACTGCAATTCAAGTATTTATTTTATATATATATACATATATATATATATATATATAATAAAATACATATACATATATATATATATATATATATATAAAATCTATGAAATACTTGACTTGGTGAATTCTAGCTGTAAATATACTCCTCCCATTTAGCCACGCCCCCAACCACGCCCCCGTCCCACCCCGACCACGGCCACCCCCACCCCACCTCCCCCACCTCCCGAAATCAGAGGTCTCAAGGTTGGCAAGTCTGTTTTAATGCCGAAAAAATAAAAGTTTGTTTATGTGGCACCCCGTGAAGTGGTGATCAAAGTTTGTTGAGGGCAAAACAAAACAGGACTGACTGAAATTTCAATGACTTCAGAGAGTGCTGCAAACTCATACAAATCCCTCGGAATTCCAACAATTAGCAAACAGATTAACGATAATCAATTAAGTTTTGTATTGTGTAGTTATATTTATATGGTAATTATTATTCTGTGACTTGTTTGCTTGTTTTCTTATTGATGCTTTTATTTTTTTCTGTATTGTGTAGTTATAATTATATGCTTTTACTTGTAATTGTATTGAGTTGGTGGACCGCAGGAAAACTAGTGGATTGTTGTGGCAACAACAACCCAAAACTAATAGGGATCCTTAATAAAAATCAAATCAAATCAAACATGGCGGATTGTTGTTCACATTGACAACTGCCATATTTTAGACTGCAATAATAAATAATTTTTAAGACACTTAATACGTATGTCTAGCTTTTGTGTGCTTAGCTGTTGGGTATCTGCTAGGTCCTACCAGTTAACTTTTGTACAAACCCCGTTTCCATATGAGTTGGGAAATTGTGTTAGATGTAAATATAAACGGAATACAATGATTTGCAAATCATTTTCAACCCATATTCAGTTGAATATGCTACAAAGACAACATATTTGATGTTCAAACTGATAAACATTTTTTTTTTTTTTGCAAATAATCATTAACTTTAGAATTTGATGCCAGCAACACGTGACAAAGAAGTTGGGGAAGGTGGCAATAAATACTGATAAAGTTGAGGAATGCTCATCAAACACTTATTTGGAACATCCCACAGGTGAACAGGCAAATTGGGAACGGGTGGGTGCCATGATTGGGTATAAAAGTAGATTCCATGAAATGCTCAGTCATTCACAAACAAGGATGGGGTGAGGGTCACCACTTTGTCAACAAATGCGTGAGCAAATTGTTGAACAGTTTAAGAAAAACCTTTCTCAACCAGCTATTGCAAGGAATTTAGGGATTTCACCATCTACGGTCCGTAATATCATCAAAGGGTTCAGAGAATCTGGAGAAATCACTGCACGTAAGCAGCTAAGCCCGTGACCTTCGATCCCTCAGGCTGTACTGCATCAACAAGCGACATCAGTGTGTAAAGGATATCACCACATGGGCTCATGAACACTTCAGAAACCCACTGTCAGTAACTACAGTTGGTCGCTACATCTGTAAGTGCAAATTAAAACTCTCCTATGCAAGGCGACAAACCGTTTATCAACAACACCCAGAAACGCCGTCGGCTTCGCTGGGCCTGAGCTCATCTAAGATGGACTGATACAAAGTGGAAAAGTCTTCTGTGGTCTGACGAGTCCACATTCCAAATTGTTTTTGGAAACTGTGGACGCCGTGTCCTCCGGACCAAAGAGGAAAAGAACCATCCGGATTGTTATAGGCGCAAAGTTGAAAAGCCAGCATCTGTGATGGTATGGGGGTGTATTAGTGCCCAATACATGGGTAACTTACACATCTGTGAAGGCGCCATTAATGCTGAAAGGTACATACAGGTTTTGGAGCAACATATGTTGCCATCCAAGCAACGTTACCATGGACGCCCCTGCTTATTTCAGCAAGACAATGCCAAGCCATGGGTTACATGAACGTGGCTTCATAGTAAAAGAGTGCGGGTACTAGACTGGCCTGCCTGTAGTCCAGACCTGTCTCCCATTGAAAATGTGTGGCGCATTATGAAGCCTAAAATAGCACAACGGAGACCCCCGGACTGTTGAACAACTTAAGCTGTACATCAAGCAAGAATGGGAGAGAATTAAAAAATGTGTCTCCTCAGTTCCCAAACGTTTACTGAGTGTTGTTAAAAGGAAAGGCCATGTAACACAGTGGTGAACATGCCCTTTCCCAACTACTTTGGCACGTGTTGCAGCCATGAAATTCTAAGTTAATTATTATTTGCAAAAAAAAAATAAAATTAAGTTTATGAGTTTGAACATCAAATATGTTGTCTTTGTAGCGCATTCAACTGAATACGGGTTGAAAATGATTTGCAAATCATTGTATTCCGTTTATATCATACTTGCCAACCTTGAGACCTCCGATTTCGGGAGGTGGGGGTGTGGGGAGTGGGGGCGTGGTCGGGGTGGGGCGGGGCGTGGTTAAGAGGGGAGAAGTATATTGACAGCTAGAATATTATATAGTATTTCATACATATATATATATATGTATATATTTATTTGTATATACATATATATATATATAAATATTTGTGTATGTATATATATATATATATATATATATATATATATATATATATATATATATATATATATATATACATCCTGAAAATATGCAAACAAATCTGTGTTTAGATAATTGATACTTCAAACTTGCATAAATATATCATGAATATAAGATAACTTGCCTTCTGAGAGCTTCAAATTGTAATGAATAAAATGGTAAAGTTGTTGATAAACAAGCAATTATTTTAATAATCAAATATGGTCATTTTAAATGAATTATTATGATAATTTAAAATTACTTATTTCAAATATGTTTATTTTAATGTACCGGTATAATTCTATGGCTGGATGTAATAAGGAGTCAGAAAAAATACAAATAAAAATACATTTAATTTTGATGATTTTAGCAAAATATTGTAAACATTTATTTCGCTTTTTTTTTAATTTTTATTAATATATTTATTTTTAGGTAAGATAAACATAATAATACAATTTATCTCTAGTCTGGATGATTTAGTTCTTGTCACCCTGTTGTCCTCCCGTCGTGAAAAAAGGCTGTCCTCACTCAGGTCCGCATGGAGCTGGAGGGGGCGTGGCCTCCAGCTCCGGCTGAAAATCGGGAGATTTTCGGGAGAATATTTGTCCCGGGGAGTTTTTCGGGTGAGGCGCTGAATTTCGGGAGTCTCCCGGAAAATTCGGGAGGGTTGGCAAGTATGGTTTATATTTACATCTAACACAATTTCCCAACTCATATGGAAACGGGGTTTGTAAATGACCAAAGTACAAGAAAAGTCCACCCTAGTGCTCTTATCGGAGGACATATACAGGTAAAAGCCAGTAAATTAGAATATTTTGAAAAACTTGATTTATTTCAGTAATTGCATTCAAAAGGTGTAACTTGTACATTATATTTATTCATTGCACACAGACTGATACATTCAAATGTTTATTTCATTTAATTTTGATGATTTGAAGTGGCAACAAATGAAAATCCAAAATTCCGTGTGTCACAAAATTAGAATATTACTTAAGGCTAATACAAAAAAGGGATTTTTAGAAATGTTGGCCAACTGAAAAGTATGAAAATGAAAAATATGAGCATGTACAATACTCAATACTTGGTTGGAGCTCCTTTTGCCTCAATTACTGCGTTAATGCGGCGTGGCATGGAGTCGATGAGTTTCTGGCACTGCTCAGGTGTTATGAGAACCCAGGTTGCTCTGATAGTGGCCTTCAACTCTTCTGCGTTTTTGGGTCTGGCATTCTGCATCTTCCTTTTCACAATACCCCACAGATTTTCTATGGGGCTAAGGTCAGGGGAGTTGGCGGGCCAATTTAGAACAGAAATACCATGGTCCGTAAACCAGGCACGGGTAGATTTTGCGCTGTGTGCAGGCGCCAAGTCCTGTTGGAACTTGAAATCTCCATCTCCATAGAGCAGGTCAGCAGCAGGAAGCATGAAGTGCTCTAAAACTTGCTGGTAGACGGCTGCGTTGACCCTGGATCTCAGGAAACAGAGTGGACCGACACCAGCAGATGACATGGCACCCCAAACCATCACTGATGGTGGAAACTTTACACTAGACTTCAGGCAACGTGGATCCTGTGCCTCTCCTGTCTTCCTCCAGACTCTGGGACCTCGATTTCCAAAGGAAATGCAAAATTTGCATGGTTGGGTGATGGTTTGGGGTGCCATGTCATCTGCTGGTGTCGGTCCACTCTGTTTCCTGAGATCCAGGGTCAACGCAGCCGTCTACCAGCAAGTTTTAGAGCACTTCATGCTTCCTGCTGCTGACCTGCTCTATGGAGATGGAGATTTCAAGTTCCAACAGGACTTGGCGCCTGCACACAGCGCAAAATCTACCCGTGCCTGGTTTACGGACAATGGTATTTCTGTTCTAAATTGGCCCGCCAACTCCCCTGACCTTAGCCCCATAGAAAATCTGTGGGGTATTGTGAAAAGGAAGATGCAGAATGCCAGACCCAAAAACGCAGAAGAGTTGAAGGCCACTATCAGAGCAACCTGGGCTCTCATAACACCTGAGCAGTGCCAGAAACTCATCGACTCCATGCCACGCCGCATTAACGCAGTAATTGAGGCAAAAGGAGCTCCAACCAAGTATTGAGTATTGTACATGCTCATATTTTTCATTTTCATACTTTTCAGTTGGCCAACATTTCTAAAAATCCCTTTTTTGTATTAGCCTTAAGTAATATTCTAATTTTGTGACACACGGAATTTTGGATTTTCATTTGTTGCCACTTCAAATCATCAAAATTAAATGAAATAAACATTTGAATGCATCAGTCTGTGTGCAATGAATAAATATAATGTACAAGTTACACCTTTTGAATGCAATTACTGAAATAAATGAAGTTTTTCAAAATATTCTAATTTACTGGCTTTTACCTGTACAGTCGTGGTCAAAAGTTTACATAATGTCATGGCTGTCTTGAGTTTCCAATCATTTCTACAACTCTTATTTTTTTTGTGATAGAGTGATTGGAGCACATTCTTGTTGGTCACAAAAAACATTCATTCATTCATTTTTTCATCGTCTCCTTGTGTGAATGTCCCGAAATGTTCCGGCAAACTGCTCTGAAAAGGACCAGTCGTGCACAGGCGACGGGACGGCGCCTCCTGTCGACACGCATCCAACCCACTAAACAACAATAACGCAACACAATTGAATCTGGTTCGACGTGGCTCCAGCTTCTCCACACATCATCTCAGCTGCGATCAAGTAAGTCTTATGATCTTGCTTTGACAAGTCCAAGTGCCACGGTGCCCCGTGGGGCCCAGAGAAGACGCCTGTCCAGTCCCTCCTTCTTCTTCTTCTTCTTCTTTCCCAGGCCTTTTTATAGACTTTTTTTTTTTTTCAGCATCTGAACCGTGAAGCCTATTTCTTCACATTTACATCAGTCTCTGCTCTGAAGTCTCTCCGCTGCTCACTCCCCCTCCATCTCAGGCTGCCGCCCCCAGGGTGGACCATTACCACGGGGACTGGGGGATAATGGGACAGGCTTTTCGCAGGCTGAAGATCAACCTGGACCGCGACGTGCATGGTCAGTGCACACACCATGCCCTGCTGGCGCTTACAGCCCGGGACCCCCCCCCCCCCCCCCCCCCCCCCGCCCCCGCGGAGGATCTTCGCATCACGCAGATATGCACGCGACTAAGCAAATTGGACCACCGCAGCGTTTTTTTGTGGACACAGCTTTAGCTTTCTTTGGCTGACAGCGCGACAAAAATCATGCACCGTGACCTCAAAATGTAGTGTTTCTGAAACCATTTAGCTAACGAGGTAGCAATCACATTGTCAGTGCAATACATGAAAGTTAAACACATTGAGAATGCACAAACATTTTATTAGATTCAATACTCCATCTGCCTGGCTAACCCTCACTTTTGGTGGGCTTTCATTTTGCCGTGGTCATTTCACTATTTTAATTTTTTTCATGTTTTATTAATCATCCATCCATCCATTTTCTACCGCTTATTCCCTTCGGGGTCGCGGGGGGCGCTGGAGCCTATCTCAGCTACAATCGGGCGGAAGGCGCACTACACCCTGGACAAGTCGCCACCTCATCGCAGGGCCAACACAGATAGACAGACAACATTCACACTCACATTCACACACTAGGGCCAATTTAGTGTTGCCAATCAACCTATCCCCAGGTGCATGTCTTTGGAAGTGGGAGGAAGCCGGAGTACCCGGAGGGAACCCACGCAGTCACGGGGAGAACATGCAAACTCCACACAGAAAGATCCCGAGCCCGGGATTGAACCCAAGACTACTCAGGACCTTCGTATTGTGAGGCAGACGCACTAACCCCTCTGCCACCGTGCTGCCCCTTTGTGTGCAAAAAAGTTTTATCTTGCAAGATTGTGACTTATTTACGTCCGCATGTACAATAATAATAATAGATTTTATTTGTAAAAAGCACTTTACATTGAGTAAACAACCTCAAAGTGCTACAGTGTATTACACAAATAAAATAAAAATAAAAGATAATAAAAAATAAATACAAATAAAAACTAGACCAGCCAAATAGCTAAAACTAGTATGCACATATGTAAAAAAAAAAGAAGGCTTTTTTAAAAAAAAAAAAAGGGTTTTTAAGGCTTTTTTAAAAGCATCCACAGTCTGTGGCACCCTCAGGTGGTCAGGGAGAGCGTTCCACAGACTGGGAGCGTCGGAGCAGAAAGCCCGGTCTCCCATTATTTGTAGCTTTGTCCTCAGAGGTTGGAGGAGGTTTGCCTGTCCGGAGCGGATGTGTCGTGTGGAGGATTTGGGGGTGAGTAGTTCTTTGAAGGTAGAGGGGGGCATTTCCACTGGTGGGTTAGTAGGGGGATCTTACAAAAATAATACACAATAATACCATAATAACACAATTCCAATTCCAAAACCAAACAAAACCCAGCAACATTCAGAATAGCAATCAACAGAGCAATTGAGAGAACACACAAACAACACACAAAACAATTCAAAAGCAGTAGAGGTGTTATCGGCCAATAAATGCTTTAAAATGTAATATCGGAAATTATCAGTATCGCTTTCAAAAAGTAAAATGTATGACTTTTTAAAATGCCTCTATATGGAGTGGTACACGGATGTAGGGAAAAGTACAGAGCGCCAATAAACCTGAAAGGCACAGCCTTTGCGTGCCGCCCGAGTCACAAAATATCTATGGCTTTTCAACAGCCATACAGGTCACACTGAGGGTGGCCGTATAAACAACTTTAACACTGTTACAAATATGCGCCACACTGTGAACCCACACCAAACAAGAATGACAAACACATTTCGGGAGAACATCCGCACCGTAACACAACATAAACACAACAGAACAAATACCCAGAACCCATTGCAGTACTAACTCTTCCGGGACGCTACGATATAAACCCCCTGCTACCCCCTACCCCCCACGTTAACACCGCCCACCTCAACCTCACCATGCTCTCTCAGGGAGAGCATGTCCCAAATTCCAAGCTGCTGTTTTGAGGCATGTTAAAAAAAATAATGCACTTTGTGACTTCAATAATAAATATGGCAGTGTCATGTTGGCATTTTTTTTCCCCATAACTTGAGTTGATTTATTTTGGAAAACCTTGTTACATTGTTTAATGCAGGGGTGCTCACACTTTTTCTGCAGGCGAGCTACTTTTCAATTGATCAAGTCGTGGGGATCTACCTCATTCATATATATAATTTATATTTACTTATTTATGAAATATATGTTTTTGTTAACAAGTTAAAGGTGTTTAAAGATAATACAAGCATGTTTAACACATATAGTTAATATTGTTAACAACTTAAAGGTGTTTAATGATAATACAAGCATGTTTAACACATATAGTTAATATTGTTAACAAGTTAAAGGTGTTTAATGATAATGCAAGCATGTTTAACACATATAGTTAATATTGTTAAAAAAATTAAAGGTGTTTAATGATAATACAAGAATGTTTAATACATATAGTTAATATTGTTAACAAGTTAAAGGTGTTTAAAGATAATACAAGCATGTTTAACACATATAGTTAATATTGTTAATAAGTTAAAGGTGTTTAAAGATAATACAAGCATGTTTAACACATATAGATTCCTTTCTTTCATGAAGACAAGAATATAAGTTGGTGTATTACCTGATTCTGGTGACTTGCATTGATTGGAATCAGACAGTGGTGCTGATAATGTCCGCATTTTCGAATGGAGGAGAAAAAAAGTCCTCCTTTCTGTCCAATACCACATGAAAGTGGTTGGTTTTTGGCATCTTATTTGTCCAGCTTCCGTACTCCTTTGTATACACTTTACAAGAAATACATTGTCGGCAAACTCCGTAGCTTGCTAGCTTGTGCACGCCAGCTTTCTGAGACTCTTATTTTGTTAGCACAACTGTGCAACTGTGCAGTCGGTCTTTGGAGTTTTGACGACAGGTACGGCGCCAGAGTCTGTTGAAATAAAGTGTTTCTCGCCTTCCAGTCGGTAATTTTAATGAGCTGGCAGCAGCCAGCGTCATCTCAGAAGACCCTCGGGTGCCGTGAATGTCAATCAAGTGACGAAAGTGACGTCATAGTGAAGAGTTATGATCGCTCATTTTTAGGACTATTTTTTTAATGCCTGGCTGGTGATCGACTGATCGACCGGTAGCTCGCGATCGACGTAATGAGCACCCCTGGTTTAATGCATCCAGCGGTGCATCACAACACAATTAGGCATAATAATGTGTTAATTCCACGACTGTATACAGTGGGGCAAAAAAGTATTTAGTCAGCCACCAATTGTGCAAGTTCTCCCACTTAAAATGATGACAGAGGTCTGTAATTTTCATCATAGGTACACTTCAACTGTGAGAGACAGAATGTGAAAAAAAATCCAGGAATTCACATTGTAGGATTTTTAAAGAATTTATTTGTAAATTATGGTGGAAAATAAGTATTTGGTCAATAACAAAAATTCAACTCAATACTTTGTAATATAACCTTTGTTGGCAATAACAGAGGTCAAACGATTACTATAGGTCTTTACCAGGTTTGCACACACAGTAGCTGGTATTTTGGCCCATTCCTCCATGCAGATCTTCTCGAGAGCAGTGATGTTTTGGGGCTGTCGCCGAGCAACACGGACTTTCAACTCCCTCCACAGATTTTCTATGGGGTTGAGGTCTGGAGACTGGCTAGGCCACTCCAGGACTTTCAAATGCTTCTTACGGAGCCACTCCTTCGTTGCCCGGGCGGTGTGTTTGGGATCATTGTCATGCTGGAAGACCCAGCCACGTTTCATCTTCAAAGCTCTCACTGATGGAAGGAGGTTTTGGCTGAAAATCTCACGATACATGGCCCCATTCATTCTTTCCTTAACACGGATCAGTCGGCTTGTCCCCTTAGCAGAAAAACAGCCCCAAAGCATGATGTTTTCACCCCCATGCTTCACAGTAGGTATGGTGTTCTTGGGATGCAACTCAGTATTCTTATTCCTCCAAACACGACGAGTTGAGTTTATACCAAAAAGTTCTATTTTGGTTTCATCTGACCACATGACATTCCCCCAATCCTTTGCTGTATCATCCATGTGCTCTCTGGCAAACTTCAGTCTGGTGCAGGTCTACAATTCTTTTCCTGGTGTCCTTCGACAGCTCTTTGGTCTTGGCCATAGTGGAGTTTGGAGTCTGACTGTTTGAGGCTGTGGACAGGTGTCTTTTATACAGATAACGAGTTCAAACAGGTGCCATTAATACAGGTAACGAGTGGAGGACAGAAGAGTTTCTTAAAGAAGAAGTTACAGGTCTGTGAGAGCCAGAGATCTTCCTTGTTTGAAGTGACCAAATACTTATTTTCCACCATAATTTACAAATAAATTCTTTAAAATTCCTACAATGTGAATTCCTGGATTTTTTTTCCACATTCTGTCTCTCACAGTTGAAGTGTACCTATGATGAAACTTACAGACCTCTGTCATCATTTTAAGTGGGAGAACTTGCACAATCGGTTGCTGACTAAATACTTTTTTGCCCCACTGTATATATCGACTGTATATATCGGATATCGGCAAAAAGCCATTATCGGACATCCCTACTTGTGAGTGTTGATGACACAGCTTTGCAACAGTTGATATTCTAGTTTCAAGCATGTTTTACTCAATATAGGTCATCAAATCTCAGCAACGAGCTGTAATATCTTACTGAGATCATTTAGGACCAAAACCCTTAAAACAAGTAAAACACTCTAACATAAAATCCGCTTAGTGAGAAGAATGATCTTATCAGACAGAAAATAAGCAAATATCACCCTTATTTGAGAGATTTAGTCTTACTTAGATTTCAGTTTTTGCAGTGTGAACGATAAGGCAACATTTTCCTTTCACATAATCAATGGTCAGCCTTCAAGTCTCAGTAACGCACGGTCGCAGTTCTGCTCGCTGTGACGTCACAGGACCTGATTCACCTCCAGGCCAAGTCCCTACAAAGGCTTGTGTGGCAACAGGGAAGGTACTGCGAGTCACGACGAGCCTCCGGGCAAAACCACTGCATAACCCAATTTCTGTTTGTTTGTTTTATTCATCCCATCCTCGTTTAAAGTCAAGACTAGGAAGGGGGGGGAGAAAAAAAACATCTCACTCTCCGTCCCATCCGTTTGTCAAACGGAGTATGTATGAAACAGTCTGATGGACCCGAGCGAAGCATTTTTTTAGACGCCCGCGGCGATGGAGAAACAACGGCGGAACTGCGTTTACAGTGGAGGACTTCATCGTCATCTTTATTGGAGCCAATTTGGCCCCAGGCAAAATGAGTATGTACTGGGTTGTAATTGGTAGGTATGTGGTCATTACCAGGACTATACATTTAAACATGAAGCCTATTCTGGAGATGTGCAATGCAACAACAATGTCAAGCTGACGGGAAATCGTACTAATTTCCCAGCTATTATTTGCATCCAACTAATGATTAAAGTATAATGTACAACACGACTAAATAATATATGTTAAGATATAAACAAACTACGATTTCAAACATTGCGGCACGGCAAGAATCCACTTCGAAAGCTAAAATCCAATATGTACAGTCTAGAGATGCGCGGTTTGCGGACACAACCGCGGAGTCCGCGGATTATCCGCGGATCGGGCGGATGAAATTAAAAAAAATAAGATTTTATCCGCTCGCGGGTCGGGTCGGGCGGATTAATTAGATTTTTTTTTTTTTTTTTTTTTTTTTTTGTGGGTGGCAGTTAAACCAATTGGGAAATATATATACATAGTTAAATGTTGTTACCCACATACGAAAAACGAGCAGGCACCTGCTGCATATGCCACAACAGAAGAAAAAAAAAAAAAGAGATGGACACTTTTACGGAGCGGAGAAGGCCCCCGACGCCTCGCCGGGGTCCGGGACCGAGGCCCCTTCCCCGGAGAGGGCCCCACCGGGAGCCGTAGCTGAGGCGATCCGCGAGAAGGGCCTGACGCACGTCCAGGGTCACTACCGCGCCCACCGCACCGACACCCCGCCTCCTCCGCTTTCGACGCGGCCGGCGTCACGCGCAGCAGGTAAGCAGCTTACCTGCCCGCCACCCCCGTGGCCGGGGGCTCGTAACATGGGTCACTCCGCGCGCTCCGCCCGCGCAGCTTACCTGCTTGCCACCCCTGTTGCCGGGGGCGCGTAAAAGGGGTCACTCTGCGCTCAGTGCGCTCACGAAAGGGGTGGGGCTCACCCTGGTTGATATAGAGAGCAGGACAGTGGCCATGGAATTTCATTTAAGGTTTGTGATAAACCATCAAACTCATTCGTTAAAAGGACTCTATAGTAATATAAAGCGAATTTTTCTGGACATTATCATGCAAGAAAAGTTTATTTTTGGGATCGCGATCACCGCGTAATGATTTTTAAAGGTTGCATTACATTATTAACTGTCCCATGTGATCAGCCAGTGCAATTGGAAGTCCATGCTCAATTATTGCCTCCGTAAATAAAACTTCGGCATTTATCACATCCAAAGAATCTGTTTGGGCGACGAAAAACGTTGAACGTTTTCCACTTGTATCGCTAGCAACGGCATTAGACTTGTGTTTTTTTGTCCCAACGTGGTCTTTTACATCGCTAATTCCTCCGTGTCCGATCGAAAAATCTTGTCTGCACAAGGTGCAATTCGCGTAGTTTTCACCCTTTTTTTAATTTTTTTTATTAATATTATATATATAACAACGGGCGGATGGCGGGCGGATGCAGTTCTGATCAAACGTTACATCGGGTGGATGGCGGATGGTTGACGACTTTCTGACGCGGTTGCGGATGAGATAAATTGCCTATCCGCGCATCTCTAGTACAGTCGTGGTTAAAAGTTTGCATACACTTGTAAAGAACATAATGTCAAGGCTGTCTTGAGTTTCCAATCATCTCTACAGCTCTTATTTTTTTGTGATAGCGTAATTGGAGCACATACTTGTTGGTCACAAAAAACATTCATGAAGTTTGCTTCTTTTATGAATTTGTTATGGGTCTACTGAAAATGTGAGCAAATCTGCTGGGTCAAAAGTATACATACAGCAATGTTAATATTTGGTTACATGTCCCTTGGCAAGTTTCACTGCAATAAGGCGCTTTTGGTAGCCATCCACAAGCTTCTGCTTGAATTTTTGACCAGGACATTGGGAAAGCCATTCTAAAACCTTAATTTAGCCAATTTTTGTTTCATCTGACCACAGAACTTTCCTCCAGAAGGTCTTATCTTTGTCCATGTGGTGTCAGATGAAACAAAAATTGAGCTGTTTGGCCACAATACCCAGCAATATGTTTGGAGGAGGCCTTTAATCCCGGGAACACCATGCCTACCGTCAAGCATGGTGGTGGTAGTATTATGCTCCGGGCCTGTTTTGCTGCCAATGGAACTGGTGCTTTACAGAGAGTAAATGGGACAATGAAAAAGGAGGATTACCTCCAAATTCTTTAGGACGACCTAAAATCATCCGCCCGGAGGTTGGGTCTTGGGCGCAGTTGGGTGTTTCCAACAGGACAATGACCCCAAACACACGTGAAAAGTGGTAAAGGAATGGCTAAATCAGGCTAGAATTAAGGTTTTAGAATGGCCTTCCCAAAGTCCTGACTTAAACGTGAGGACAATGCTGAAGAAACAAGTCCATGTCAGAAAACCAACTAATTTAGCTGAACTGCATCAATTTTGTCAAGAGGAGTGGTCAAAAATTCAAGCAGAAGCTTGTGGATGGCTACCAAAAGCGCCTTATTGCAGTGAAACTTGCCAAGGGACATGTAAGCAAATATTAACATTGCTGTATGTATACTTTTGACCCTCACATTTTCAGTAGACCCATAATAAATTCATAAAAGAAGCAAACTTCATGAATGTTTTTTTTGTGACCAACAAGTATGTGCTCCAATCACTCTATCACAAAAAAATAAGAGCTGTAGAAATTATTGGAAACTCAAGACAGCCATGACATCATGTTCTTTAAAAGTGTATGTCAACTTTTGACCACGACTGTACCTGAAATGAATGTTAAAAAATTCTTATTGTTACAATAGCAACAAGATACAGGTAAAAGCCAGTAAATTAGAATATTTTGAAAAACTTGATTTATTTCAGTAATTGCATTCAAAAGGTGTAACTTGTGCATTATATTTATTCATTGCACACAGACTGATGCATTCAAATGTTTATTTCATTTAATTTTGATGATTTGAAGTGGCAACAAATGAAAATCCAAAATTCCGTGTGTCACAAAATTAGAATATTGTGTAAGGGTTAAATTTTGAAGACACCTGGTGCTACAAACTAATCAGCTGATTAACTCAAAACACCTGCAAAGGGCTTTAAATGGTCTCTCAGTCCAGTTCTGAAGCCTACACAAACATGGGGAAGACTTCAGATTTGACAGCTGTCCAAAAGGCAACCATCGACACATTGCACAAGGAGGGAAAGACACAAAAGGTTATTGCTGAAGAGGCTGGCTGTTCTCAGAGCTCTGTGTCCAAACACATTAATGGAGAGGCAAAGGGAAGGAAAAACTGTGGTCAGAAAAAGTGTACAAGCGATAGGGATCACCGCGCCCTGGTCAAGATTGTGAAAAAAAACCCATTCAAAAATGTGGGGGAGATTCAGAAGGAGTGGACAGCTGCTGGAGTCAGTGCTTCAAGATCCACCACCAAGAGACGCTTGAAAGACATGGGTTTCAACTGCCGCATACCTCGTGTCAAGCCACTGTTGACCAAGAAACAGCGCGAAAAGCGTCTCACCTGGGCTAAGGAAAAAAAGAGCTGGACTGCTGCTGAGTGGTCCAAAGTCATGTTTTCTGACGAAAGCAAATTTTGCATTTCCTTTGGAAATCGAGGTCCCAGAGTCTGGAGGAAGACAGGAGAGGCACAGGATCCACGTTGCCTGAAGTCTAGTGTAAAGTTTCCACCATCAGTGATGGTTTGGGGTGCCATGTCATCTGCTGGTGTCGGTCCACTCTGTTTCCTGAGATCCAGGGTCAACGCAGCCGTCTACCAGCAAGTTTTAGAGCACTTCATGCTTCCTGCTGCTGACCTGCTCTATGGAGATGGAGATTTCAAGTTCCAACAGGACTTGGCGCCTGCACACAGCGCAAAATCTACCCGTGCCTGGTTTACGGACCATGGTATTTCTGTTCTAAATTGGCCCGCCAACTCCCCTGACCTTAGCCCCATAGAAAATCTGTGGGGTATTGTGAAAAGGAAGATGCAGAATGCCAGACCCAAAAACGCAGAAGAGTTGAAGGCCACTATCAGAGCAACCTGGGCTCTCATAACACCTGAGCAGTGCCAGAAACACATCGACTCCATGCCACGCCGCATTAACGCAGTAATTGAGGCAAAAGGAGTTCCAACCAAGTATTGAGTATTGTACATGCTCATATTTTTCATTTTCATACTTTTCAGTTGGCCAACATTTCTAAAAATCACTTTTTTGTATTAGCCTTACACAATATTCTAATTTTGTGACACACGGAATTTTGGATTTTCATTTGTTGCCACTTCAAATCATCAAAATTAAATGAAATAAACATTTGAATGCATCAGTCTGTGTGCAATGAATAAATATAACGTACAAGTTACAGCTTTTGAATGCAATTACTGAAATAAATCAAGTTTTTCAAAATATTCTAATTTACTGGCTTTTACCTGTATATATATACATATATATGTGTGTGCGTGTGTGTGTGTGTGTGTATTGTCGGAGGCAGATTTTTTTTTTTTTTTTGTGTGTCCTGTCCAGCTTCTCAGGCAAATCATATAGTTGATGTAGATGCCCATGTCGGCTGTTCAGATTTACTTTACAAAAGAGAAGTGTAGGATACTTCTCTTGTTGCCTTATTTGTATTTGACTTTATTAAATGTATTCATATTATCATTTAGTGCAGCCGGGCCGGAGCAGGAGGGGATAGAAAGAGAAAAAAAAAGAAGACAGAGGGGGAAATTGTGGGGACAAGAGGGGGATTAGACAGAGAGACAAAAACAACAACAACAACAACAATAGAGCAACATCAGCAAATATGACATGTACAAATATGATGGTAAAAGTAATAGCAAATAAGCAGTTAGCGAAAAATAAAAAATAATACAGAAATGACAATGAGCATTATTACACTACAAATGGATCAATACAAATACCAATAGAAATAGCGCTATTGATAATGAACAATACCAATAATTTACCTTTATTATCAACAATACAGTTGTTTAAATGCAACAATACATATACGTAATGATAACTTGAGATACGAAAGAATGCAGAAAAATGGAGGGGGAGAAAGAGAAGCAACCTACATTAACCTTGTAGATTGTTATAGTCACAATAGGTTAAGCTTTGTCAGTGTGCCATGTGTTACACCCAGTTTACCCTAGGGCAACAACGTTAATATATGTTTGATGAAACGTGATTATGTGCATGAGTGTAAGTATGCATATGTACTTGTATAGGCAGATATTTACATACATCCGTATTTAAGTGTTACTTCTTTTCATTTCATAATCATATTACAAAACAGCTAGTGTTTTTCTTCCAATTGTGGTCTTTTGGTTGTCTGCAATTACTGTGTGCTTAAACCTTGAGTGAGGAATGTAAGAAAGAGAGATACTCCTTTCTCTTATCTGGCCTTATGTCCAGGTGCGGAGGACAATGGGCATGTGTTTTGGCTGGAGGGACAAGACTGCGAGGGTGGGAGGAAGAGAGACTTAAGAGGGGAGAGGGTTTTTCAAGGGGGGGGGCAGACCATCTTGGCGGCGCGATTGAATGTTCTATGCTGGACTGGTCTCAATGTATTTACAAAGCTTTGCAAATATATTACAAAATACCTATTCTGTCTCTGGTGGTTTTTCTACTCAGCTTTAAGTGTCGTAAAGAGCTTGGGAGCAACTTGTGACTTGAATTCCCTGGGAGGAACAACTGGTCCAAACGCAACAATATATATATATATATATATATATATATATATATACGTATGTATATATATATACGTATAGTCGAGGTTTCTGTGGTTTATTCGTTATACAGTGCTCAATACCGGGGTAGAGTGGAATATACGTTGGATCAGGAAAAAACACAGAGGCTATATCATCCCTTACAAGCCTGTTTCGCAGTTTCCATGCTCACCTGAAAAAGAAATATCGGGAAACCTTCGAAACAGGCTTGTAGGGATGATATAGCCTCTGTGTTTTTTCCTGACCTAACGTATATGTATAGATATACCGGCCCCCAGACACATTGTTTTCTGTAAATTTTGCCCCCCCCTCCTACTGCCGTAGGAGGATACAATAGCTCACCAGCAACAGCAAGCTAGCGCTCCTGAATGTAAACAAATGGGTGGGTCTACACAGAGCCGTATCAAGTCAATACTACAATGGTTAAATATTTATTTTGTTTACATTTTTACTATGTTTACTAAGTTACAATGTTTCTCACTGGCACTCATCGAGGGCGGACGCTCCCCTTTCCTCTCCCTTTTCTCTCCTGCTTGCTTCTTTGTCTTTGTCGAGTCATACCAAAGACTATAAAAACGGGACCCATTACCTCCCTGCTTGGCACTCATCCAACGCCCTTGACGCGAATCCCTTAGGGGTGATGGGCAGCGCCTGAAGAGCTGCAACCAGCCACCATGGCCCCTCACTCCCTCCCCTCTGTTGCAAGTCTCGAGATGTATGTTGTGATATGTATATGTGTGTTGCTATGGAGGTTTTTTTTTTACTCATCCTCCCCCAGTGTTTAACTTTTCCCCCCCATCTTTTACGGGGCGCCTTGTGGCGACCCATCAGCGTTCCTGTTCTGTAACCCTGTACACTGTTTGTTTGTCTAATCTTGAGCGGGTTTGTGCTAAAAACAAAGTTGCGTTGTACTTGTGCAATGACAATAAAGACCTACCTTTATAAACTCAGGAAATAGGTCCCTGGACACATGAGGACTTTAATCATGACCGCTGTAACTACTTGGTATTGGATCGATACCCAGATTTGTGGTATCACCCAAAACCTAGGTAAAGTATCAAACATCAGAAAAATAAGTGTTTATTAAATTTTAACAGAAGTGTAGATAGAACATGTTGAAACAGAAAGTAAGGAGGTATTAAAAGTAAATGAACAAGTAGATTCATCATTCTTTTTCTACCGTTTGTCCCTCATAATTTTGACAAAATAATAGGACCAAGGTGGGTGTGTAAGTACTATGACATGTAATATTCTGGACAACAAGTACAACACTGAGGTGTTGTTTACATTCCAAGTCTGTCTAATATGATTTTAACAAAAAAATGCTGTCTGTAAAACTGTCTTCAGTTAGAAAAAAATCAAATAAAAAAGACATTGTCACAATATGCTGAAAAACTTGATTTGTCACTCAGCATGCCGCCTGCTGCGCTGCTGCAAAGTGCCTTGCTCAGGGGCGCGGAATGCAAATACAGACGGGAACAACAAAGCACGTTTTTTTGTTTGGCATCTCCGCATTAGCAACTCTTTGATGGTGCTGGGGTTTTTTTTGGTCCCACATATTTGGGTTAGAGTCACTGTCGCTCGACGGCGTCTGGCGGGGAGCGAGTCTCGCCAGTTACGTGTTGAAATCCCGCCCCAAAACTGCAGAGAGTCTACGTTTGACACAAGATGAATAACCTCGCTGCGAGGTGTACGCGTCCACCTTTGATCGATGGGATTGTTTACGGTTTCCAGAGGGAGGGGGGGGGGGGGCTGTTGTGGGAAAAGGGGGAGGATGATGATGATGATGAGGTCAAAGGTCAGAGGCCAAATGCAGAGGGTGGACCTTCAGACTATCAAAAGTGTGATGGATCGCTTGTTTGTTTCTGTAAAAACAAGCTAAGAAAAAAGCAGTGTTCTGTGCAGTGACTCACAATGTAGTCAAGTGCTGAGGGTCTACTAGGAGGTCTGCTTCCAGGAAAAACTACTCATTAGTCAAAGATCCTCTATATGACAGGAGCACTATGCTGTTTTTAAACACTTATCACAAACCTTTTAGTCAAAGATCCTCTATATGACAGGAACACTGCTGTTTTAAGGCACTTACCACACACATTTTAGTCAAAGATCCTTCCAATGACAGTAGCACTCTGCTGTTTTTAGGCACTTATCACACACATTTTAGTCAAAGATCCTTTTTGACAGGAACACTGCTGTTTTTAGGCACATATCACACACAATTTAGTCAAAGATTATCTATATGACAGGAACACTGCTGTTTTTAGGCACTTATCACAAACATTTTAGTCAACAATCCTCTATATGACATGAGCACTCTGCTGTTTTTAAACACTTATCACAAACCTTTTAGTCAAAGATCCTCTATATGACAGGAACACTGCTGTTTTAAGGCACTTATCACACACATTTTAGTCAAAGATCCTTCCAATGACAGTAGCACTCTGCTGTTTTTAGGCACTTATCACACACATTTTAGTCAAAGATCCTTTTTGACAGGAACACTGCTGTTTTTAGGCACATATCACACACAATTTAGTCAAAGATTATCTATATGACAGGAACACTGCTGTTTTAAGGCACTTATCACACACATTTTAGTCAAAGATCCTTTATATGACAGTAACACTGCTGTTTTTAAGCAGTTATCACACACATTTTAGTCAAAGATCCTTTATATGACAGGAACACTGCTGTTTTAAGGCAGTTATCACAAACATTTTAGTCAAAGATCCTCTATATGACAGGAACAATGTTGTTTTTAGGCACTTATCACACACATTTTAGTCAAATATTATCTATATGACAGGAACACTGCTGTTTTTAGGCACTTATCACAAACATTTTAGTCAAAGATCCTCTATATGACAGTAACACTCTGCTGTTTTTCGGCACTTATCACAAACATTTTAGTCAACGATCCTCTATATGACAGGAACACTCTGCTGTTTTTAAGCAGTTATCACAAACATTTTAGTCAAAGATCCTCTATATGACAGGAACACTGCTGTTTTTAGGCACTTATCACAAACATTTTAGTCAAAGATCCTCTATATGACAGTAACACTCTGCTGTTTTTCGGCACTTATCACAAACATTTTAGTCAACGATCCTCTATATGACAGGAACACTGCTGTTTTTAGGCACTTATCACAAACATTTTAGTCAAAGATCCTCTATATGACAGTAACACTCTGCTGTTTTTCGGCACTTATCACAAACATTTTAGTCAAAGATCCTCTATATGACAGGAACACTGCTGTTTTTAGGCACTTATCACAAACATTTTAGTCAAAGATCCTCTATATGACAGTAACAGTCTGCTGTTTTTCGGCACTTATCACAAACATTTTAGTCAAAGATCCTCTATATGACAGTAACAGTCTGCTGTTTTTCGGCACTTATCACAAACATTTTAGTCAACAGTCCTCTATATGACAGGAGCACTCTGCTGATTTTAAACTTATCACAAACCTTTTAGTCAAAGATCCTTTATATGACAGGAACACTGCTGTTTTTAAGCAGTTATCACAAACATTTTAGTCAAAGATCCTCTATATGACAGGAACCCTACTGTTTTTAGGCACTTATCACAAACATTTTAGTCAAAGATCCTCTATATGACAGTAACACTCTGCTGTTTTTCGGCACTTATCACAAACATTTTAGTCAAAGATCCTTTATATGACAGGAACACTGCTGTTTTTAAGCAGTTATCACAGACATTTTAGTCAAATATCCTCTATATGACAGGAACACTGCTGTTTTTAGGCAGTTATCACAAACATTTTAGTCAAAGATCCTCTATACGACAGGAGCACTATGCTGTTTTTATGGACCTACTCTAAAAATGCTAGTCAAAAATTATCTATATTACAGGAGCACTATGCTGTTTTTAAACACTTATCACAAACATTTTAGTGAACAATCTTCTATATGACAGGAACACTGCTGTTTTTAAGCACTTATCACAAACTTCTTAATCAAAGATCCTCTATATGACAGGAACACTGCTCTTTTTAGGGCCCTACTGTAAAAAAAAACATTAGTTAAAGATCCTCTATAACACAGCATCCCTCTGCTAATTTAAGCACTTATCGCAAACATCCTAGTCAAAGATCCTCTATACTACAGGAGCAGTCTGCTGTTTGTAGGAACTTACCGCGAACATCCTAGTCAAAGATTCTCGATATGAGGAGCACTCTGCTGTTTTTAGGGACCTACTGTAAAATACACTGGTCAAATATCATCTATAAGACAGTAGCACTCTGCTGTTTTTAAACACTTATCACAAACATTTTAGTCAAAGATCCTCTATATGACAGGAACACTGCTGTTTTAGGGACCTACTTTAAAAAAAAAAAAACAGTAGTCAAAGATCCTCCATGCGACAGGAGCAGTGTGCTAATTTGAGCACTTATCACGAACATCCTAGTCAAAGATCCTCTATATGACACGAGCACTCTGCTGTTTTTAGGGACCTACTGTAAAAAAAAAAAAAAAACCCTAGTCAAAGATGCTCTATACTACAGGAGCAGTCTGCTGTTTGTAGGAACTTATCGCGAACATCGTAGTCAAAGATCCTCGATATGAGAAGCACTCTTCTGTTTTTAGGGACCTACTGTAAAAAGCACTAGTCAAAGATCCTCTATAAGACAGTAGCACTGTGCTGTTTTTAAACATTTATCACAAACATTTTAGTCAAAGATCCTCTATACGACAGGAGCAGTCTGCTGTTTTTATGCACTTATCACGAACATCCTAGGCAAAGATCTTCTATATGAAAGGAGCACTGTTTATTAAGCCTCTACTACAAACATGCTAGTCAAAGATCCTTTCTAGGACAGACACACTCTTGTCTGTTGTTTTTAGGGGATGACTGCAAACATGCCACTCAAAGATCCTCATTATGACAGGAGTGCTCTGCTGTTTTCAAAGCACCCACTATAATAAACATGCGAGTTAAAGATAATTTATATAACATAGGCCCTCTGCTCTTTTTAGGGACCCACTGCAAAAGTACAAGTCAAAGATCCTGTATATGACAGGAACACTGTTAGTACTGTGTGCGTGATTCACACCCTCCATAAGCTGCTTACACACAACAATGGCTTCAGTGTGCATTGTAGATGTGGGATCCTCCCAGGACACAATCTAATAAACACGGAGGTCAGTTGTGATTCCGTATGAATCCTGCAGATTAAACTCCTAAGTGTGCGACACAAACATTTGTGGTTTAAAGTGTTGAAGGTCAGCATGGAGGTTCTCTGGGTCTTTGTGGAAAGTCCAAAGTCACGACCGGCTTTGTTGTTTTCTTGACCTTTCTACTGACACAATCAGGAGCATTCATGTCAACAGTACAATAAGATTGGCATATAAGGTTTAGTGCATCAGACAAGGAATGTAGTCCATTGTGGTGAGGATCTGGATAAATGTATCAGTGATTTTCTTGTATTATTTGAGTCATTATCATCGACATTTATTCTTTTTTTATTAATAGTTCAACCTTGGTGGTGCCAAAGCTTGTGCCCTGCTGGGTGACATTTTAGCCAAATATGTTCATAACCCTACAAATAAGTATGTGCTGTTGCAGCCAACGCACATGGTGGCCACTTTTTCATTTGTTGTATTGAAAATAAATCAAATAAATAAAACAATGAAAAAAACAGAAAAAAAAAAACAGAAAAAGAAAGAATTAAAAAAAGAAAGAAAAAAAGGGGGCAAATCAAAGAAAGAAATAGGAAAATGAAAGGGAAAACACAGACAAAAAGGGAAAAGATGAAGAAGACAGAAAAACAGGAAAAAAAGGGGAATAAAAAGAGGAAAATAAACAGGAAAAAGAAAGGAAAATACAGACAAAAAAGGTAATCAAATAAATAAAGCAATGAAAAAAGAAAAAAAATGGGAAAAGAAAGAATAAAAAAGAAAGAAAAAGGGGGAAAATCAGAGAAAAAAATTGGAAAAAGAAAGGAAAAAACAGACAAAAAAGGAAAAGATGAAGAAGACAGAAAAAAGAAGAAAAAGGGGAATATAAAGAGGAAAATAAACAGGGAAAAGAAAGGAAAATACAGACAAAAAGGGAACAAATGGAGAAGACAGAAACAAGAAGAAAAAAGGAGAATAAAAAGAGGAAAAAACTGGAAAAAGAAAGGAAAAAACTGACAAAAAAGGTAATCAAATAAATAAAGCAATGAAAAAAGAAAAAAAATGGAAAAAGAAAAAAGAAAGACAAAAAGGGGGAAAATCAGAGAAAAAAATTGGAAAAAGAAAGGAAAAAACAGACAAAAAAGGAAAAGATGAAGAAGACAGAAAAAAGAAGAAAAAGGGGAATATAAAGAGGAAAATAAACAGGGAAAAGAAAGGAAAATACAGACAATAAGGGAACAAATGGAGAAGACAGAAACAAGAAGAAAAAAGGAGAATAAAAAGAGGAAAAAACTGGAAAAAGAAAGGAAAAAACTGACAAAAAAGGTAATCAAATAAATAAAGCAATGAAAAAAGAAAAAAAAATGGAAAAAGAAAAAAGAAAAAAAGAAAGACAAAAAGGGGGAAAATCAGAGAAAGAAATTGGAAAAAGAAAGGAAAAAACAGACAAAAAGGGAAAAGATGAAGAAGACAGAAAAAAAAAGAAGTAAAAGGGGAATATAAAGAGAAAAAAAACAGGAAAAAGAAAGGAAAAAACAGACAAAAAGGGAAAAGATGAAGAAAACAGAAAAAAGGGGAATAAAAAGAGAGAAAAAAACAGGAAAAAGAAAGAAAAATATAGACAAAAATGGAAAAGATGAAGAAGACAGAAAAATAAGAAAAACGGAGAATAAAGAGGAAAAATATATGTACACAGCCCGGCCCCCGGCCAAATTGTTGATTATTGTCATGTCTGTGTAATCATGTTTTGTTTTAGTCAAGTCATGTTTTGTTTAGTTTAGTTATTGGACTCTTTAGTTTCTGGCTTTTCACTCCCTTGTCTTGTTTCCATGGTTACCCATTAGTTTCACCTGTTCCACGTTTGGACTCATTGTGCACTCTTGTTTGTCACCATAGCAACCCATTAGTTTTCACCTGTCACTTCACGCACCTGTTTCACGTTTTGAGTCACGCACCTGTTTTCGTTAATCACGTCTGTAGTATTTAAGTTCATTGTTTTTCAGTTTGTCTTCCTGGCGACATCCCGCATTTATACTCTCCACACACCCTTATGACCCTTGCTGCGCTTTTTCATGCCGTTTTTTTCATCCAAGTAAGTTTTCTTTATTCATGCCATAGTTTGCAAGTTTTGTTTAATTGTTCATAGTTTCTGCCAATGTGCAAGTTCTGTGTTTATAGTCTAGTTTTGTAACCTCCGCCATTGTGCGTGCTTTTCGTTTGTTCCTTTTTGATATATAGTGTTAAAATAAATCATGTATTCACCTTCACGCCATGACCAGTCCAGCTTTACTTGCATCTCGGGGAAACAAACACACCATAGTCATCGTATTGACAATTATGATGCAAAAGTGTCTTGTAAGTGTTAGATTTGTGGCATTAGCATCCCCCTGAACGTACCTGTGGTCAACATACCATTTGCATAATCTGATTGTGCATATATTTTCTCTTTTTATGCAGACATTTCAAAACAAATAGTCAGTCCCTGATGGACATATTCTCAGGCGTAGCCATGGAGCCAGTCTCATCACTTATGGATTACGACTGCAGCACCCGTCCCTGTCTCCTAAATGCGCCATAATTGCGTTTGATAACAGGACTTTTTGTTAGTGGGTGCTGCTGGCAGCCTGGGTTCGATACGGCGGACTCTCTGGGGGCCGCAATAAGTGCGCTCCCTCTTCCGAATGGTCTTTGTTTGCAAACCCTTACCTTGGCCTGCTATCCCCCAGCCTCCCCGGCTGCTAATGAAAGGGGGGGGTTAAGAGGCACTTACCGGCCCACGGATCCATAGACGCTCCCAGACGCCCATTTCCAGACCCAGACCACAATTAAAATTTCAAAACAAAATTCAAACCTCGTCCATTATTTAGGGAGCTCAAAGCTGGAGGCCGGGTGGAGGACATCCGTGTCATAGCGTGGGGGCATTGGAGCATGGAGGTTAGATTTTTTTGGGGTTGTTCATAGAACCTCTTAGACACTGACTGGTGATTGGATAAAATGTCAGTGCGCCACTAAAAGGATTATGTTCGTCACAAACAAGATGATATTAGCCTGCTTTGATTGTGAGTGACAGGCGACGTTACTGTCCAGTGCACATGTGTGGACTAGGAAGACATAGTAGCAACGTCTTAGATGCCGTTGTAGAACCTTCTGGACAACTTTATTCATTAACTATTTTTTTGGTGTTGCGATGCTTTAGGAAGCAACGGATCACAATTTATTGTACATGTCGCCATGCGCCACATGTAAATTCAATGCTTCACTAAAACAATCATCTAGACCTGAGACGACGGCACGAGTTCAGTTTCAATAAGCAACCAGACTGTGAGGGGGTGTTTGAAATGACATTTAAGTAAGGGGACGGACAGGTGGCAAATTGTCACCCTCTTGTGGACAATATGGGAAACTCAGGTCAGTGACCAGGTTATGTACTTTCTCCTCATCCAACGCACAGCATTTACCTATATGACCCAATCCAAACAACCTTTCCTAGTCATGTTGCAAAAAAAATAATTCAACCAGCACAAGAAGTCAACACATAACAAAACCTGCTCACTGACCTTTGTGGATATAATAAGACAATTAAAAAAAACAATTCAAATGACACGCATTTGAATCCATTGCAGGGCATGATGGGAAAAATGCAAAACACTCTCTCCGCACTTATCCATGTTTGACTTTTAGTTGCTTGATATTTTTGAGTGATTAAAAAGTTTTAAAGAGGTCATCACGGAGGTAAACAAGGGAGGAGTTGAACTTTCCCATACTCTTAATATTCAATAATAATAATGATTACTTATATATCCATTATAGTATTATAACATGTAAACATACACACACACAGAGACATATATATGTATAAATGAATAAATAAATAAAAAATAAAAAATAAATACAAATACAAATATATATATATATATATATATATATATATATATATATATATATATATATATATATATATATATATATATATATATGTATGTGTGGGAAAAAAATCACAAGACTATTTCATCTCTACAGGCCTGTTTCATGAGGGGGGGTACCCTCAATCATCAGGAGATTATGTTTTTTTCCTTCTTTATTATGCATTTTCGGCAGGTGCGACTTAAAATCTCCTGATGATTGAGGGTACCCCCCCTCATGAAACAGGCCTGTAGAGATGAAATAGTCTTGTGATTTTTTTCCCACACATACATATATTGCGCTCTACTACGGTATCGAGCACTATTTTTTGGACAACCTTATTAAGACATATATATATATATATATATATATATATATATATATATATATATATATATATATATATATATACCGTATTTTTCGGACTATAAGTCGCAGTTTTTTTCATAGTTTGGCTGGGCTCCAGTGCGATTTATATATGTTTTTTTCCTTCTTTATTATGCATTTTCGGCAGGTGCGACTTATACTCCAGTGCGACTAATACTCCGAAAAATACATATATATAAAACACAAAAATATATAAATATTGTTGAGTTTATTCTATAAAATAAACTAAAATATAAAATAAAATAAAATATAAACCTCGACTATATATATATATATATATATATATATATATATATATATATATATATATATATATATATATATATATATATATATATATATATATAGGGGCTTCACGGTGGCAGAGGGGTTAGTGCATCTGCCTCACAATACGAAGGTCCTGAGTAGTCTTGGGTTCAATCCCGGGCTCGGGATCTTTCTGTGTGGAGTTTGCATGTTCTCCCCGTGACTGCGTGGGTTCCCTCCGGGTACTCCGGCTTCCTCCCACTTCCAAAGACATGCACCTGGGGATAAGTTGATTGGCAACACTAAATTGGCCCTAGTGTGTGGATGTGAGTGTGAATGTTGTCTGTCTATCTGTGTTGGCCCTGCGATGAGGTGGCGACTTGTCCAGGGTGTACCCCGCCTTCCGCCCGATTGTAGCTGAGATAGGCTCCAGCGCCCCCCGCGACCCCAAAGGGAATAAGCGGTAGAAAATGGATGGATGGATGGAATATATATATATATATATATATATATATATATATATATATATATATATATATATATATATATATATATAAAACACAAAAATATATAAATATTGTTGAGTTTATTCTATGAAATAAACTAAAATATAAAATAAAATAAAATAAAATAAAATAAAATATAAACCTCGACTATATATATATATATATATATATATATATATATATATATATATAAAATATAAACCTCGACTATATATATATATATATATATATATATATATATATATATATATAGTCGAGGTTTATATTTTATTTTATTTTATTTTATTTTATATTTTAGTTTATTTTATAGAATAAACTCAACAATATTTATATATTTTTGTGTTTTATATATATATATATATATATATATATATATATATATATATATATATATATATATATATATATATATATATATATATATATATATATTGAGTGACGGACCGGGAGTCAGAGTTGACAACAACAAATCTGTACGTCAGCCTAAGACCCTGTGAGTAATGCTAACGCTCGGTCATCCAGTTTGTTGAGTCAAATGAACTGAAACATGTCAAATACACCATCGGCAGCTTCTCCGTAATCAGGCTCGCCGGGTCAACTGCACGGTTCTCAGTTGTCACTTTCTCAGTTCTGGTGGTTGGAGGGCAGGATTGAGTCGACCTGTGGCTGTGGCATAACAACAAGCCGAGTATTTCCAAATAGGCACCACTCACTACTCACAAGTGTCTGTTTTGTTGAAATCATGCAAGCATTTCAAAAAGAAGCGAGAGAAAAAATGCATTTGTCGTTCTCAACATATTTTACTTGTCATGCTTTTTACTGTGTCATAGGCCAATTATGCAAAATTGGCCGATTCGTCCAAATTAATTTGTGATTAGACCCTGGTTCAAAGGACTGTTGATCCTGACAGTGGTCCTTGGTCATCTCTCAAATGGTGGCCCCACAGACAACAAGCAGCAGAAAAGTGCAGGTTTCTACCAGCAAATAGCAGAGAAGATCCCGATGCCTCGGCCCCACTAGGCTCCCTGATTGCTCTCATTTAGACCTGCATGCCTTTTTTTTTCCCTTCCTCAATGCAAGCAATCTTTTTCTACTGGGGCCAATTAGGCTATTGATTGATCGCTTTCTCCCGACAGTTTGGGTATTTTTCACCTGGAGCGAACGTTCTCTGCCTACACATGCCACCCTCAAAATATGCCACCTACTAGTGGTCATGAGAATCCACCACAATCCAGTAGCAAAACCAGGTCAGAATTGGGACATAAAGTCCGTAATAAGATATTTAAATCGACTCTGGAAAGAACGTTAAAGATTATCATGTCACTGGACAATAACGGCACCCATAAAAACCCTAAAATGGGGCTGTCTCGATGCAACTTTTTCACTTCCGATATGATACCGATACTACAGCCTTGAGTATTGGCCGATACTATATCAAGCCGATTTGATATCAGCACGAATGATACATACTTGTATTACCGTATTTTTCGGACTATAAGTCGCAGTTTTTTTCATAGTTTGGCCTTTTTTATTATGCATTTTCGGCAGGTGCGACTTATACTCCGGTGCGACTTATACTCCGAAAAATACTGTATTTTATAGTATGGAATGTTAGAAAAGGTTGATCAAGATAACAATAGTAGGCTTGAAAAACTTTTTTTATTAAGTGCCTGGAAGTGACTTGTGCTGTCTTGAAGTTGAAGTGGAGTGGTAATTCAGGGTTGTTGTTTTTTTGTGACACCGAATGGCCACAATAATCAAATTAGGCTCTTGACACAGTAAATTGAAAGACACATTTCTTACTGGATAATATCTTATATGCTTCTGCTTTGAAGACATTGTATGTGTAAGTAATAATATTGTATTTTCCGGACTATAGAGCGCACCCACTAAATTTTAGAAGCAAAACAGTTGTTTTCCATATATTAGCCGTACCGGACTATAAGACTCGATTAATACGTTGTGAAATGAGTTGTTTACACAAAAATATTTTTTTTACAGTGTCTGTAACATGGCAGTAAAACGGCTGATCAAACAAAACAGAAGTCGTCGTCATGGACCCACTAGCTGCGGAAGCTAGCGCCCCAATTAGCTAGACAGAGTCAATGACTCCAAGGTGAGGTCTTGGTGGATTTACGAAACCGGAACAATACTAACAAAATGCCATTGTAAGTTAATAATACTAACACAGACACTCGTAAATGTGTTAGCATGTTAACTGATTACATTACGATAGCATACACATACGCATGAAAACATTCCTACAGACATCACACATGGGACAGTTTAGTAAGCATGAATAGTTTTAGTTACATTGTAAAACTTACAAACGTTAACGTTTGTCAACAAATGCGTGAGCAAATTGTTGAACAGTTTAAGAAAAACCTTTCTCAACCAGCTATTGCAAGGGATTTAGGGATTTCACCATCTACGGTCCGTAATATCATCAAAGGGTTCAGAGAATCTGGAGAAATTACCGCACGTAAGCAGCTAAGCCCGTGACCTTCGATCCCTCAGGCTGTACTGCATCAACAAGCGACATCAGTGTGTAAAGGATATCACCACATGGGCTCAGGAACACTTCAGAAACCCACTGTCAGTAACTACAGTTGGTCGCTACATCTGTAAGTGCAAGTTAAAACTCTCCTATGCAAGGCGAAAAACGTTTATCAACAACACCCAGAGCCTGAGCTCATCTAAGATGGACTGATGCAAAGTGTAAAAGTGTTCTGTGGTCTGACGAGTCCACATTTCAAATTGTTTTTGGAAACTGTGGACGTCGTGTCTTCCGGACCAAAGAGGAAAAGAACCATCCGGATTGTTATAGGCGCAAAGTTGAAAAGCCAGCATCTGTGATGGTATGGGGGTGTATTAGTGCCCAAGACATGGGTAACTTACACATCTGTGAAGGCGCCATTAATGCTGAAAGGTACATACAGGTTTTGGAGCAACATATGTTGCCATCCAAGCAACGTCGAACCTCGGATTCAGGAGGAACAGTGTGGTTTTCGTCCTGGTCGTGGAACTGTGGACCAGCTCTATACTCTCGGCAGGGTCCTTGAGGGTGCATGGGAGTTTGCCCAACCAGTCTACATGTGCTTTGTGGACTTGGAGAAGGCATTCGACCGTGTCCCTCGGGAAGTCCTGTGGGGAGTGCTCAGAGAGTATGGGGTTTCGGACTGTCTGATTGTGGCGGTCCGCTCCCTGTATGATCAGTGTCAGAGCTTGGTTCGCATTGCCGGCAGTAAGTCGGACACGTTTCCGGTGAGGGTTGGACTCCGCCAAGGCTGCCCTTTGTCACCGATTCTGTTCATAACTTTTATGGACAGAATTTCTAGGCGCAGTCAAGGCGTTGAGGGGATCCGGTTTGGTGGCTGCAGGATTAGGTCTCTGCTTTTTGCAGATGATTTGGTCCTGATGGCTTCATCTGGCCAGGATCTTCAGCTCTCACTGGATCGGTTCGCAGCTGAGTGTGAAGCGACTGGGATGAGAATCAGCACCTCCAAGTCCGAGTCCATGGTTCTCGCCCGGAAAAGGGTGGAGTGCCATCTCCGGGTTGGGGAGGAGATCTTGCCCCAAGTGGAGGAGTTCAAGTACCTCGGAGTCTTGTTCACGAGTGAGGGAAGAGTGGATCGTGAGATCGACAGGCGGATCGGTGCGGCGTCTTCAGTAATGCGGACGCTGTATCGATCCGTTGTGGTGAAGAAGGAGCTGAGCCGGAAGGCAAAGCTCTCAATTTACCGGTCGATCTACGTTCCCATCCTCACCTATGGTCATGAGCTTTGGGTTATGACCGAAAGGACAAGATCACGGGTACAAGCGGCCGAAATGAGTTTCCTCCGCCGGGTGGCGGGGCTCTCCCTTAGAGATAGGGTGAGAAGCTCTGTCATCCGGGGGGAGCTCAAAGTAAAGCCGCTGCTCCTCCACATTGAGAGGAGCCAGATGAGGTGGTTCGGGCATCTGGTCAGGATGCCACCCGAGCGCCTCCCTAAGGAGGTGTTTAGGGCATGTCCGACCGGTAGGAGGCCACGAGGAAGACCCAGGACACGTTGGGAAGACTATGTCTCCCGGCTGGCCTGGGAACGCCTCGGGATCCCCCGGGAGGAGCTGGACGAAGTGGCTGGGAAGAGGGAAGTCTGGGCTTCGCTGCTTAGGCTGCTGCCCCCGCGACCCGACCTCGGATAAACGGAAGAAGATGGATGGATGGATGGATGGATATGTTGCCATCCAAGCAACGTTACCATGGACGCCCCTGCTTATTTCAGCAAGACAATGCCAAGCCACGTGTTACATCAACGTGGCTTCATAGTAAAAAAAGTGCGGGTACTAGACTGGCCTGCCTGTAGTCCAGACCTGTCTCCTATTGAAAATGTGTGGCGCATTATGAAGCCTAAAATACCACAACGGAGACCCCCGGACTGTTGAACAACTTAAGCTGAACATCAAGCAAGAATGGGAAAGAACTTCACATCTGTGAAGGCGCCTTTATTATTATTATTATTTATTATTAACTATATGATTTGCCTGAGAAGCTGGACAGGACAAAAATAAATAAATAAAATAAAAAAACGATTCTGAATCAATTCCAAATGTTTAAGAACTGTACCTAAATATTAATTTCTATGAAAGGATTTAATTTAGGGAGACGTTCCAAAATAGTCTCCCGCTTACTCTCATGAGGAGACTTTTTTTTTTTTTTTTTTTCCCCATGCCAGCGTCCATTGAGGAGTTAGCTTTAAGCACATCGCCCACAGGTTGAACTAATCCACTCAGATAGATCAGGCGTGCCAGATGTCACTGCCACGTTCTTGGCAGCGCCGAGCAGCCATGCAGAGTGGATGTGTCCCGTTAAATAATACATTAACATTCCTTTTTTTTCTTTTATAAAGATGTATTCACTTGCAACTCACTGTATGCCAAATATCAATTCTGTTTCACGCTGGGTTTTTTTTTTTTTTAGGTGCAACAACGGTATTATAAAATCACAAGTGGCGTATTCGGAGCAAGCCAATGGGCTTCGAGACGCTGATCGAACGCAGCACGAAACCAGCCGCTTGGCGCTGTTCATTGTGACGGCGTCCTTACACGAAAAGCACATTTCACAGTCGGGTGCCTTAATTAGCACCCGGGTAACCGCATTGTGTTGTTTTTTTTGTTTTTTTAAAGAGAGGGATTACAACATGAGTACAATGGGAGGAAAAGGGGGCCACGTTATGAAATGCATGCGCTCCAGTTACTGCACCTGTATGATGTTGATATCACCTATCATCAGAGGTGGGACCAAGTCATTGTTTTGCAAGTCACAAGTAAGTCTCAAGTCTTTGCCCTCAAGTCCGAGTCAAGTCCCGAGTCAAGACAGGCAAGCCCCGAGTCAAGTCCAAAGTCAAGACTGGAAAGTCTCAAGTCAAGTCCTAAGTCCTGCATTTTGAGTTTCGAGTCCTTTCAAGTCCTTTTAACCACAGACTAATATATTAACACATATTGTGTATGCTTTTCAAACGCTGTATTTATTTATTAAAACAAGTGCATTTTAAATTACAGGAAAGAAAATTGTGCTGACATTGCACTTTATAATAGCACTATTAACCAGTCATTTTAAACATTAACTCATTCCTTTACAGAACAAACACATTGAAAAATAAAGTGCAAATGTACTTATTTGTACAAAAGTGTTAACATTGAAAAAACATGACATATACGTGAACATAACAACAAAGTTGTACTTTTTATATGTCAGGGCCCTATGCTGCATTGCATTTGCAAAAGACCAAATTAGCCAAGAGTCTGTCAGTCATTTGTGCACGATGGGGGCGTAGTATGATGCCACCATGGCTGAAAACTCGCTCCACTGGAGCACTGGAGGCAGGCACTGCCAAGACTCTCATGGCCACTCGGAACAGTGAAGGAAGAGTCTTCATGTTCAATGCCCAGTACAAAAGGGGGGAGAGAGTTTTTTGGGTTGGTGCACTACTTGTAAGTGTATCTTGTGTTTTTTATGTTGATTTAATTAAAAAAAGAAAAAAAAAATATATATATTTCTTGTGCGGCCCGATACCAATCGATCCACGGACCAGTACCGGGCCGCGGCCCGGTGGTTGGGGACCACTGAGGTAAACAACCAACAGTATGTCAGAAAGCTAGCTAAAACGGTACACATATTCATAATATAGTATACATTTTAACTGACCTTTATTTTACTATTTTTGTCTTTTTTTAGGTGGCTAAAATACGCGGTGCTGCTGACCGCCGTCTAACGTTACGTGTGATATATTGACTAACGTAACCCTGCTTAAAAAAAATCACTGAACAAAAAGTATGAATAAGGTAGTGAACTGCAACAGATTCCCGTGTTTGCAATAACGTTATAACGTTAGCAGTGAGTTTACAGCCTCACTGATTTAACTACACAGCAAATAAAAGTCACGTTACTTAGCCAATAAACGTTATCTTTCATTCAAAACTTACCGTTCTTTGTGCAACTTCAAATGCCGGACGAAGTTGGAAGTTGTTGCCTCTCCATCAGTAATTTTCGAACCGCATGTGTTGCATACTGCAAACCGTTTTGTGTTGACCACCTCGTAATTTTTATACCCAAACAAAATTATTTTAGGTATCATTTTTTGTTCACTGGCGTGTGGTTTGGACATGTCTTCTTCCTTGGTTGTCCTGCAATTTGATTGGATGAATGCTGTGTGATGAAAACAAAGTAGATCTAATTTGATTGGCTGTTGTACTGAGACCACACCAGCTGACACACGCAACGCTGATAGACAAGTACACAATGAAAAATACGGAGCGCTCCCGAATAACTTTTTCATCTTTGGGTTTTGGGGAAAGTAGCAAGTCATGTCAAGTCATGTCAATTCAAAAGGCTCAAGTCCAAGTGAAGTCACAAGTCATTGATGTTAAAGTCTAAGTCGAGTTGCAAGTCTTTTTACATTTTGTCAAGTCGAGTCTAAAGTCATCAAATTCATGACTCGAGTCTGACTCGAGTCCAAGTCATGTGACTCGAGTCCACACCTCTGCCTATCATTAGTATCATTATTAGCTTCACAAAGTCCGCAGTTTGGATTTTGTCACAGTTTTCCGTTGAATTTGGTGTGCAGTGTTGTTCTTTTCAACACACCAGAATACCATATATCCCGTTTATCAATTGCGGTTCTTACAAAAAAAAAAAAAAAAAAGCCTAAAAATGGCTCCAAAAAGAGCTGACCCTTGAATGAAATGCAACAATCCTTATATTTATTGCCCAGTATTTCAAGTCAAAGCATAAAAATGAGGGTTGTTGCATTATAACCTTTTCACTTCCATACTATATAGATATTGGAGCCTTGAGCACTGGCCAATATTGATAATGATCTGATACATAAGCATCACAAATTCAGGGCCGGCCCGTGGCATAGGCCGTATAGGCAAATGCTAAGGGCGCCGTCCATCAGGGGGCGCCACGCCAGTGCCACAAATGTTGGAGAAAAAAAAAAAAAAAAAAAGTTGGTACTATTATTTCTAAATACAAAAAATAATCCCACGTTAATTAAAATGCAAAGTAAAGCCTATTTAATAGAAATATTATTTGTTACAACATTACGCCCCCCGCACGGTGCGCCCCCTCCCTTCCCGTATCATGACTCTTTTTGGACGTCACCACATCAAAAAAATCAACACAAGATGTCAAAACGGCCAAAAGTGTCAGGTGCCCAGGGAAGAAAAAAGAGAAAAGAAGAGGAGGAGAAACGAGAAAAGACAGAGGTAGCAGGTAGGTAACGTTAGCCTACAATAAATTATTTGTCTGTTACAGAATGTGATAGTAACCTGGCTTTTTAGCATTAAGCTAATGTTACATGATTCGGCAATTGCTAATCAATAAATAGCTAGTTCTGTTTTAACGTCGGGTTAATATTGTGGAGGGGGCTAAATTGTTATGGAAAATAATAATGTAACGTTAGGTCATTCCAGTACTCCCACCTTCCATTCCTCAGGGACATTTGTATTAGATCTTTTAAGCAGGTGTTTTTTGTTTACATTGTTATTGCCTTCTGGTTAGCTAATGTTTGCCCTGCAGGTAATAGTCACTTTTCCACCCCTTTATATATTCGGTATAGTTGTAAGTAAAAAAAAAAAAGGTGGGGGGGCGCCACCTAAAACCTTGCCTAGGGCGCCAGATTGGTTAGGGCCGGGCCTGCAAATCATAGTGCATACTAGGGTGGTCCCGATACCAATATTTTGGTACCGGTACCAACATGTTGTCATGTCTCTGTAATCATGTTTTGTTTAGTCATTGGACTCTTTAGTTTCTGGCTTTTCACTGACTTGTCTTGTTTCCATGATTACCCATTAGTTTCACCTGTTCCACGTTTGGACTCATTGTGCACTCTTGTTTGTCACCATAGCAACCCATTAGTTTTCACCTGTCACGTCACGCACCTGTTTCACGTTTTGAGTCACGCACCTGTTTTCGTTAATCATGTCTGTAGTATTTAAGTTCATTGTTTTTCAGTTTGTCTTTCTGGTGACATCCCCACATTTATGATTTGCACATTTCTGACTCTTTTTTTCATGTCCGTCGTTCACGCTGCTCCTTTTTGTCCATGCCAAGTAAGTTTTGTTTAATATTGCCACAGTTAGTGTTTTTTGTTGTTCATAGTTTTTGCCTTCGTGCAAGTGTTTGGTTTCATAGTTTGTTCTCCGCCATTGTGCGCGACTTTTGTTTACTTCCTTGTTTTGTATTTATAGTGTTTAAATAAAAATGTACCTTCATTCCCGTCTCGCCCGAGCCAACTTTCCGTTGCCTTCTAGAAAAACTAAACCCCAGGACCAAGTCATGACACATGTATTTCGATACTTTTCTAAATAAAAGGCACCACCATATACTGTATATACTGTAATATTGTACATGTGTTGTATATATTGTATATTGTATATATGTTATAGACATAATATAATATATCTATATATATATATATTATTCTGTACACATATTATGTACAAACCCCGTTTCCATATGAGTTGGGAAATTATGCTAGATGTAAATACAAAAGGAATACAATGATTTGCAAATCATTTTCAACCCATATTCAGTTGAATATGCTACAAAGACAACATATTTGATGTTCAAACTGATAAACTTTTTTTTTTTTTGCAAATAATCATTAACTTGAGAATTTGATGCCAGCAACACGTGACAAAGAAGTTGGGAAAGGTGGCAATAAATACTGATAAAGTTGAGGAATACTCATCAAACACTTATTTGGAACATCCCACAGGTGAACAGGCAAATTGGGAACAGGTGGGTGCCATGATTGGGTATAAAAGTAGATTCCATTAAATGCTCAGTCATTCACAAACAAGGATGGGGCGAGCGTCACCACTTTTGTCAACAAATGCGTGAGCAAAATGTTGAACAGTTTAAGAAAAACCTTTCTCAACCAGCTATTGCAAGGAATTTAGAGATTTCACCATCTACGGTCCGTAATATCATCAAAGGGTTCAGAGAACCTGGAGAAATCACTGCACGTAAGCAGCTAAGCCCGTGACCTTCGATCCATCAGGCTGTACTGCATCAACAAGCGACATCAGTGTGTAAAGGATATCACCACATGGGCTCAGGAACACTTCAGAAACCCACTGTCAGTACCTATAGTTGGTCGCCACATCTGTAAGTGCAAGTTAAAACTCTCCTATGCAAGGCGAAAACCGTTTATCAACAACACCCAGAAATGCCGTCGGCTTCGCTGGGCCTGAGCTCATCTAAGATGGACTGATACAAAGTGGAAAAGTGTTCTGTGGTCTGACGAGTCCACATTTCAAATTGTTTTTGGAAACTGTGGACGTCGTGTCCTCCGGACAAAAAGAGGGAAAGAACCATCCGGATTGTTATAGGCGCAAAGTTGAAAAGCCAGCATCTGTGATGGTATGGGGGTGTATTAGTGCCCAAGACATGGGCAACTTACACATTTGTGAAGGCGCCATTAATGCTGAAAGGTACATAGAGGTTTTGGAGCAACATATGTTGCCATCCAAGCAACGTTACCATGGACGCCCCTGCTTATTTCAGCAAGACAATGCCAAGCCACGGGTTACATCAACGTGGCTTCATAGTAAAAGAGTGCGGGTACTAGACTGGCCTGCCTGTAGTCCAGACCTGTCTCCCATTGAAAATGTGTGGCGCATTATGAAGCCTAAAATACCACAACGGAGACCCCCGGACTGTTGAACAACTTAAGCTGTACATCAAGCAAGAATGGGAGAGAATTAAAAAATGTGTCTCCTCAGTTCCCAAACGTTTACTGAGTGTTGTTAAAAGGAAAGGCCATGTAACACAGTGGTGAACATGCCCTTTCCCAACTACTTTGGCACGTGTTGCAGCCATGAAATTCTAAGTTAATTATTATATGCAAAAAAAAATAAAGTTTATGAGTTTCAACATCAAATATCTTGTCTTTGTAGTGCATTCAATTGAATATGGGTTGAAAAGGATTTGCAAATCATTGTATTCCGTTTATATTTACATCTAACACCATTTCCCAACTCATATGGAAACGGGGTTTGTATATATTCGTATATACAGGTAAAAGCCAGTAAATTAGAATATTTTGAAAAACTTGATTTATTTCAGTAATTGCATTCAAAAGGTGTAACTTGTACATTATATGTATTCATTGCACACAGACTGATGCATTCAAATGTTTATTTCATTTAATTTTGATGATTTGAAGTGGCAACAAATGAAAATCCAAAATTCCGTGTGTCACAAAATTAGAATATTGTGTAAGGCTAATACAAAAAAGGGATTTTTAGAAATGTTGGCCAACTGAAAAGTATGAAAATGAAAAATATGAGCATGTACAATACTCAATACTTGGTTGGAGCTCCTTTTGCCTCAATTACTGCGTTAATGCGGCGTGGCATGGAGTCGATGAGTTTCTGGCACTGCTCAGGTGTTATGAGAGCCCAGGTTGCTCTGATAGTGGCCTTCAACTCTTCTGCGTTTTTGGGTCTGGCATTCTGCATCTTCCTTTTCACAATACCCCACAGATTTTCTATGGGGCTAAGGTCAGGGGAGTTGGCGGGCCAATTTAGAACAGAAATACCATGGTCCGTAAACCAGGCACGGGTAGATTTTGCGCTGTGTGCAGGCGCCAAGTCCTGTTGGAACTTGAAATCTCCATCTCCATAGAGCAGGTCAGCAGCAGGAAGCATGAAGTGCTCTAAAACTTGCTGGTAGACGGCTGCGTTGACCCTGAATCTCAGGAAACAGAGTGGACCGACACCAGCAGATGACATGGCACCCCAAACCATCACCCAACCATGCAAATTTTGCATTTCCTTTGGAAATCGAAGTCCCAGAGTCTGGAGGAAGACAGGAGAGGCACAGGATCCACGTTGCCTGAAGTCTAGTGTAAAGTTTCCACCATCAGTGATGGTTTGGGGTGCCAAATACTTTTGGCAATATAGCGTGTGTTGCACAAGATAAAAAGCATGCAAACAGACACAGATAGCATTACTTCTTGGTCCCTTTGTATTGCCTTCATTGCCAATAAATGTACAAATATCCATCTTGTCAAAGGATGATAGTCGTATTAACGATTGTACATTTAACGACTGTGCGGAAATGACTGAATAATGTTTCATCCCCTTGGATAAGAGTGTTTAAATCACATATTTATGGACATTAACTCCAGCAGCAAAGCAGCGCAGTCCCGCTATGAATTGTGCGGACTAAACGCTCTAGCGCGACCAGGAAAAAAAAAATATTCATCCCTTCATACATGATTGATACGGGTATTTAGAGTCCGCGCTACGGAGGAGAATCCGATGCCTAAACGCTGAGAGCAATCAATGGCAGAGGAGATGAGGAGCGATAATGACTCGCCTACAAGATGAGGTTAACCCCCGAGGCCCCTCGCCCGGGCCATAAAATAAAAATAAAGGGCCCGCACGCAAAAAAACCTCCCAAAGTCATTAGGCTGTGATCGTTCAGAGCGCATCTCCTTGGCAATCCTCATTAAACCACCGGGTCACACAATTTTTATGTGCATCTACCGACATCTTTTCTTTCCCTATGAGTAGTTCATGGAGTATCTACAGCAAAACGTCCAACAATCCTCTTCTTGACAGGAGTGCTTTGCTGTTTTTAAGGAGCAGTCAACAATCTTCTGACAAGACTGTGCTGTTGTTTTTGTAGGAATCTGCTCCAGAAATGTTTTTGCACATCTAATGTATTTAAATTATATTTAATGCATTATGATGTTGCCAGGCCAGTATTGCAGATACCTATACAGACACTTTTTACTTGAAGATGAGTGAGTGAAATAGTGGGTGAGTGAGTGAGTGAACAAGTGAGTGTGTGAGTAAATGTGAGTGAGATAGTGAGTGAGTGAGTGAGTGAGTGAGTAAGCATGCAAGCGAACGACCGAGTAAATGTGAGAAAGTGAAAGAGTGAAAAGGTGAGTGAGTGAGTGAGTGAGTGAGTCAGAGTGAAATAGTGAGTGAGTGAGTGAGTGAGTGAGTGAGTGAGTAAGTGAGTAAGCATGCAAGCGAGTGACCGAGTAAATGTGAGGAAGTGAAAGAGTGAAAAAGTGATTGAGTGAGTGAATTAGAGTGAAATAGTGAGTGAGTGAGTGAGTGAGTGAGTGAGTGAGTGAGTGAGTGAGTGAGTGAGTGAGTGAGTGAGTAAGCATGCAAGCGAGTGTCCGAGTAAATGTGAGGAAGTGAAAGAGTGAAAAAGTGAGTGAGTGAGTGAGTGAGTGAGTGAGTGAGTGAGTGAGTGAGTGAGCATGCAAGCGAGTGACCGAGTAAATGTGAGGAAGTGAAAGAGTGAAAAGGTGAGTGAGTGAGTGAGTGAGTGAGTGAGTGAGTAATAGTGAGTGAGTGAGTGAGTGAGTAAGCATGCAAGCGAGTGACTGAGTAAATGTGAGAGAAGTGAAAGAGTGAAAAAGTGAGTGAGTGAGTGAGTGAGTAAGCATGCAAGCGAGTGACCGAGTAAATGTGAGGAAGTGAAAGAGTGAAAAGGTGAGTGAGTGAGTGAGTGAGTGAGTGAGTGAGTCAGAGTGAAATAGTGAGTGAGTGAGTGAGTGAGTAAGCATGCAAGCGAGTGACTGAGTAAATGTGAGGAAGTGAAAGAGTGAAAAAGTGAGTGAGTGAGTGAGTGAGTGAGTGAGTGAGTGAGTAAGCATGCAAGCGAGTGACCGAGTAAATGTGAGGAAGTGAAAGAGTGAAAAAGTGAGTGAGTGAGTGAGTGAGTGAGTGAGTGAGTGAGTGAGTGAGTGAGTGAGCATGCAAGCGAGTGACCGAGTAAATGTGAGGAAGTGAAAGAGTGAAAAGGTGAGTGAGTGAGTGAGTGAGTCAGAGTGAAATAGTGAGTGAGTGAGTGAGTGAGTGAGTGAGTGAGTGAGTGAGTGAGTGAGTGAGTGAGTGAGTAAGCATGCAAGCGAGTGACCGAGTAAATGTGAGGTAGTGAAAGAGTGAAAAAGTGAGTGAGTGAGTGAGTAAGCATGCAAGCGAGTGACTGAGTAAATGTGAGAAAGTGAAAGAGTTAAATTATATTTAATGCACTATGATGTTGCCTTGTAAATACAAGGCCAGTATTGCAGATACCTATACAGACACTTTTTACTTGAAGATGAGTGAGTGAAATAGTGAGTGAGTGAGTGAGTGAACAAGTGAGTGTGTGAGTAAATGTGAGTCAGATAGTGAGTGAGTCAGAGTGAAATAGTGTGTTAGTGAGTGAGTGAGTGAGTGAGTGAGTGAGTGAGCATGCAAGCGAGTGACCGAGTAAATGTGAGGAAGTGAAAGAGTGAAAAAGTGAGTGAGTGAGTGAGTGAGTCAGAGTGAAATAGTGAGTGAGTGAGTCAAAGAGTGAAATAGTCAGTGAGTGAGTGAGTCAGAGTGAAATAGTGAGTGAGTGAGTGAGTCAGATTGAAATAGTGAGTGAGTGAGTCAAAGAGTGAAATAGTGAGTGAGTGAGTCAAAGAGTGAAATAGTGAGTGAGTGAGTGAGCGAGCGATTAAAAGAGTGAGTGAGTGACTGAGTAAATGTGAGTGGGGGCCAGAGGGCAGGGGTTGGGGGGGTGGGGTTTGGTGGTAGCGGGGGGTGTATATTGTAGCGTCCCGGAAAAGTTAGTGCTGCAAGGGGTTCTGGGTATTTTTTCTTTGTGTTTATGTTGTGTTAAGGTGCGGATGTTCTCCCAAAATGAGTTTGTGAAGTGAAGTGAAGTGAATTATATTTATATAGCGCTTTTTCTCTAGTGACTCAAAGCACTTTACATAGTGAAACCCAATATCTAAGTTACATTTAAACCAGTGTGGGTGGCACTGGGAGCAGGTGGGTAAAGTGTCTTCCCCAAGGGCACAACGGCAGTGACGAGGATGGCGGAAGCGGGGATCGAACCTGGAACCCTCAAGTTGCTGGCAACCGAGCTAAACCGCCCCAAGTTTGTCATTCTTGTTTGGTGTGGGTTCACAGTGTGGCGCATATTTATAACAGTGTTAAAGTTGTTTATACGGTCACCCTCAGTGTGACCAGTATGGCTGTTGATGAAGTATAAGTTGCATTCACTTATGTGTGTTCATCTCAACATCTCAACAATGCCACAGGCTGATTGCCTCCATGCCACGCCGCATTGATGCAGTAATCCGTGCAGAAGAATTCCCAACTAAGTACTGAGAGCATCAATTGACATTTTCAAATGTTTGATTTTGTTTTGCTGTTATAAATCTTTTTTTTTTTTTTTACTTGGTCTGAGGAAATATTCTAATTTTTTGAGATACGATTTTTGAGTTTTCTTAAGCTGTATGCCATAATCAGCAATATTAAAATAATAAAAGGCTTGCAATATTTCAGTTGATGTGTAAAGAATCCAGAATGTATGACATTTTTGTTTTTTTTAATTGCATTACAGAAAATAAAGGACTTTATCACAATATTCTAATTTTCTGAGACAGTCCTGTATACGTGGACTGTCAAACAATTACAATATTAAATCGCGATTAATATACGACCCTTATTGTGAAAAGTTAAAATCTATAGCAGGGGTGTCACACGCATTTTAGATAGTAGGCCACATTGAGTAAAATCTACTCCCAAGTGGGCCGGACTGGTAAAATCACGGCACGATAACATAAAAATAACGACAACTTCAAATTGTTTTCTTTGTTTAAAAATAGAACAAGTATATTCTGAAAATGTACAAATCATAATGTTGTTGGGTTGTTTTTACACTTACACACACACACACACTTGTTATTTCGTATGTTGACCAGAGGGGGAGCACTTTTAAAACAGACAATTTTTTTAAATCCCTCCTTTTTGGGACCACCCTAATTTTGATAGATTTCACCACCGGGGGGTGCAAATGAGACATTCTCTATTAGATGCAATGGTTTTCCGTATTGGGACCATGATTTATGTCCTAACTTGTTCACCGGTCCTCATATGGAAGGTACTTTTCCTTGTCGATGTCTCAAGAAGGGTAGAAATACAAGAACACACACACACACACACACACATATACACGTATACATATAACATATAATTATATATACATCCATGGATGGATGGATAATATATACATATATATACTAGGGCTGTCAAACGATTACAATATTAAATCGCGATTAATATACGACCCTTATTGTGAAAAGTTAGAATCTAGAGCAGGGGTATCACACTCATTTTAGATGGGGGGCCACATTGAGAAAAATCTACTCCTAAGTGGGCCGCACTGGTAAAATCACGGCACGACAGTGACGTGTAGTGAGGTTGATGGCTTGTGAGGCACTGACTTCATCACAGTCAGATTTACAAACATATGAACCCTAAAGAGTATCACACCAGCAGATGACATGGCACCCCAAACCATCACTGATGGTGGAAACTTTACACTAGACTTCAGGCAACGTGGATCCTGTGCCTCTCCTGTCTTCCTCCAGACTCTGGGACCTCGATTTCCAAAGGAAATGCAAAATTTGCATGGTTGGGTGATGGTTTGGGGTGCCATGTCATCTGCTGGTGTCGGTCCACTCTGTTTCCTGAGATCCAGGGTCAACGCAGCCGTCTACCAGCAAGTTTTAGAGCACTTCATGCTTCCTGCTGCTGACCTGCTCTATGGAGATGGAGATTTCAAGTTCCAACAGGACTTGGCGCCTGCACACAGCGCAAAATCTACCCGTGCCTGGTTTACGGACCATGGTATTTCTGTTCTAAATTGGCCCGCCAACTCCCCTGACCTTAGCCCCATAGAAAATCTGTGGGGTATTGTGAAAAGGAAGATGCAGAATGCCAGACCCAAAAACGCAGAAGAGTTGAAGGCCACTATCAGAGCAACCTGGGCTCTCATAACACCTGAGCAGTGCCAGAAACTCATCGACTCCATGCCACGCCGCATTAACGCAGTAATTGAGGCAAAAGGAGCTCCAACCAAGTATTGAGTATTGTACATGCTCATATTTTTCATTTTCATACTTTTCAGTTGGCCAACATTTCTAAAAATCCCTTTTTTGTATTAGCCTTAAGTAATATTCTAATTTTGTGACACACGGAATTTTGGATTTTCATTTGTTGCCACTTCAAATCATCAAAATTAAATGAAATAAACATTTGAATGCATCAGTCTGTGTGCAATGAATAAATATAATGTACAAGTTACACCTTTTGAATGCAATTACTGAAATAAATCAAGTTTTTCAAAATATTCTAATTTACTGGCTTTTACCTGTATAGGCAAGTCCTGAAAAAAGTGTTGCAATAATGGTGTCCGGTGATTGCCTTCCCCCCCGCAAAGAAAACCCACATAGTAAATGTGAACGCGCCTAGAAAGGTTGGAGCGGCGTGTTGCCGCTCGTTTCATCATAACCAAACACCGACGACGATGTTTTTTCTGCCGGAATCCTATTTGTTGAATTCATTCCAATCCGCCCGTTCACGGATGGTGCAATGACCGCGAGTGGCGCGCTCCGTCTCTGCCCTGCAAACTTGCGCCGGGGTTCAAACCCTTCCCACTTGCAGCCGCCGCAGCAGCAATCAGTGGTACATAAACGTGAGAGACGTATCGTTTTCCTCAACTCCTGACTCCGCCGCAGAAAGCAATCCTGTTAGTGGTCCCCGAAGCTCAGAGCGCGCCGCGGTTGGAGAGTGAGGATTTCACAGCTCTTTGATTACTCGGGGAAAATATCTCTGCAAAATCGATAGCGTTGAATGACCGAGCGGTGGCTGATGCTGCCATCTATTTCCATAACATGGCGTCTCTACCTTTTAAAACCTGATGCCGACTGCGGCCACTGATGAAGTCTGCGAGGGGGTTTCACTTGCACGTCTATGCATCTGACTCCATATTGACCGACATGTACACGTATGTCCAAACAGTAGGGATGCCAATCGATTCGATTCAATTCTTGGGGCTAACGATTCGATTCAGAATCGATTCTCCATTCAAAATCACTACTTTTTTCATAACATTGTTTTCTATGATTAACTACATTCCTCCATAAAATAGATACACAGCTCCAATACATTTCTATATTACTTAAAAGCAGGGGCGCCGAAAAGGGGGGGGTAAAGGAGACGGATTCTAGGGGCCCATGATGGAGGGGGGCCCAGAGAGGCCCCTAATCATGATGAAATTATAATACAGAAAAAATAATGACACTGTGTTGGGGGCCCTGTAAAGATTCTTTTCATGGGGCCCAAAATCCCTAGCGGCGCCCCCTGCTTAAAAGAACACCGGTTTTGTTTAAAAAAAAATAATAATTCTACCCAAACATTTACCAAAGTTAAATACAAATAAGGCAACAAGAGAAGTATCCAACATTTCTCTTTCCTAAAATAAATCTGTGCAGCAGATATGATCGTCGACAACAGGGGGGTCCAAACTTTTTGACATGGGGCCAGCATTGGGCTAAAGAAATTTGGCCGAGGGCCAACTGCATATAAAGTCAAATACACACACACACACACACACACACACACACACACGCACACTTCTTCTTCTTGTATTTATTACCTTCTTGAGAGCACCGAAAAATGCCTACCGCTTTAGGACCACCCTTTCTAGATATATATAAAGATTTGTATTTACAATATTAATTTAATATATACATACTATGGGAATATTTAAAAAAATAAGCTTTTAGGTTTTTTTTGTTTTTTTTTGTTATGTTTTGTTTCTAAAATTCATTATTTACTTCAAATTATTACAGTATGTCTCTATATACATATTTATTTTATTAATTTTGGCTAAACCAATTTCTTACACACACTTGTTATTACATATGTTGGCCAGAGGGGGAGCACTTTTAAAACCGACAATTTGAAAAATCCCGTCTTTTTGGGACACCCTAATTTTGATATATTTCACCACCAGGGGGTGCAAATGAGACATTCTCTATTAGATGCAGTGGTTTTCCGTATTGGGACCATGATTTATGTCCTAACTTGTTCACCGGTCCTCATATGGAAGGTACTTTTCCTTGTTAATGTTTCAAGAAAGGTAGAAATACAACACACGCACACACACACACACACACTTCTTCTTCTTGTATTTATTACCTTCTTGAGACCACCGAAAAATGCCTACCGCTTTAGGACCACCCTTTCTAGATATATAAAGATTTGTATTTACAATATTCATTTAATATTTACATACTATGCAGATATTTAAAAAAGTAAGCTTTTAGGTTTTTTGGGTTTTTTTTTGTTATGTTTTGTTTTTAATATTCATTATTTACTTCAAGTTATTACAGTATGTCTCTATATACATATTTATTTTATTAATTTTGGCCAAACCAATTTCTTACACACACTTGTTATTACATATGTTGGCCAGAGGGGGAGCACTTTTAAAACCGACAATTTGAAAAATCCCGTCTTTTTGGGACATTCTCTATTAGATGCAGTGGTTTTTCCGTATTAGGACCATGATATACAGGTATGTCCTAACTTGTTCACCGGTCCTCATATGGAAGGTACTTTTCCTTGTTAATGTTTCAAGAAAGGTAGAAATACAACAAACGCACACACACACACACACACACACACACACACACTTCTTCTTCTTGTATTTATTACCTTCTTGAGACCACCGAAAAATGCCTACCGCTTTAGGACCACCCTTTCTAGATATATAAAGATTTGTATTTACAATATTCATTTAATATTTACATACTATGCAAATAATTAAAAAAGTAAGCTTTTAGGTTTTTATTTTTTTTATTTTTTTTATGTTTTGTTTTTAATATTTATTATTTGCTTCAAGTTATTACAGTATGTCTCTATATCATACTTGCCAACCTTGAGACCTCCGATTTCGGGAGGTGGGGGGTGGGGGCGTGGTCGGGGGTGGGGCGGGGCGTGGTTGAGGGCGTGGTTAAGAGGGGAGGAGTATATTGACAGCTAGAATTCACCAAGTCAAGTATTTCATGTACATATATATATATATATAGACATACATATCTACATCCTGAAAATATGCAAACAAAACTGTGTTTAGATAATTGATACTTCAATTTTGCATAAATAAATATTAAGGAATATAACATAACTTGGCTTCTGAGAGTTTCAAAATGTAATGAATAAAATGCTAAAGTTGTTGATAAACAAGCAATTATTTTAATAATTAAATATGGTCATTTTAAATGAATTATTATGATCATTTAAAATTAATTATTTCAAATATGTTTATTTTAATGTATAATTCTATGGCTGGATGTAGTAAGGAGTCAGGAAAAAATACAAATAAAAATACAATTAATTTTGATGTTTTAGCAAATATAGTAAAAATGTATTTAGTTTTTTTTTTTTTTAATTGATAAATATATTTATTTTTAGGTAAGATAAACATAATAATACAATTTATCTCTAGTCTGGATGATTTAATTCTTGTCACCCTGTTGTCCTCCCATCATGAAAAAAGGCTGTCCTCACTCAGGTCCGCATGGAGCTGGAGGGGGCGTGGCTTCCAGCTCCGGCTGAAAATCGGGAGATTTTCGGGAGAATATTTGTCCCGGGAGGTTTTCGGGAGAGGCGCTGAATTTCGGGAGTCTCCCGGAAAATTCGGGAGGGTTGGCAAGTATGCTCTATATACATATTTATTTTATTAATTTTGGCCAAACCAATTTCTTACAAACACTTGTTATTACATATGTTGGCCAGAGGGGGAGCACTTTTAAAACGGACAATTTGAAAAATCCCGTCTTTTTGGGACATTCTCTATTAGATGCAGTGGTTTTTATATTGTAGACTGTAATGTACAGGTAAAAGCCAGTAAATTAGAATATTTTCAAAAACTTGATTTATTTCAGTAATTGCATTCAAAAGGTGTAACTTGTACATTATATTTATTCATTGCACACAGACTGATGCATTCAAATGTTTATTTCATTTCATTTTGATGATTTGAAGTGGCAACAAATGAAATTCCAAAATTCCGTGTGTCATAAAATTAGAATATTACTTAAGGCTAATACAAAAAAGGGATTTTTAGAAATGTTGGCCAACTGAAAAGTATGAAAATGAAAAATATGAGCATGTACAATACTCAATACTTGGTTGGAGCTCCTTTTGCCTCAATTACTGCGTTAATGCGGCGTGGCATGGAGTCGATGAGTTTCTGGCACTGCTCAGGTGTTATGAGAGCCCAGGTTGCTCTGATAGTGGCCTTCAACTCTTCTGCGTTTTTGGGTCTGGCATTCTGCATCTTCCTTTTCACAATACCCCACAGATTTTCTATGGGGCTAAGGTCAGGGGAGTTGGCGGGCCAATTTAGAACAGAAATACCATGGTCCGTAAACCAGGCACGGGTAGATTTTGCGCTGTGTGCAGGCGCCAAGTCCTGTTGGAACTTGAAATCTCCATCTCCATAGAGCAGGTCAGCAGCAGGAAGCATGAAGTGCTCTAAAACTTGCTGGTAGACGGCTGCGTTGACCCTGGATCTCAGGAAACAGAGTGGACCGACACCAGCAGATGACATGGCACCCCAAACCATCACCCAACCATGCAAATTTTGCATTTCCTTTGGAAATCGAGGTCCCAGAGTCTGGAGGAAGACAGGAGAGGCACAGAATCCACGTTGCCTGAAGTCTAGTGTAAAGTTTCCACCATCAGTGATGGTTTGGGGTGCCATGTCATCTGCTGGTGTCGGTCCACTCTGTTTCCTGAGGTCCAGGGTCAACGCAGCCGTCTACCAGCAAGTTTTAGAGCACTTCATGCTTCCTGCTGCTGACCTGCTCTATGGAGATGGAGATTTCAAGTTCCAACAGGACTTGGCGCCTGCACCCAGCGCAAAATCTACCCGTGCCTGGTTTACGGACCATGGTATTTCTGTTCTAAATTGGCCCGCCAACTCCCCTGACCTTAGCCCCATAGAAAATCTGTGGGGTATTGTGAAAAGGAAGATGCAGAATGCCAGACCCAAAAACGCAGAAGAGTTGAAGGCCACTATCAGAGCAACCTGGGCTCTCATAACACCTGAGCAGTCCCAGAAACTCATCGACTCCATGCCACGCCGCATTAACGCAGTAATTGAGGCAAAAGGAGCTCCAACCAAGTATTGAGTATTGTACATGCTCATATTTTTCATTTTCATACTTTTCAGTTGGCCAACATTTCTAAAAATCCCTTTTTTGTATTAGCCTTAAGTAATATTCTAATTTTGTGACACACGGAATTTGGGATTTTCATTTCTTGCCACTTCAAATCATCAAAATTAAATGAAATAAACATTTGAATGCATCAGCCTGTGTGCAATGAATAAATATAATGTACAAGTTACACCTTTTGAATGCAATTACTGAAATAAATCAAGTTTTTCAAAATATTCTAATTTACTGGCTTTTACCTGTATATGACCACTTTGAAAGGTCACGAAAGGTGCCTATAAATATATTAGTATTACTATAGTAGTGGCGGTAACTTCTACTTCTTGTGAGAACAGGTTGGTGTTGGGCGTGTACTTTCTGTTTTCTCACTACACTACATAATAAATCTGACCTCGGTGCATAATTAAAGCTGCTGCTCTGGACTCAAAGAGCAACTTCTCAGAGAAGTTGTCAGCGTGATGCGAAATATAAATAATACAGAGCGTCCCGGCGCGTTAAAAAGGCGACAAATTCACAGCTCCTCCACCGGTGTGTCGGATTACTCGGAGCAAAACTACTCCGACTCAACGACTCCACTGACGGGTCCTAATTGGCACTTTAAGCAGTATGAATAGGCGCCCCCTGGTGGCCCCATCAAGTATTTCACCCAGAGACTTGTGACAAGATGATTGGGCACGTTGACGTGTCAAAAACGACAAACTTTAACCTATTCCAATAAAAAGTATTTGGCTTCTAACAGACATTCTACACTTTTTCTTTGATGTTGTCGCGACGCCGCCACACCACAGAGGTGATGATAACCATAGAACAGGAAATGGTGTCATGACTTGGTCCTGGGGTTTAGTTTTTCTCGAAGGCAACGGAAAGTTGGCTCGGGCGAGAGACGGGAATGAAGGTACATTTTTATTTAAACACTATAAATACAAAACAAGGAAGTTAACAAAAGGCGCGCACAATGGCGGAGAACAAAACTATGAAACCAAACACTTGCACAAAGGCAAAAACTATGAACAACAAAAAAACACTAACTGTGGCAATAATAAACAAAACGTACTTGGCATGGACAAAAAAGGAGCAGCGTGAACGACGGACATGAAAAAAAGAGTCAGAAATGTGCACAGCATAAATATGGGGATGTCACCAGAAAGACAAACTGAAAAACAATGAACTTAAATACTACAGACATGATTAACGAAAACAGGTGCGTGACTCAAAACGTGAAACAGGTGCGTGACGTGACAGGTGGACAACTAATGGGTTGCTATGGTGACAAACAAGAGTGCACAATGAGTCCAAACGTGGAACAGGTGAAACTAATGGGTAATCCTGGAAACAAGACAAGGGAGTGAAAAGCCAGAAACTAAAGAGTCCAATAACTAAACAAAACATGACTAAGACAAAACATGATTACACAGACATGACAAATGGAAGTTACTGCGACATAAGAAATTATCCAAAATTCCACTATACACGCAAATGAATGTACTATTTATTAAAAAGCTAATGCTAAAATACGCTTTCTACGCAAATACATAACAATCTTCTCGCAGTAGCTACCAAGACGCCACATCCGTTGCCCGGATCATGTTTTGTTTAGTTAAAGACTCCCTTAGTTCTGTTTTCAGCACCCCTAGATTTGTGTTTTAGTTGCCATGGGGGCTGATTATTTTTACCTGCCTCTGATTAGTGTTCGGGACGCTCACCTGCTCCCGGGCACTAATCAGAGAGCTATTTATCCCTGCTTTTCGCCACACTCAGTCTGGCTGTCTTGTTTGCTTCACGCAACAAGTTACGCGTGTTTTTTCCGTTCGATTCCCGAGCTAAGCTTTGCCATTGGTTTTGCTTGTTTTCCATGCTAAGCTTTTCCTGTTAGCTATTTCCTTAGCTTCCCGGGCAATCGGCACGCTTTTCTGTATTTTTCCTGATTTATGAAGAATATATCATTCTCTTACCTGCGCCCTGCCCCCGGAGTTCCATCTGCATCCTGGGGAAACTATCCGCGCATTAACACGCGACCCCGACGTGACACCGTATCGCTCTGCTCGCCATTACGTGCTTTCATCGGGTGAGCGGTTTTATTTCTTTTAAACTTTCACTAGTGGTTAGAGTGTCCGCCCTGAGATCGGTAGGTTGTGAGTTCAAACCCCGGCCGATTCATACCAAAGACTATAAAAAAATGGGACCCATTACCTCCCTGCTTGGCACTCAGCATCAAGGGTTGGAATTGGGGGTTAAATCACCAAAAAATGATTCCCGGGCGTGGCCACCGCTGCTGCTCACTGCTCCCCTCACCTCCCAGGGGGGTGATCAAGCGTGATGGGTCAAATACAGAGAAAAATTTCGCCACACATAGTGTGTGTGTGACAATCATTGGTACTTGAATTTTTTTTTATACAGTGGTTAACTTCTTTTTACACTTGCATGGACGTTAAAATGGGACTGAAGATGGTACCTCCCTGCTTGGCACTCAACATCAAGGGTTGGAATTGGGGGTAAAATCACCAAAAATGACTCGCGGGCGTGGCCCCCGCTGCTGCTCACTGCTCCCCTCACCTCCCAGGGGGTGATCAAGCGTGATGGGTCAAATACAGAGAAAAATTTCGCCACACATAGTGTGTGTGTGACAATCATTGGTACTTTAACTTTTTTTTATACAGTGGTTAGCTTCTTTTTACACTTGCACGGACGTTAAAATGGGACTGAAGATGGTACCTCCCTGCTTGGCACTCAACATCAAGGGTTAGAATTGGGGGTTAAATCACCAAAAAATGATTCCCGGGCGTGGCCACCGCTGCTGCTCACTGCTCCCCTCACCTCCCAGGGGGGTGATCAAGCGTGATGGGTCAAATGTAGAGAATAATTTCGCCACCCATAGTGTGTGTGTGACAATCATTGGTACTTTAACTTTTAACTTATAATGGCCACAGTTTGACCCTGGAACAGATTATTCCCATTTCTTTCAATGGGGAAAACGGGTTTGAAACTAGAACAACTTGGAAGTCAACCAGGGTCACGCAGCGAATGGTGTCCAGCTTTCATAGTTGCACCAGTTTTCTATTCTTTTGACACTTTTATGACACTTAAAACTGTGACTGACTTTACATCAAATGTGACTTGAATGGCTAATAAAGGTTGCATGAAACTGGAACAGACTTAGTTCCATTTCCATGACTTTCTATGGTTAAGTCAAAGCCCCACTGAAATTACCCTCTGCATTTGACCCATCCCCTTGTTCCACCCCCTGGGAGGTGAGGGGAGCAGTGAGCAGCAGCGGTGGCCGCGCTCGGGAATCATTTTTGGTGATTTAACCCCCAATTCCAACCCTTGATGCTGAGTGCCAAGCAGGGAGGTAATGGGTCCCATTTTTATAGTCTTTGGTATGACTCGGCCGGGTTTTTGAACTCACGACCTACCGATCTCAGGGCGGACACTCTAACCACAAGGCCACTGAGCTGGCTTTATTACTATGGTTAAAATAGCTTTTAAAAGAAGTCAGGGAGTGCATTTTGGTGTGGAGGTTTAAAACAGGCAGGATGGAGTGTTAGTACACTTGAGGCTGTTTGCTCACCTTTGCAGCAACTGGGGGGTGACTTTATTAACACACACACACACACACACACACACACACACACACACACGCAGGTGTGCAGGTGCCGGGCGATAATTGACTGCCACGCTTGCTTCACCCCGAATGAGCGCGTGGCTCCGGGGGCTGTTATTTTCCCGACTAAATCAAATAAAGCGTTCATTTCTGAAAGCGTGTCCCGGCTCAAGTTACTCCCTGCTTGCGCCGCTCGCTGACCGTGTCATGTGACCAACGGCACGTTTCCCCCAATTAAGTGCTGACTCGACGCTTTGCCTGCGACCTCTTGGGCATCACAGGTTGCGCCGCTGTGGCGTGATGCGCTACTAGTAGAAACATTTAAGTCCCATCTCAAAACTCATTTGTATACTCTAGCCTTTGAATAGCCCCCCTTTTTTTAGACCAGTTGATCTGCCGTTTCTTTTCTTTTCTCCTCTGCTCCCCCCTATCCCTTGTGGAAGGGGAGACACACAGATCCGGTGGCCATGGATGGGGTGCTGGCTGTCCGGGGTCGGGACCCGGGGTGGACCGCTCGCCTGTATATCGGTTGGGAACATCTCTGCGCTGCTGACCCGTCTCCGCTCGGGATGGTTTCCTGCTGACCCCACTGTGGACTGGACTCTTACTGTTATGCTGGATCCACTATGGACTGTACTCTCACAATATTATGTTAGACCCACTCGACATCCATTGCATTCGGTCTCCATAGAGGGGGGGGGGGGGGGGGGGGGGTTACCCACATATGCAGTCCTCTCCAAGGTTTCTCATAGTCATTCACATCGACGTCCCACTGGGGTGAGTTTTTCCTTGCCCTTATGTGGGCTCTGTACCGAGGATGTCGTTGTGGCTTGTGCAGCCCTTTGAGACACTTGTGATTTAGGGCTATATAAATAAACATTGATTGATTGATTGATAATGCAGCACACAGCAGTTGTAGATAAAGACGGCATATTAATACATTGTTACTCATGACACGCTTCTTATTGCACTTGAACAGCAGTTAAAAGGTGACTTAAAACACAGCCTTTACATTTAATTAAAGTTATATGCGAGGATACGAAAATGAATGTTTACTTATTTTTACACTAAGTACAAAACCCATAACCAGTGAAGTTGGCACGTCGTGTAATTCATAAATAAAAACAGAATACAACAATTTGCAAATCCTTTTCAACCTATATTCAATTGAATAGACTGCAAAGACAAGATATTTATTGTTCGAACTGAGAAACTAAATTGTTTTTTTTGCAAATAATCATTAACTTAGAATTTAATGGCACCAACACATTGCAAAAAAGTTGGCACAGAGGCATTTTCACCACTGTGTTACATGGCCTTTCCTTTTAACATCCATCCATCCATTTTCTACCGCTTATTCCCTTTGGGGTCGCGGGGGGCGCTGGAGCCTATCTCAGCTACAATCGGGCGGAAGGCGGGGTACACCCTGGACAAGTCGCCACCTCATCGCAGGGCCAACACAGATAGACAGATAACAACACTCAGTAAATGTTTGGGAACTGAGGAGACCAATTTTATTTCTTTCAATCTTTCCCATTCTTGCTTGATGTACAGCTTAAGTTGTTCAACAGTCCAAGGTCTCCGTTGTGGTATTTTAGGCTTCATAATGCGCCACACATTTTCAATGCGAGACAGGTCTGTACTACACGCAGGCCAGTCTAGTACCCGCACTCTTTTACTATGAAGCCACGCTGTTGTAACACGTAGCTTGGCATTGTCTTGCTGAAATAAGCAGGGGCGTCCATGGTAGCGTTGCTTGGATGGCAACATATGTTGCTCCAAAACCTGTATGTACCTTTCAGCATTAATGGTGCCTTTACAGATGTGTAAGTTACCCATGTCTTGGGCACTAATACACCCCCATACCTTCACAGATGCTGGCTTTGCGCCTATAACAATCTGGATGGTTCTTTTCCTCTTTGGTCCAGAGGACACGACGTCCATAGTTACCAAAAACAATTTAAAATGTGGACTCATCAGACCACAGAACACTTTTCCACTTTGCATTAGTCCATCTTAGATGAGCTCGGGCCCAGTGAAGCCGGCAGCATTTCTGGGTGTTGTTGATAAATTAATTTCACTTTGCATAGTAGAGTTTTAACTTGCACTTACAGATGTAGCGACGAACTGTAGTTACTGACAGTGGTTTTCTGAAGTGTTCCTGAGCCTATGTGGTGATATCCTTTACACACTGATATTGGTTTTTGATGCAGTGCCGCCTGAAGGATCGAAGGTCATGGGCATTGCCGCTTTCGTGCAGTGATTTCTCCAGATTCTCTGAACCGTTTGATGATTTTACGGACGGTAGATGGTGAAATCCCTAAATTCCTTACAATAGCTCATTGAGAATTGTTATTCTTAAACTGTTCAACAATTTGCTCACGCATTTGTTCACAAAGTGGTGACTCTCCCCCCATCTTTGTTTGTGAATGACTGAACATTTCATGGAAGCTGCTTTTATACCCAATCATGGCACCCACCTGTTCCCAATTTGCCTGTTCACCTGTGGGATGTTCCAAATACCGTATTTTTCGGAGTATAAGTCGCACATGCCGAAAATGCATAATAAAAAAGGAAAAAAAACATATATAAGTCACGGCCAAACTATGAAAAAAACTGTGACTTATAGTCCGAAAAATACGTTAAGTGTTTGATGAGCATTCCTCAACTTTCTCAGTCTTTTTTGCCACTTGTGCCAGCTTTTTTGAAACATGCTGCGGGCATCAAATTCCAAATGAGCTAATATTTGCAAAAAAAAAAATAAAGTTTTCCAGTTCAAATGTTAAGTATCTTGTCTTAGCAATGTATTCAATTGAATATTGGTGGAAAAGGATTTGCAAATAATTGTATTCTGTTTTTATTTACCATTTACACAACGTGCCAACTGCACTGGTTTTGGGGTTTGTATGTTAACATGTGAATTAAACAGTCAGCAGAGGTGTGTAAAAGGTCAACATTTTGACCCTGGAACAGATTATTCCCTCACAGCGGCCGCAAAAGCCGAGCAAACACAAACAAGTGGAGAGAGGTGCTTGCTTTTAATCAAAGTTTTTCTGCTTCAGATAGCAGAATAACACTGCGAAAAAAAATAAAAAATAAAAGACAAATGGTAGCGTGTCATGTATTTTATCCAACGGGGCTCCAAAACAAAAGGTGAAAAGTCATGAATAACTTTGAATGTGTTGTGCCACGATACAATAAAAGCATGCAGAGCGGGACAATACTTGGGAGTCACGTGGCCAACAGTACCCTGACGGACGTATGGAAACATTCTGAACAGCTGGCTCGGGGTTATTTATTCATTTTTTTTTATCACGCTGCAATGACTCAAGGGAAACAAAAGGATCAGAGCTTGATCAGAGCTTAAGCAGCACCGTGTAATCGCTTAAAAACTGCAATACATTTCCAAAGTAATCCAGATCTTCTGACCATTCCATTGTTTTTAACACTAAGTAACTTAAAGGGGAACATTATCACCAGACCTATGTAAGCGTCAATATACAGGTAAAAGCCAGTAAATTAGAATATTTTGAAAAACTTGATTTATTTCAGCAATTGCATTCAAAAGGTGTAACTTGTACATTATATTTATTCATTGCACACAGACTGATGCATTCAAATGTTTATTTCATTTAATTTTGGTGATTTGAAGTGGCAACAAATGAAAATCCAAAATTCCGTGTGTCACAAAATTAGAATATTACTTAAGGCTAATACAAAAAAGGGATTTTTAGAAATGTTGGCCAACTGAAAAGTATGAAAATGAAAAATATGAGCATGTACAATACTCAATACTTGGTTGGAGCTCCTTTTGCCTCAATTACTGCGTTAATGCGGCGTGGCATGGAGTCGATGAGTTTCTGGCACTGCTCAGGTGTTATGAGAGCCCAGGTTGCTCTGATAGTGGCCTTCAACTCTTCTGCGTTTTTGGGTCTGGCATTCTGCATCTTCCTTTTCACAATACCCCACAGATTTTCTATGGGGCTAAGGTCAGGGGAGTTTGGCGGCAGTTTGTTCCCGCAGACGAGCGAGCTAAACCCCCTGGATGTCTTGGCTCACACCGTCCCTTATGCCACCGAAGATGATCAAGAGAAGAATATCGACCCTAGCTTCCCTTGCCTGCTGACATCAACTCCAAAACTGAACGGATCAGCTTTCAGGAAAAGAGAGCGGATGAGGGTATGTCTACAGAATATATTAATTGATGAAAACTTTATTCATTACTCGCGGTTTTACGTAAATTATTATACATAAACTGTGTTTACCAATAATTTAGCTTAAAAACATTACAACACTTAAAAACAAACACATACCAAGGCGATCGCCGAATTCGTCCTCACTTTCTCCCGTGTCGCTGGCTGTCGCGTCGTTTTCGTCGGTTTCGCTTGCATACGGTTCAAACCGATATGGCTCAATAGCTTCAGTTTCTTCTTCAATTTCGCTTAAGCCGCTGAAATCCTAGTCTGAATCGGAGCTAATGTCGCTATACCTTGCTGTTCTATCCGCCATGTTTGTTTGTATTGGCATCACTATGTGACGTCACAGGAAAATGGACGGGTGTATATAACGATGGTTAAAATCAGGCACTTTGAACTTCGAAAAATAAAATAAGCCACTGGGAACTGATTTTTAATGGTTTTAACCCTTCTGAAATTGTGATAATGTTCCCCTTTAATACAATAAAAAAGTCATACATTTTGTTTGGATTTTATTATTCGGTGAGCTCTTCCGAACATCAAATGTCCCACAGTGAATAAGACAAATTGAATAAGTCTGTTCCTGGGTAAAGCTGTCCCCATCATGAACGCTAAAATGATCATTTTTAATGATTGATTATGATTTGGATTTAACTGAATAGTTTTGATGGTGCAAGGAAGAGGACTACTGATAAACATCTTGAAACTTTTTGATGAATGACACAATCTATCACATATTCAGTACATTATATGAACTATATAGTAATTTATCTATCTCTTCACGTGACCTGTACTGATATATATATATATATATATATATATATATATATATATATATATATATATATATATATATATATATATATGCCATGCCTGTATATATATATATATATTAGAGATGCGCGGTTTGCGGGCACAACCGCGGAGTCCGCGGATCGGGCGGATGAAATTAAAAAAAATTTGATTTTATCCGCGGGTCGGGTCGGGCGGTTAAAATTAAAAAAGATTAGATTTTAAATAGATTCAGGCGGGTGGCAGTTAAACTAATTCGGAAATATATATACATAGTTAAATGTTGTTACCCACATACGAAAAACGAGCAGGCACCTGCAGCATATGCCACAACAGAAGAAAAAAAAAAAAGAGATGGACACTTTTACGGAGCGGAGAAGGGACGCCTCGCCGGGGTCCGGGACCGAGGCCCCTTCCCCCGAGAGGGCCCCACCGGGAGCCGTAGCTGAGGCGATCCGCGAGAAGGGCCCGACGCAAGTCCAGGGTCACCACCGCGCCCACCGCACCGGCACCCCGCCTCGTCCGCCTTCGCCGCGGCCGGCGTCACGCGCAGCAGGTAAGCAGCTTACCTGCCCGCCACCCCCGTGGCCGGGGGCGCGTAACAGGGGTCACTCCGCGCGCAGTGCGCTCACGAAAGGGGTGGGGCTCACCCTGGTTGATATAGACAGCAGGACGGTGGCCATGGAAGTTGGAACCCGCTAAGGAGTGTGTAACAACCCACCTGCCGAATCAACTAGCCCTGAAAATGGATGGCGCTGGAGCGTTGGGCCCATACCCGGCCGTCGCCGGCAGCGAGACGTGCTTGGAGGTGCGCTCAGCGCGGCTCCCATATGATTGCGCACTGGTGTGCGTCTGGGTCGTGACAGCGTGGCACGCGAATGTCTGTACTGCATTGGATCAGTCTCCTTTCTTTAACAGGCAAAAGCTTTATAACCTCACTAATGCCTTGCATCGTCTATATTAGATATATAACAACGGGCGGGTGCGGGCGGGTGCGGTTCTGATCAAATGTTAGCTCGGGTGGATGGCGGATGGTTGACGACTTTCTGATGCGGTTGCGGATGAAATAATTGCCTATCCGCGCATCTCTAATATATATATATATATATATATATATATATATATATATATATATATATATATATATATATATATATATATATAAATATATATATATATATATATATATATATATATATATATATATATATACAGGCATGGCCTCTTAACTTCATGTGAGTGATTATGATTGACGACACCTGTTGGCTTCGCTGAGCCCATTTAAATAGGGCTTATGTGATGCAGTCGTTAGACTCGGTTACAAACGCGACAATGGGAAAGTCAAAGGAACTCAGCACGGATCTGAAAAAACGAATCATTGACTTAAAGGGGAACATTATCACCAGACCTATGTAAGCGTCAATATATACCTTGATGTTGCAGAAAAAAGACCATATATTTTTTTAACCGATTTCCGAACTCTAAATGGGTGAATTTTGGCGAATTAAACGCCTTTCTATTATTCCCTCTCGGAGCGATGGCGTCACGTTGTGACGTCACATCGGGAAGCAATCCGCCATTTTCTCAAACACAGAGTCAAATCAGCTCTGTTATTTTCCGTTTTTTCGACTGTTTTCCGTACCTTGGAGACATCATGCCTCGTCGGTGTGTTGTCGGAGGGTGTAACAACACGAACAGGGACGGATTCAAGTTGCACCAGTGGCCCAAAGATGCGAAAGTGGCAAGAAATTGGACGAAATTTGTTCAAAATACGAGGGTGTGGGGAAAGCCGACGAAAATGGTCAGTCGTTTGTTCCGCACACTTTACCGACGAAAGCTATGCTATGACAGAGATGGCAAGAATGTGTGGATATCCTGCGACACTCAAAGCAGATGCATTTCAAACGATAAAGTCAAAGAAATCTGCCGCCAGACCCCCATTGAATCTGCCGGAGTGTGTGAGCTATACAGGGACAAAGGACCTCTGTAGCACGGCAAGCAATGGCAGCAGTTTGTTCCCGCAGACGAGCGAGCTAAACCCCCTGGATGTCTTGGCTCACACCGTCCCTTATGCCACCGAAGATGATCAAGAGAAGAATATCGACCCTAGCTTCCCTGGCCTGCTGACATCAACTCCAAAACTGAACGGATCAGCTTTCAGGAAAAGAGAGCGGATGAGGGTATGTCTACAGAATATATTAATTGATGAAAACTTTATTCATTACTCGCGGTTTTACGTAAATTATTATACATAAACTGTGTTTACCAATAATTTAGCTTAAAAACATTACAACACTTAAAAACAAACACATACCAAGGCGATCGCCGAATTCGTCCTCACTTTCTCCCGTGTCGCTGGCTGTCGCGTCGTTTTCGTCGGTTTCGCTTGCATACGGTTCAAACCGATATGGCTCAATAGCTTCAGTTTCTTCTTCAATTTCGCTTAAGCCGCTGAAATCCTAGTCTGAATCCGAGCTAAGGTCGCAATACCTTGCTGTTCTATCCGCCATGTTTGTTTGTATTGGCATCACTATGTGACGTCACAGGAAAATGGACGGGTGTATATAACGATGGTTAAAATCAGGCACTTTGAAGCTTTTATTAGGGATATTGCGTGATGGGTAAAATTTTGAAAAAAACTTCGAAAAATAAAATAAGCCACTGGGAACTGATTTTTAATGGGTTTTAACCCTTCTGAAATTGTGATAATGTTCCCCTTTAAACAAGTCAGGAAAGTCACTTGAAGCCATTTTAAAACAGCTTAAGGTCCCAAGAGCAACTGTGCAGACAATTGTTTGTAAGTATAAAGTGCATGGCACAGTTTTGTCACTGCCACGATCAGGAAGAAAAGGCAAGCTGTCACCTGCTGCTGAGAGAAAATCGGTCAGGATGATCAAGAGTCAACCGAGAACCACCAAAAAGCAGGTCTGCAATGAATTGGAAGCTGCTAGAACTACAGGTGTCAGTGTCCACAGTCACGCGTGTTTTGCATCACCTTGGACTGAGAGGTCAACCACAACGAACGGGGCCATATAAATCCCCCTTCCTACTGTGTCATGATTACGTATTTGATCTCAAAATAATATTATTTATCAGCTACATACATTTTGTTATCAACCCCGGCCTACTTAGAAGCCATGAAACCTCAACTTGGTGAAACGTGGGGTTTTTTTTTGGTGAGGATTCGTCACTCCTCCATAACCTTCCCGACTAAATGTGCTATATTCGCACGAATAACGATATCAATAGAACAGCCGAGAGGCACTCGACACCCACACCGGAGACATTTTGACCGATGATGCAGACGCTCAAACGTCATCGTTTTAATTCACTTTTTTCTCGCTCTGTTGTTTTCACACCAACCCTGCGTAACGTTTGAGTTTGCCTTAACGTAAGTAATTCCTTTAAGCATATGCGAGAGCGTCTGGACGGCTTTTCACCGTCATTTGGGATAGGGATCGCCATGCCCCCCCCAAAAAAACTAGAAAAAATAACACAATCAGCAGCCATCTTGGAAAAGCGTCTCTTGAGTCGCTCGTCAATGTGCAAAATATGATCTTCATGCCAAACCGCACGAAAACAAGAATTCATCCCAGAGATGGATCATCTTTCATTGAGGGATCTGCTGGTAGGGAAGATTTCCCTCTGGTATAGACTCATACCTGTTTTGTTTTTTGTACTCAATCACATCTTCATAGACGTTTCATGCAAAATTCATTCTGTATCCAAAAGGCGAGAGTTCTGTCACCGTTCAATAGATTGCGCGAGTCAACAAATCGGTGAGCGCCATTAAACCTCAAGGAATTGAATTATTCCGAGGGTTGCGTTCACTGTAACCGTGATCCCATATTGTCTCTGAATGAAGGCCCTTGGCTTCAAATGGCCTGCTCTTCGTCACAAGTTATAAGAAATGAGTCTTCAAACGTTGTGTCAGGGACAAGACGAAAGGCTATTGACTGATCCTGATCTGTTCATGGATGTAACACTTGATTGGTAAGAACCTGTTGATGAACTCCAGACGAGTGTGCTGCTTAAAGAAGCTCAAACAAGGCAATGAATAGGACAGCTAACGTCCGCATCCACCATTGGACACTTTCTCCTGGCAGTGTTATCCGCGTACGTGGGCACCAGACAGCAGGTGAGTTAACGACTGACAAATTACTTGGACCGAGGAGCACTTTTTAGTCAATTGAATTAGTAATTGTGAAAAAAAAAAAAAACATTTAAAAAATATGTTTCGCTAAACCACTAATGGTAACATAAGCTGGTGGTGTTCTTGTTATATTCTTTAGTTGAATGACCAAGAGGCATTCTCCTATCATAATAAAATATTGTAGATTTATTACTTACTTACATATTTTATTTATTACATGTTTTAATTGATCTCGAAGTGATGTTGATCAATTTCTTTGAAAAAAAATAAAAAATAAAAATGAAAACATTATATATATATATATATATGTGTATATATACATATATATATATATATACACGTGTATATATACACATATATACATGTGTGTGTATATATATATACACACATATCTATATATGTATGTATATATATATACACACATATATACCTGTATATATACACATATATACACGTGTGTGTATATATATATATATACACATATATATGTGTGTGTATATATATATATACACACATATATATATACATGTGTGTATATATATATATATATATATATATATATATATATATATATATACATATATACATGTATATATACACATATATACACGTGTATATATATATATACACACACATATACACATGTATATATATATATATATATATATATATATATATATATATATATATATACACACACATATACACATGTATATATACACTTATAAACACAAGTGTGTATATATATATATATATATACACACATATATATATACATATATATACAGTATATATATACACAGTATATATATATATATATATACCTACATATGTGTATATATATATATACCTACATATGTGTATGTGTATATATATATATTTATTTTATATATATATATTTATTTTATATATATATATATATATATATATATATATATATATATATATATATATATATATATATATATATATATATATATATATATATATATATATATACGGGCTGCAACTAACGATTAATTTGATAATCGATTAATCTGTCGATTATTACTTTGATTAATCGATTAATAATCGGATAAAAGAGACAAACTACATTTCTATCCTTTCCAGTATTTTATTGGGGAAAAAACAGCATACTGGCACCATACTTATTTTGATTATTGTTTCTCAGCTGTTTGTACATGTTGCAGTTTATAAATAAAGGTTTATAAAAAAATAAATAATAATAAATAAATAAATAAATAAATAACGAAATAAATAAATAAATAAATAAATAAATAAATAAAATAAAATAAAATAAAATGCCTCTGCGCATAGCACAGATCCAACGAATCGATGACTAAATTAATCGCCAACTATTTTTATAATCGATTTAATCCATGAGTTGTTGCAGCCCTAATATATATATATATATATATATATATATATATATATATATATATATATATGTCTTAATAAGGTTATCCAAAAAATAGTGCTCGATACCGTAGTAGAGCGCAATATATGTATGTGTGGGAAAAAAATCACAAGACTATTTCATCTCTACAGGCCTGTTTCATGAGGGGGGGTACCCTCAATCGTCAGGAGATTTTAATGGGAGCATTCGCATACCATGGTTTATATAGGGTCGTCAGGAGATTTTAATGGGAGCATTCGCATACCATGGTTTAAACCATGGTATGCGAATGCTCCCATTAAAATCTCCTGACGATTGAGGGTACCCCCCCTCATGAAACAGGCCTGTAGAGATGAAATAGTCTTGTGATTTTTTTCCCACACATACATATATATATATATATATATATGTATATATATAATATAATTTACTGCCAGGCAGCATGGTGGAACAGGTGTTAGTACGTGTGCCTCACAATACGAAGGTCCTGGGTTCGATCCTGGGCTCGGGATCCTTCTATGTGGAGTTCATTAAAACTAAATGATCACTGACTGTATAGCTGTTAAGATAAAACAGCTCGTACAGGCAAAATAAATTGCACGATTATTCAAAGTGTGTTCATGATTAATGCAATATTTTGGGGGGATTAATCACATGAGTCAACTCGTAATTTTGAAAGCTCCAATAAAAAAAGTGTGTTATTGTGTTTACTTTAGCTACTTGTTATAAAGATCTAATGTCTACTGTCAAAGTTTTGGATGAGGACTCGGAATCTGATCGGAATCTAATGGCATTTCAGGTTCCGGTTCCTCGTTTCGCTTCCGGCTCCCTACGATTATTGATTCCGATTCTTTTATGGGGCAGGGTAAAAAAATTCCCCATTAATTTTTTATGGGTAAATCAATACTTTGAACTTGAATATAAATGGTATAACGGAGTCCACTTTCAAAAAGGTTTAACAAAAAAATAAATTTACACATACAGTATTCTGCTGAGTTTATGCTGCCGATTCCGATCATCCATGAGTGAAATCGATACACCGATCACATGTATGAACTGTAATTTTTTCAAATGTATTAATGGTGAGTGCTTTTGACAGTAACAATATCAGCAGGATATTTAAACTTGTTCATTATTTTCTTTCATTCCATACAATCTAAACGAAAAGTAAAAACCACCACGGTCCATGACGGAGATGTTTCAAAGAAGTGCCCGAGGGCTGAGTAAGTGGACAGACATGGTGGGTGGCGAGTGCGCCGATCCTCACGTGTGTGTTGTGCTTGCTGTGTTTTACATTTGCCTCCACTCTCCTTCTCAAAGCCGCACACACACGACACTTTTATCAACAACATCTCTGCTTCTGTGGCCAGAAATAGAGCTCTTTATGGAACACATGTCGTTTGACTGCAGAACAAACGCGTTGCTCGATATCGGGAGAACGTACTCGTCGTTTTGTACCCAGGAAAATATTGACATTTACTACCGTATTCCTAAAGGATGGCATTTTTTCTAACTTTGGAGCAGAATATGTTGTCTTATCTACATCGTATTTCGAAGTAGCTGAGGCAAAATACAAACCAGCAGAGGTGCTGTTTGCATTATATGAGCACAAAAACATCATACATTTATTACAGTCAAAACTATTTAATAAAAAAGGGCCTTAACTAACAATAGACATTATAATCAAATAATCAATAAGATTGTTTGTAAAAACTACCAATTCGGGATAATATTGACAAACTAAACTGCATCAATCAATTTAGGGGTGTCAAATGTTTTTCCCGGTGCCATTTGGGACCCAAAGTTTGTATTTTCCAGGTCTTTCGCTTATTCAACACATACAATGACCAGCAAATCCGTTACAAACTGGATTTATTGATTTTTACCAGTTTTGCTTGAAATTGATGATTAATTGCATCATGAAGCTGGATTGCACCACTTGGATGTGACCAGCAGAGGTGCTGTTTACGCAATATTTTCTTTTTATAGCAGGTCGATTGTTTACGAAATAACACTACGTCCAATTGCAAATTTTTTCTCACAAAAGCTTATTTTCTTAACTACTATAGTAGAATAAATGTTCTGAAGTACCTAGCTAAAAATAGGCATAATAATCAATGTATTATTGACTGTTAAGAATTTGAGGCTCTGTAACTTTATGTACAAGAACTTAAGGATGGCTTCCATTAACAAATAGGGCTGCAAATAACCATAATTTTAATAGTCTACTATATTTATATGTATATATATATATATATATATATGTATATATATATATATATATATATATATATATATATATATATATATATGTATATATATATATATATATATATATATCTGCGATGAGCTGGCAATTTGTCCAGGGTGTACCCCGCCTTCCGCCCGATGTACACACACACACACATATATATATATAATGATATATATATATACTATATACATCACACACACACATATATATATATATATATATATATTGTATATATATATAAATACACATATATTTATATCTACATATACACATATACACACATATACACACATATATATATATATATATACTATATATATATATATATATATATATATATATATATATATATATATATATACTGTATATATATATAAATACACATATATTTATATCTACATATACACATATACACGCATATACATATATACACACATATATACACATGTATACACACATATATGTATATGTATATACATATACATATACACACACACACACATATATATATATATATATATATGTATACATATATTGTACATATACACACATATATATATTGTACATATAGACATATATATACACGCACACACATATATATATATATATATACTATATATACATATATTTATATCTACGTATCTACATATATACGTATACATATAGACATATATATATATATATATATTAGAGATGCGCGGATAGGCAATTTATTTCATCCGCAACCGCGTCAGAAAGTCGTCAACCATCCGCCATCCACCCGATGTAACGTTTGATCAGAACTGCACCCGCCCGCCATCCGCCCGTTGTTATATATCTAATATTAATAAAAAAAAAAAAAAGGGTGAAAACTACGCGAATTGCACCTTGTGCAGACAAGATTTTTCGATCGGACACGGAGGAATTAGCGATGTAAAAGACCACGTTGGGACAAAAAAACACAAGTCTAATGCCGTTGCTAGCGATACAAGTGGAAAACTTTCAACGTTTTTCGTCGCCCAAACAGATTCTTTGGATGTGATAAATGCCGAAGTTTTATTTACGGAGGCAATAATTGAGCATGGACTTCCAATCGCACTGGCTGATCACATGGGACAGTTAATAATGTAATGCAACCTTTAAAAATCATTACGCGGTGATCGCGATCCCAAAAATAAACTTTTCTTGCATGATAATGTCCAGAAAAATTTGCTTTATATTACTATAGAGTCCTTTTAACGAATGAGTTTGATGGTTTATCACAAACCTTAAATGAAATTCCATGGCCACCGTCCTGCTCTCTATATCAACCAGGGTGAGCCCCACCCCTTTCGTGAGCGCACTGCGAAAGCGGACGAGGCGGGGTGTCGGTGCGGTGGGCGCGGTAGTGACCCTGGACGTGCGTCGGGCCCTTCTCGCGGATCGCCTCAGCTACGGCTCCCGGTGGGGCCCTCTCGGGGGAAGGGGCCTCGGTCCCGGACCCCGGCGAGGCGTCCCTTCTCCGCTCCGTAAAAGTGTCCATCTCTTTTCTTTTTTTTTCTTCTGTTGTGGCATATGCAGCAGGTGCCTGCTCGTTTTTCGTATGTGGGTAACAACATTTAACTATGTATATATATTTCCGAATTGGTTTAACTGCCACCCACAAAAAAAATAAAAAAATAAAAAAAATATCTAATTAATCCGCCCGACCCGACCCGCGAGCGGATAAAATCTTATTGTTTTTAATTTCATCCGCCCGATCCGCGGATAATCCGCGGACTCCGCGGTTGTGTCCGCAAACCGCGCATCTCTAATATGTATATATATATATATATATATATATGTATATATACTGTACACAAACACACACACACACACACACACACACACACACACACACACACACACACACACACACACACACACACACACACACACACACACACACACACACAGAAATTAATAGCGTAGGATTTCTGTAAAACAGTGCTCAATACGTGAGTGTAGAGCGTCTTATATAGTAGTATAAGGAAGAGACAAATGGACAACAGGTTCATCACAACAAGCCGGTTTTGTGGTTACCCACTCACTTTATATTCACGCACGCACGCACGAATGCACGCACGCACGCACGCACGCACGCACGCACGCACGCACGCACGCACGCACGCACGCACGCACACACACACACACACACACACACACACACACACACACATATATATATAAATGACTAATTATCAAAGTATTGATTGTTAAGAATTTAGGGTTCTGAAACTTTTTGTATCACAACTAAATAGGGTTGGCCAATATTAAAGTTTTGACCAAGCAGTTTGTATTTTTACTGACCTGCAGCTCTTTTAAAACATACAATGTATTTACAGTAATCTCCCGTGTATCACTGTTCAGTGGTCATTAATCAGTAATTGCAACAGGCCTGCTGACCGTGGTAAATTAATGTCCGGAATGTAGGAATGATTCATTAAATAACACCCACATAGTCACCTTTACACTCATTTAATCCAAAACAAATAATTCTGCCTGAGGCTGAGCCAATCAGTGACAAGGATACTAATGGGTTTGGTCTCAGAACCACCATAACATTGATGTTTAGTTCATTTGTCCGTGCCTGGAAATGCTTACTTTAGTCCAAAGGTACAGTACAGGCCAAAAGTTGGACACACCTCCTCATTCAATGTGTTTTCTATATTTGCATGACTATTTACATTGTAGATTGTCAGTGAAGGCATCACAACTATGAATGAACACATGTGGAGTTATGTACTTAACAAAAAAAGGTGAAATAACTGAAAACATGTTTTATATTCTAGTTTCTTCAAACTAGCCTCCCTTTGCTCTGATTACTGCTTTGCACACTCTTGGCATTCTCTCCATGAGCTTCAAGAGGTAGTCCCCTGAAATGTTTTTCACTTCACAGGTGTCATAGATTTGATGCCTTCAGGGACAATCTACAATGTAAATAGTCATGAAAATAAAGAAAACGCATTGAAATGAGAAGGTTTGTCCAAACTTTTGGTCTGTACTGTATGTAGACTTTGCTTAAAACTGAAAAGAATGTTGAACCCACAAAAAATCCAAATGCAAAATTCAAAGTGCAGCATGACGAGGGAGGACAGTACAGCAAAACGATTACAAACTGGAGTAATTGATCATGAAAATTATGTTTTTTTACTTGGAATTCAATCAATCAATCAATCAATGTTTATTTATATAGCCCTAAATCACAAGTGTCTCAAAGGGCTGCACAAGCCACAACGACATCCGCGGTACAGAGCCCACATAAGGGCAAGGAAAAACTCACAACCCCATTGGGACGTCAATGTGAATGATTATGAGAAACCTTGGAGAGGACCGCATATGTGAGGAGACCGGATGCAATGGACGTCGAGTGGGTCTAGCATAATATTGTGAAAGTCCAGTCCATAGTGGATCTAACATAATAGTGAGAGTCCAGTCCATAGTGGGGCCAGCAGGAGACTTGATTAACAATCGTCTGTTGAAGCAGAACGGAGCGCACCACTTGGCAGCGGCCAGCAGAGGCGCTGTGGAGTCAACATGCCTGCTGTCAACATGAAATAATAGCTACGGCAAGTCCGGCTACATTTCGGCTTTATTCTGCTCAATGCGAGCTCAGGAAAAAGGAGTTCAAAACATTCAGAGCGTCTATGTCAGGGGTCCCCAAACTTTTTGACTCCGGGGCCGCGCTCTATATATGCATATATATGTGTGTATATATATATTATATGTAAATGTGTGTGTGTGTGTGTATGTATATACGTATATGTATATGTATATATATGTGTGTGTATATATGTATATGTCCATGTATATATATGTATATGTGTATTTATATATATATGTATATGTGTATATATGTGTATATATATATATATATGTTTGTATATATTCCTCGCGCACTAATTGACTTAAAGAGTGCACTTGCTGCATGTCACGTTATCGATGGTAAAATGCATTTTTAGACAATATGATTTGCCTGAGTGGCTAGGAGACGGTAGAAAATGGACTAGTAAGGACAAATTTAAAAAAATATAATAATACAAAAAAAAATTTTTTTGTTTGTTTTGTTTTGTTTTTTAATTCGGGACTTCCCGCGAGCCGGATTTTGGACGCTGGGGGGCCGTATCCGGCTCGCGGGCCGTAGTTTGGGGAACCCTGGTCTATGTAATCCAAGAACTGTCCAATAGTGCAACTATAAAAATGAAACAAGATGGTCTATGGTCCTGGTCTATGTAATCCAAGATCTGTCCAATAGTGCAACTATAAAAATGAAACAAGATGGCCTCCCCTTGCTGGCTCAATTAAATAATGACACGTTTGATCATATAAGCCTCGACTAAATGCGCTGTATCTATCAATCAATGTTTATTTATATATCCCTAAATCACAAGTGTCTCAAAGGGCTGCACAAGCCACAACGACATCCTCGGTTCAGAGCCCACATAAGGGCAAGGAAAAACTCACAACCCAGTGGGACATCAATGTGAATGACTGAGAAACCTTGGAGAGGACCGCAGATGTGGGTGACCCCCCACACCCCCCCTCTTGGGGAGACCGGATGCAATGGACATTGAGTGGGTCTAGCATAATATTGTGAAAGTCCAGTCCATAGTGGATCTAACATAATAGTGAGAGTCCAGTCCATAGTGGATCTAACATAATAGTGAGAGTCCAGTCCATAATAGTGAGAGTCCAGTTCATAGTGGATCTAACATAATAGTGAGAGTCCAGTCCATAATAGTGAGAGTCCAGTCCATAGTGGATCTAACATAATAGTGAGAGTCCAGTCCATAATAGTGAGAGTCCAGTCCATAGTGGATCTAACATAATAGTGAGAGTCCAGTCCATAATAGTGAGAGTCCAGTCCATAGTGGATCTAACATAATAGTGGTAGTCCAGTCCATAGTGGATCTAACATAATAGTGAGAGTCCAGTCCATAGTGGATCTAACATAATAGTGAGAGTCCAGTCCATAGTGGATCTAACATAATAGTGAGAGTTCAGTCCATAGTGGATCTAACATAACAGTGAGAGTCCAGTCCATAGTGGATCTAACATAATGGTGAGAGTCCAGTCCATAGTGGATCTTACACAATGGTGAGAGTCCAGTCCATAGTGGATCTAACATAATAGTGAGAGTCCAGTCCATAGTGGATCTAACATAATGGTGAGAGTCCAGTCCATAGTGGATCTAACATAATGGTGAGAGTCCAGTCCATAGTGGATCTAACACAATGGTGAGAGTCCAGTCCATAGTGGATCTAACATAATAATGAGAGTGCAGTCCATAGTGGATCTAACATAATGGTGAGAGTCCAGTCCATAGTGGATCTAACATAATGGTGAGAGTCCAGTCCATAGTGAATCTAACATAATGGTGAGAGTCCAGTCCATAGTGGATCTAACATAATAGTGAGAGTCCAGTCCATATTGGATCTAACATAATAGTGAGAGTCCAGTCCATAGTGGATCTAACATAATAGTGAGAGTCCAGTCCATAGTGGATCTAACATAATGGTGAGAGTCCAGTCCATAGTGGATCTAACAAAATGGTGAGAGTCCAGTCCATAGTGGATCTAACATAATAGTGAGAGTGCAGTCCATAGTGGATCTAACATAATGATGAGAGTCCAGTCCATAGTGGATCTAACATAATAGTGAGAGTGCAGTCCATAGTGGATCTAACACAATGGTGAGAGTCCAGTCCATAGTGGATCCAACATAATAGTGAGAGTGCAGTCCATAGTGGATCTAACATAATGGTGAGAGTCCAGTCCATAGTGGATCTAACATAATGGTGAGAGTCCAGTCCATAGTGAATCTAACATAATGGTGAGAGTCCAGTCCATAGTGGATCTAACATAATAGTGAGAGTCCAGTCCATATTGGATCCAACATAATAGTGAGAGTCCAGTCCATAGTGGATCTAACATAATAGTGAGAGTCCAGTCCATATTGGATCTAACATAATAATGAGAGTCCAGTCCATTGTGGATCTAACATAATAAGTGAGAGTCCAGTCCATAGTGGATCTAACATAATAGTGAGAGTCCAGTCCATAGTGGATCTAACATAATAAGTGAGAGTCCAGTCCATAGTGGATCTAACATAATGGTGAGAGTCCAGTCCATAGTGAATCTAACATAATGGTGAGAGTCCAGTCCATAGTGGATCTAACATAATAGTGAGAGTCCAGTCCATATTGGATCTAACATAATAGTGAGAGTCCAGTCCATATTGGATCTAACATAATAATGAGAGTCCAGTCCATTGTGGATCTAACATAATAAGTGAGAGTCCAGTCCATAGTGGATCTAACATAATAGTGAGAGTCCAGTCCATAGTGGATCTAACATAATAGTGAGAGTCCAGTCCATAGTGGATCTAACATAATAAGTGAGAGTCCAGTCCATAGTGGATCTAACATAATAGTGAGAGTCCAGTCCATAGTGGATCTAACATAATGGTGAGAGTCCAGTCCATAGTGGATCTAACATAATGGTGAGAGTCCAGTCCATAGTGGGGCCAGAAGGAGACCATCCTGAGCGGAGACGGAGATGTCCCCAACCGATGCACAGGCGAGCGGTCCACCCCGGGTCCCGACTCTGGACAGCCAGCACTTCATCCATGGCCACCAGACCACAAGGGAGCGTGGGTCAGAGGAGAAAAGAAAAGGAAAAGGGACTTGGTTCGATATTTCATGCCGACACGGCCTTTCTGCTCGGTTGAGTCATTGAAAGGGATCGTTCCTCCGCATGTCACGTGACCACATGGAAACAGTCAATAATGATGGCTAATGAAATGCTCACCTAGGCCGGGCTATAATGGGACCGAGGCGCCATACCTTGGCGTCATGATTGCAATCCAATCAAACGTTGATTGTAAATCCTCGGAACAGGCAGTTATTTTGCGGCCTAAGGTCGCGGCGCCACAGCCCCCCATTCAGAAGCAAAGAGGGAGAAAGCATGCAATTATAATCCAGATCTTGAAGTAATTAATGCTCCCAGGATTTGGGGAGTGGCTGGTAGCCATTAGCTGCAAGAGGGTCATCGCCTTGATGGAAGGCTCGTTAATGTGTCCTCGGCGTATTAGGTAATTACGCTTATTTGCTGCTTCTGCTTAGGTACGCCTCCTCAGTGACAGCGGCTATTTCTTGGCATGTCCTCCCACGTTACACCTTCCTGACCACCCGCGCCGGAGAAAGTTGCAGCTCTACCTTGATGGCGCGTCACTTCATAAAAACATTTAATTGCAAGGTGGATTACTTTAGGATTAAAGGTTTTGTCTTCAAGGTATGTCAAAGTAACAGTGGAGAGGAAAAACAAGTTGCCTCTATAGCAGGGGTGTCAGACTCCGTTTAGATGGAGAAAAATCTACTCTCAAGTGGGCCGGACTGGTAAAATCACAGCACGATAACTTAAAAATAAAGACATCTTTAGATTGGGTTTTTTTGTTTAAAAATAGAACAAGCACATTCTGAAAATGTACAAATCATAATGTTGTTGGGGTTTTTTTACACTTACATGTTGCGGTTATTAGTATTCTATCTTTATTTGTCGTTATTTATACTTTCTGAATAAATTATGTGATAATGTTCTTAAGTCAACTCATTGGTGTTCATTTTCAATCCATCAAAAATAACAAAATTATATCAAAATCAAATTACAGGATGTTACTTATGTAGTTTGCTCATTTTCCTCGACTGGTGCACTAAGATCATGTGGTTTAATTTTTTTACATATGCAACATAATCGACAAAGATACAAACAATTGCTATTGTGACATCTAGTGGACACATTTAGAACAGCAGTTTCTTTCATTCCAAAATTTGGGGTCATTTTTATACTTAGCAAACTCATCCCGCGGACCGTATAAAACCTGTTCGCTTTTGACACCCCTGCTCTATAGTGAAGCTATTATCATATATATATATATATATATATATATATATATATATATATATATATACATATATATATATATATATATATATATATATATATATATATATATATATATATATATGACACCTAAAGACTTTCAAAATGTGCAAATAAATAGATATGATCAAAATAGTATCAATCTCAAGGGGATTCCTGAGCCATTTTGAGAGTTAATGAGCAAGTCAGTCACGTGATCGCGTGGCGTCATACTTGCCAACCTTGAGACCTCCGATTTCGGGAGGTGGGGGGAGGGGTGGGGGTGGGCGTGGTCGGGGTGGGACGGGGGAGTGGTTGGGGGCGTGGCTAAAAGGGGAGGAGTATATTTACAGCTACAATTCACCAAGTCAAGTATTTCATATATATATACATATATATATATATATATATACATATATGAAATACTTGACGTTCAGTGAATTCTAGCTATATATATATATATATATAATAAATACTTGAATTTCAGTGTTCATTTATTTACACATATACACACACATAACACTCATCTACTCATTGTTGAGTTAAGGGTTGAATTGTCCATCTTTGTTCTATTCTCTGTCACTATTTTTCTAACCATGCTGAACACCCTCTCTGATGATGCATTGCTGTGTGGCACGCACAAAAGTGCTTTCATCAAATGCACTAGATGGCAGTATTGTCCTGTTTAAGAGTGTCACAACATTGCTGTTTACGGCAGACCAACTGCTTTACGGTATACAAAAAAGTGACTGCTGTTGTTGTGTGTTGTTGCCGCGCTGGGAGGACGTTAATGAAACTGCCTAACAATAAACCCACATAAGAAACCAAGAACTCGCCCTCCATCATTCTACAGTTATAACGTGATTGGGCAGGTACGCTTTTTTATACTGTGGAGGACCTGAGTCCGCCTGAATTTCGGGAGATTTTCGGGAGAAAATTTGTCCCGGGAGGTTTTCGGGAGAGGCGCTGAATTTCGGGAGTCTCCCGGAAAATCCGGGAGGGTTGGCAAGTATGCGTGACGTCGTGCTCGGAACCAAGGATCCCTTCCCCATCAACAACAATGCTAATCAAGCAGAGCCGACAACAATTACTTTGGGAAAATTATGATCCAGAGTCAAGTCACGCCCTGCGATGAGGTGGCGACTTGTCCAGGGTGTACCCCGCCTTCCGCCCGATTGTAGCTGGGATAGGCTCCAGCGCCCCCGCGACCCCAAAGGGAATAAGCGGTAGAAAATGGATGGATGGATGGATGGAGTCAAGTCACGAAATATAAATGGAGTACTGTTGGCGCTTTTGGGAAATGTATTTATTGGGTTTTACGGAAGGAATAGAGGACCTCCCATTGGCCTCCCACTTTATTTACGAGTTACAATGCATTTAAAAAAATAAAATACATCCGTCGTCATGTCTTTCATAATGATTGAGAGCGATAGATAGTGCAGTACCCCTTTAAAATGAGCAAAATACGTAAATTGTACGTTTTTATGAATGTGCCTGTTACTACATTACATATTGTATGTACCGAAAGCGTGAATATAAAATGTTGCTGGAAGGTTTAGGGATGTTTATTACAGCGCTTTATAGGCGGAGTGGAACGACTTCCATTGACTCTATTATTAGCTGACTTATGTTAGCGCTAGTTTAGGACATGGGTGTCAAACTCTGGCCCGCGGGCCAAATTTGGCCATTAACACTAAAGCTGGCCCGCCGATCCTCCCGGGAGTCTTCCAAACGCCGGCCAGCCAGCCAAACGAGTGCTGGTCCAGTCACATAACATGTGCGGCTTCTGCACGCACACACATTAGAATGCAACGCATGCTTCATCAACAGCGATACAGGTTACACTGAGGGTAGCCGAATAAAAAACTTTAACACTGTTAGAAATATACGCCACACTGTGAATCCACACCAAACCAGAACCCTTTGCAGCACTAACTCTTCCGGGACGCTACAAGGTGTGTGTGTGGGGGTGTATTTTGTAGCATCCCGGAAGAGTTAGTGCTGCAAAGGATTCTGGGTATTTGTTCTGTTGTGTTTATGTTGTGTTACGGTGCGGATGTTCTCCCGAAATGTGTTTGTCATTCTTGTTTAGTGTGGATTCACAGTGTGGCGTACATTTCTAACGGTGTTAAAGTTTTTTATACAGGCACCCTCAGTGTAACCTGTATCGCTGTTGATGAAGTATGCGTTGCATTCGCTCATGTGTGCGTACAGAAGCCGCACATATCTTGTGACTGGGTCTGAACGATGTTAGAATGGATGAATAGCGGACGTGACAATATCTTGTAGAGTACGTTAAAGGTTAATTTGTTCAACCATGGCCCGCGGCTTTGTTCAGTTTTAAATTTTGGCCCACTCTGTATTTGAGTTTGACACCCCTGGTTTATGAGTTAGAATGTATAAAAATTGACAAACATACAGTACAGGCCAAAGGTTTGGACACACCTTCTCATGTCAATGCCTTTTCTTTATTTTCATGACTATTTACATTGTAGATTGTCACTGAAGGCATCAAAACTATGACACCTGTGAAGTGAAAACCATTTCAGGTGACTACCTCTTGAAGCTCATCGAGAGAATGCCAAGAGTGTGCAAAACAATAATCAGAGCAAAGGGTGGCTATTTTGAAGAAACTAGAACATAAAACATATTTTCAGTTATTTCACCTTTTTTTGTTAAGTACATAACTCCACATGTGTTCATTCATAGTTTTGATGCCTTCACTGACAATCTACAATGTAAATAGTCATGAAAATAAATAAAACCCATTGAATGAGAAGGTGTGTCCAAACTTTTGGCCTTATACTGTATGTGTTCTTGTCTTCCATATCATTCTTGTGAATGATAGACAAAATTCCCCTTTAAAGAAAAGCTTCAAAAAAGTTTTTACTCTTTTCATTTCATTGTTGTAAACCTATTTTTACATATTTGGAAGGTTGACAATTTCACGATCAATTATTGCTACTTGTACCCAAAACTGGAAAGCATTCCAAAGCAGACTGTGGGGAGGCGGGGCCGGCAGACCGACAGCTAGGCGTGCCCCGCCGGGGACGACTCCGAGATGGCGGCGAGGAGGCGTGGCCAGCAGTCCAACAGCGAGGCAGGGCCCGCTGCAAGATGGCGACGAGGAGGCGGGGACGGCGAGGCGGTGCGCGCCGAGATCGACGCTGCAATTGTTACCAGGTGCGTGGATCGCGCACTGTATAGAAGGGCGTCAGGCCGGAAACGTCAGGGGAAGAGACGGAAAGAGAATCCGGAGCCAAGAGGAAGCGGATGCTCAGAGAAAGAGACTGAGAGCGCAAAAGAGACGAAGACTCGCGCGGAAGAGCGAGCAGGTGGAAACGGAGCTGAAAAGCGCCCGGCGAAAGAAGACGCAGATTTATTGAAATAATAAAGAAGTCTAAACCATACTTGCCAACCTTGAGACCTCCGATTTCGGGAGGTGGGGGGTGGGGAGCGTGGTCGGGGTGGGGCGGGGGGCGTGGTTAAGATATATATATATAAGAAATACTTGACTTTCTGTGAATTCTAGCTATATATATGTATATATATATATATATATATATATATATATATATATATATATATATATATATATATAATTAGAGATGCGCGGATAGGCAATTTATTTCATCCGCAACCGCGTCAGAAAGTCGTCAACCATCCGCCATCCACCCGATGTAACGTTTGATCAGAACTACACCCGCCCGCCATCCGCCCGTTGTTATATATATCTAATATTAATAAAAAAAAAAAAAAAAAGGGTGAAAACTACGCGAATTGCACCTTGTGCAGACAAGATTTTTCGATCGGACACGGAGGAATTAGCGATGTAAAAGACCACGTTGGGACAAAAAAACACAAGTCTAATGCCGTTGCTAGCGATACAAGTGGAAAACTTTCAACGTTTTTCGTCGCCCAAACAGATTCTTTGGATGTGATAAATGCCGAAGTTTTATTTACGGAGGCAATAATTGAGCATGGACTTCCAATCGCACTGGCTGATCACATGGGACAGTTAATAATGTAATGCAACCTTTAAAAATCATTACGCGGTGATCGCGATCCCAAAAATAAACTTTTCTTGCATGATAATGTCCAGAAAAATTTGCTTTATATTACTATAGAGTCCTTTTAACGAATGAGTTTGATGGTTTATCACAAACCTTAAATGAAATTCCATGGCCACCGTCCTGCTCTCTATATCAACCAGGGTGAGCCCCACCCCTTTCGTGAGCGCACTGCGAAAGCGGACGAGGCGGGGTGTCGGTGCGGTGGGCGCGGTAGTGACCCTGGACGTGCGTCGGGCCCTTCTTGCGGATCGCCTCAGCTACGGCTCCCGGTGGGGCCCTCTCGGGGGAAGGGGCCTCGGTCCCGGACCCCGGCGAGGCGTCCCTTCTCCGCTCCGTAAAAGTGTCCATCTCTTTTCTTTTTTTTTCTTCTGTTGTGGCATATGCAGCAGGTGCCTGCTCGTTTTTCGTATGTGGGTAACAACATTTAACTATGTATATATATTTCCGAATTGGTTTAACTGCCACCCGCAAAAAAAATAAAAAAATAAAAAAAATATCTAATTAATCCGCCCGACCCGACCCGCGAGCGGATAAAATCTTATTGTTTTTAATTTCATCCGCCCGATCCGCGGATAATCCGCGGACTCCGCGGTTGTGTCCGCAAACCGCGCATCTCTAATATATATATATATATTTTATTACATATATATATATATTTATATATATATATAAATAAATAAAAGAAATACTTGAATTTCAGTGTTCATTTATTTACACATATACACACACATAACACTCATCTACTCATTGTTGAGTTAAGGGTTGAATTGTCCATCCTTGTTCTATTCTCTGTCACTATTTCAGAACACACACACTATACAAATATACATTATAAAATCAATAAGAAAACAGGAGCTCTAATTTGGGAGTCTGAATTAGGATCAGAAGTTCCTATATAAACATTGCGCACTCACGTCGCCTTTTTGTATTGATTACTGCAGCAGCTGTGCACTGGATTCATTCACAAATACAAACTACAACTCACAAACACTTTAGAGTTAGGCTCCACCATCAGAATGTGTACTTAAACTTATAAAGATCACATGGATATTATTCAGTGAGTTGATTCACCAAAACTAACCTGTTATACAGGAGGAAAAAGCACACAGGACGTTTCAATTGTTCACAGACTGGTCGCGCTCATCAGAATGACAAGACACTTCCGGTCTGCAGGTGATAGCATTCAATTGGGAAGAAACGCCCTACTGCCCCCTACTGACAAATGTGAATACTGATAAATGTGTAATGACAGCTCCAAAAACGAATTCAAACCACAAAATAAAATAAATAAATCAACACAAAAATGTGACACATTATGGGTGGGTCACATATGCATGTACAGTAGATGGCAGTATTGTCCTGTTTAAAATTGTCACAACATTGCTGTTTACGGCAGACAAACTGCTTTACGGTAGACGGAAACTTGACTGCTGTTGTTGTGTGTTGTTACCGCGCTGGGAGTACGTTAATGAAACTGCATAACAATAAACCCACATAAGAAACCAAAAACTCGCCCTCGATCATTAGCTGTTTATATTGTGGGAAAGCGGACGTGTGAACAGGCTGTCAACACGTCACTCAGGTCCGCATGGAGCTGGAGGGGGCGTGGCCTCCAGCTCCGCCTGAATTTCGGGAGATTTTCGGGAGAAAATTTGTCCCGGGAGGTTTTCGGAAGAGGCGCTGAATTTCGGGAGTCTCCCGGAAAATCCGGGAGGGTTGGCAAGTATGGTCTAAACCTGCTCACCAGAATGTCCTTCCTTGGTGGTCCTGCGAACCCGGACGACAGCTTGAGTCGTTCACACGGACATCCAAAGATAGTCAATCCAATTGCGTTTTTGGTGAAAAAGCCCACCGACTTTTGTCAAGTTAGTTGTTTTTTTTCCCCCCCAGAATGGACTGACCTTTTTAACTCGAGTAGAACGGCTTTCCAACTTGTCTTTTTGAACGTCGAAAGTACTTTTCTGTTCCTTGTCAGGCATTCAGAGAGCTGAGCCTCATAACGCTCCTGAATCCTTCACAAGTCATCCTGCTTAAACAGATGAAGTCTGAAACAACCCAGCAGCACCCGTGCCAAAAAAAAAAAAAAAGAAAGAAAAATAAATCCCTCTCAGTCCAAAAAAAAAAAAAAACGCACTCTAGTTTGACTTCCGCCACTTGCCGTTATGTCGACCGCCTTAGCTTTTCCGCGGACTCTTGGTGCTCTTTCTGGAAGACTAATTACATTGTTCTTCTTAAGTGGGCATAGAGCTGTGATGGCGCGTGAGGAAGCTATAATTGGAAGCGTGTCTCGCTAAAACACAGGTGTGACCACCGGCGGTGATGGAGTGAGGCGCGGAGGCCGACCGACCATTACCAAGAAGAAGTACTTTACCATAACTGTACATCTCACAAGTCCACTGAAACCACCACTTCAAAGATCTTTGATGTAATGTAGCGGTTGCTACTCACATAATTGTTGTAACAATGCATTTCCACTTTACTATGATGAGCATCCAATTATAACACATGTTTGCCATACAGTCGTGGTCAAAAGTTTACATACACTTGCGAAGAACATAATATCATGGCTGTCTTGAGTTTCCAATCATTTCTACAACTCTTATTTTTTGTGATTGGAGCACATACTTGTTGGTCACAAAAAACAGTCATGAAGTTTGGTTCTTTTATGCATACATTATCAATTGTGGTGATGTAGAAAAGTTACAATCAAATCAAATTAGCTTCATGTGCGTGATTATGATTGACGACACCTGTTGACTTCTCTGAGTCCATTTAAATAGGGCTCATGTTACAAACGCGACAATGGGAAAGTCAAGGGAAAACTCAGCACTGATCTGGGGAAAAAAAACGAATCAGGTCAGGAAAGTCACTTGGAGCCATTTCAAACCAACTTAAAAGTCCCAAGAGCAGCTGTGCAGACAATTGTCTATAAGTATAAAGTGCATGGCACAGTTTTGTTACTGCCACGATCAGGAAGTAAAACGCAAGCTGTCACCTGCTGCTGAGAGAAAATTGGTCAGGATGATCAAGAGTCAACCGAGAACCACCAAAAAAAAAAGCAGGTCTGCAATGAATTGGAAGCTGCTGGAACACAGGTGTCAGTGTCCACAGTCAGGTGTGTTTTGTGAGAGGCTACCATGCAAGAAGGAAGCCCTTGATCCAGAAGGCTCGTCTAAAGTGTGCTGCTGATCATATGGACAAAAATAAGACCTTCTGGAGGAAAGTTCTGTGGTCAGATGAAACAAAAATTGAGCTGTTTGGCCACAATACCCAGCAATATGTTTTGAGGAGAAAGGGTGAGGCCATTAATCCCAGGAACACCAATTCCTACCGTCAAGCATGGTGGTGGAACTGGTGCTTTACAGAGAGTAAATGGGACAATGAAAAAGGAGGATTACCTCCAAATTCTTCAGGACAACCCAAATTCATCAGCCCAGAGGTTGGATCTTGGGCGCAGTTGGGTGTTCCAACAGGACAACATACCTACTCAGTGGCCTAGTGGTTGGTTGGTAGTTCAAACCCCGGCCGAGTCATACCAAAGACTATAAAAATGGGACCCATTACCTCCCTGCTTGGTACTCAGCATCAAGGGTTGGAATTGGGGGTTAAATCACCTAAAATGATTCCCGGGCGCTGCCCACTGCTCCCCTAACCTCCAAGGGGGTGAACAAGGGGATGGGTCAAATGCAGAGGACAAATTTCACCACACCTAGTGTGTGTGTGACGATCATTAGTATTTTAACTTTAACTTTACAATGACCCCAAACACAGGCCAAAAGTGGTGAAGGAATGGTTAAATCAGGCTAGAATTAAGGTTTTAGAATGGCCTTTCCAAAGTCCTGACTTAAAACCCATTGAGAACATGTGGACAATGCTGAAGAAACAAGTGCATGTCAGAAAACTGACAAATTTAGCTCAACTGCACCAATTTTGTCAAGAGGAGTGGTCAAAAATTCAAGCAGAAGCTTGTGGATGGCTACCAAAAGCGCCTTATTGCAGTGAAACTTGCCAAGGGACATGGAACCAAATATTGCTGTATGTGCAGATTTGCTCACATTTTCAGTAGACCCATAATAAATTCATAAAAGAACCAAACTTCATGAATGTTTTTTGTGACCAACAAGTATGTGCTCCAATCACTCTATCACAAAAAAATAAGAGCTGTAGAAATGACTGGAAACTCAAGACAGCCATGACATTATGTTCTTTACAAGTGTATGTCAACTTTTGACCACGACTGTATACACTGCAACTCTTGCACTTGTCCAGCGTAATCGACACCATACCTCAAGTACGGCAGCACCTCAACCTTCGAGCTTAATTGGTTCAAAGACGGAGCTCTCAACTCAAAACACTTACAATATAAAAGTTAAACTAACTTTTATCTCAGAAATATTGTCTAAAAACAATACAACAGTTTTATGAAGTAATGCAATAATAATGTACAGCATTTACCTTTGAGAGCGGACTTCTTCAGTATGTCCTCCAGGCTGCTCCTCCGTCAAACACACCATCAGCAGCTTCTCTAAATTTTCATGGATAAATGTCCGCTGTTTGGATTCATATTTTAACATTATTGGCTGCCGATAAGACTCCCTCTGCTTCAGTATGGTGCAGACTTGCAGCGTTGCGGCTTCTACCCACTGTCCTTCACACTCATTTAATTACAAAACCCAAAGCCAGTGAAGTTGGCATGTTGTATAATTCGTAAGTAAAAAACAGAATACAATGATTTGCAAATCCTTTTCAACTTATATTCAATTGAATAGACTGCAAAGACAAGATATTTATTGTTCGTCCTGAGAAACTAAATCGTTTTTTTTTGCAAATAATCATTGACTTAGAATTTAATTTAACCACAGGGGCATTTTTACCACTGTGTTTCATGGCCTTTCCTTTTAACAACACTCAGTAAAAACTGAGGAGACCAATTTTTGAAGCTTTCCCATTCTTGCTTGATGTACAGCTTAAGTTGTTCAACAGTCCGGGGGTCTCTCATTTTAGGCTTCATAATGCGCTACACATTTTCAATGGGAGACAGGTCTGGACTACAGGCAGGCCAGTCTAGTACTCGCACTCTTTTACTACGAAGCCACGCTGTTGTAAAACGTGGCTTGGTATAGTCTTGCTGAAATAAGCAGGGGCGTCCATGGTAACGTTGCTCGGATGGCAACATATGTTGCTCCAAAACCTGTATGTACCTTTCAGCATTAATGGTGCCTTCACAGATGTGTAAGTTACCCATGCCTTGGGCACTAATACACCCCCATTCCATCACATATGCTGGCTTTTCAACTTTGCGTCGAGAAGTGTCCGGATGGTTCTTTTCCTTTTTGTTCCGGAGGACACGACGTCCACAGTTTCCAAAAAAAAAAATTGGAAATGTGGACTCATCAGTCCATCTTAGATGAGCTCGGGCCCAGCGAAGCCGGCGGTGTTTCTGGGTGTTGTTGATAAAAGGCTTTGGCTTTGCATGGTAGAGTTTTAACTTGCACTTACAGATGTAGCGACCAACTGTAGTTACTGACAGTGGCTTTCTGAAGTGTTCCTGAGCCCATGTGGTGATATCCTTTACACATTGATGTCGGTTTTTGATGAGGGGATATAAGGTCACGGGCATTCAATGTTGATTTTCAGCCTTGCCGCTTACGTGCAGTGATTTCTCCAGATTCTCTGAACCCTTTGGTGATATTACGGACCGTAGATGGTGAAATCCCTAAATTCCTTGCAACAGCTCGTTGAGAAATGTTGTTCTTAAACTGCTCGACAATTTGCTCACGCATTTGTTGACAAAGTGCTGACCTTCGCCCCATCCTTGTTTGTGAATGACTGAGCATTTCATGGAAGCTGCTTTTATACCCAATCATGGCACCCACCTGTTCCCAATTAGCCTGTTCACCTGTGGGATGTTCCAAATAAGTCTTTGATGAGCATTCCTCAACTTTCTCAGTCTTTTTTGCCACTTGTGCCAGCTTTTTTTTAAACATGTTGCAGGCATCAAATTCCAAATGAGCTAACATTTGCCAAAAATTACAGAGTTTTCCAGTTCGAACGTCAAGTATCTTGTCTTTGCAGTCTATTCAATTGAATAAACGTTGAAAAGGATTTGCAAATCATTGTATTCCAACTTCACTGGTTTTGGGTTTTGTATTATTTTGCATTTTAAATACATTTCTTCAACTTCAAAAGCGACCGCCTGAGCGCACCTTCTCTCAAAAGTAGACGACAGATATTTCTCATGTTCGGTGCTTGGAAACAGGCTCCAAAGACACATTACTGTAAAGAGCACTTTTTATTTTCTGCATAAAACGGAAGCCTACAAATGCATTAAAACATCAAACGTCGCCCGCAAAAACATGCTGGCAAAGAGACAAAATGATGTCACAAACAATTCAGTCTCCTGCTTTGGCATAGGGTAGAAAAAAAATAAATCTCCTCTCGTTGCCAAAAGGTGACTATTTTTTCGCCCTCATTGGGAGGAAGTCGGCTCTCGACCGCGGCAGATGACACTCATCCGGAGTGATCTTCATCCGACGTGATCTAAGGACTGAAGGAAGGACGTTCTCCACTGGAAAACACTGCTGACGTTTTCCTTGCCGTGCTGCTTACGCAGTTTGACTCCCTGAGATCAGATGGTCGTACAGTTTTGGGGTCGTTAAAGGGGAACCATCCATCCATCCATCCATCTTCTTCCGCTTATCCGAGGTCGGGTCGCGGGGGCAGCAGCTTAAGCAGGGAAGCCCAGACTTCCCTCTCCCCAGCCACTTCGTCCAGCTCCTCCCGGGGGATCCCGAGGCGTTCCCAGGCCAGCCGGGAGAGATAGTCTTCCCAGCGTGTCCTGGGTCTTCCCCGTGGCCTCCTACCGGTCGGACGTGCCCGAAACACCTTCCTAGGGAGGCGTTCGGGTGGCATCCTGACCAGATGCCCGAACCACCTCATCTGGCTCCTCTCGATGTGGAGGAGCAGCGGCTTTACTTTGAGCTCCCCCCGGATGACAGAGCTTCTCACCCTATCTCTAAGGGAGAGCCCCGCCACTCGGCGGAGGAAACTCATTTCGGCCGCTTGTACCCGTGATCTTGTCCTTTCGGTCATGACCCAAAGCTCATGACCATAGGTGAGGATGGGAACGTAGATCGACCGGTAAATCGAGAGCTTTGCCTTCCGGCTCAGCTCCTTCTTCACCACAACGGATCGATACAGCGTCCGCATTACTGAAGACGCCGCACCGATCCGCCTGTCGATCTCACGATCCACTCTTCCCCCACTCGTGAACAAGACTCCGAGGTACTTGAACTCCTCCACTTGGGGCAAGATCTCCTCCCCAACCCGGAGATGGCACTCCACCCTTTTCCGGGAGAGAACCATGGACTCGGACTTGGAGGTGCTGATTCCCATCCCAGTCGCTTCACACTCGGCTGCGAACCGATCCAGTGAGAGCTGAAGATCTTGGCCGGAGGAAGCCATCAGGACCACATCATCTGCAAATAGCAGTGACCTAATCCTGCAGCCACCAAACCAGATCCCCTCAACGCCCTGACTGGGCCTAGAAATTCTGTCCATAAAGGTTATGAACAGAATCGGTGACAAAGGGCAGCCTTGGCGGAGTCCAACCCTCACTGGAAACGTGTCCGACTTACTGCCGGCAATGCGAACCAAGCTCTGACACTGATTATACAGGGAGCGAACTGCCACAATAAGACAGTCCGTTACCCCATACTCTCTGAGCACTCCCCACAGGACTTCCCGGGGTACACGGTCGAATGCCTTCTCCAAGTCCACAAAGCACATGTAGACTGGTTGGGCAAGGGGAACATTATCACAATTTCAGAAGGGTTAAAACCAATAAAAATCAGTTCCCAGTGGCTTATTTTATTTTTCGAAGTTTTTTTTCAAAATTTTACCCATCACGCAATATCCCTAAAAAAAGCTTCAATGTGCCTGATTTTAACCATCGTTATTAACACTCGTCCATTTTCCTGTGACGTCACATAGTGATGCCAATACAAACAAACAGCAAGGTATAGCGACGTTAGCTCGGATTCAGACTCGGATTTCAGCGGCTTAACACTGTCTGATAAGATAATTATTAACAACTATGAACTAGGTTTACAGCATATGAAATACATTTGGCAACAACATGCACTTTGAGAGTGCAGACAGCCCATTTCAGGCGTGCTAAGAACATATATTTTTCCACGATTTCAGCACTCAGGTTAACCATACCTAAATAGACACAAAATACTGCATTACACAAGACTACACCCGTATGTACTCGAATGATTGAAAAAAATAAATGTTTTTAAGCTAAATTATTGGTGAACACAGTTTATGTATAATAATTTATGTAAAACCGCGAGTAATGAATAAAGTTTTCATCGATTAATATATTCTGTAGACATACCCTCATCCGCTCTCTTTTCCTGAAAGCTGATCTTGTCACACCTGGGTGAAGTCTTGTCTGGGTTTCGTCTGTTGTCATGTTGTCTTGCCATTTCCTGTTTTATTTTGAAAGGTTAACTCTCCCTCTCGTTTCAGGTCACTTGCCCTTCCTCCTGTTTCACTGGTCTGATGTCTCTCCTGATTGCCTGATTGTTCCCACCAGTGTCACTCTCCCTCATGTGTATCAAATCAAATCAAATCAAATCAACTTTATTTATAGAGCACATTTAAAATTTACCACAGGGGTAGCCAAAGTGCTGTACAATGAGCAAGTTAAAAGATAAAACGAGTACCGAGCAAACACAACACAACACAAACAGAACACGATAAAAAATAAATAATTAAAATAGAATTAATAAAAACATAAAAACAGGATCACAGCAGGTGTATTATGGGGCGCCATTGCAGGATGGATATCACTCAGTGTTAAAAGCCATGGAATAAAAGTATGTTTTTAAGAGAGATTTAAAAACAGGAAGAGAGGAGGCTTGTCTAACACTCAGGGGTAGGTCGTTCCAGAGCTTGGGAGCAGCAACGGCGAAAGCTCTGTCACCTCTAAGCTTCAGCCTTGTGTCAGGGACCGTCAACAGCAGCTGATCGGCTGATCTTAAGGATCGGGTGGGGCAGTAAGGCTGAAGGAGGTCGGAGAGATAGGTTGGCGCGAGGTTGTTTAGACATTTAAAAACAAATAAAAGGAGTTTAAAATGTATTCGGTAACGCACAGGGAGCCAGTGAAGGGACGCTAAAATAGGGGTGATGTGCTCACGTCTGCGGGTCTGTGTTAGCAGACGAGCAGCAGAGTTCTGCACGAGCTGCAGGCGGGCGAGGGAGGCCTGGCTAATGCCAACATACAGGGCATTACAATAATCAAGACGAGTCGAGATAAAAGCGTGGATTAATTTCTCAAGATCATGTCTTGATAGAAGCGGTTTCACTTTCGCTATTTGGCGTAATTGATAAAAGCTTTTTTGAACGACGCTGCTGATTTGTTTTTCGAATTTAAAATCTGAGTCAAACTTTACCCCCAGGTTTGTGACAGAGTCGCTGAGATACGGGGTCAGAGTGCCGAGGTCAACGTTGGGGGAGGGAGAGCGACTTGGACCGAACAACATAACTTCTGTTTTATCTTCATTTAGGCTCAGGAAGTTAGCTGAAAGCCAGACTTTGATGTCGTGCAGGCAGTCAATAAGACGTTGAACCGTGTTATTCTGTGCCATGGGAAAATAAATCTGGCAATCATCGGCATAAAAATGAAATGCAATACTGTACTTCCTAAAAATAGAACCAAGGGGGAGAAGGTAAAGCGCAAATAAAATTGGGGCAAGGATTGAGCCCTGGGGGACCCCATGTGGTAAAGGAGCTGTGGACGACATAAAACTGTCTACTTTTACACAAAAACTCCTGTCGGTTAGGTACGACCGGAACCAGTTGAGGGCGGCGCCCTTAATGCCCACACAGTTCTCAAGACGAGTGATTAAGGTGGCGTGGTCGACGGTGTGGAACGCAGCAGACAGATCTAAAAGCACCAGGACAACATATTTACCAGAATCAGTGGACAGGAGGATATCGTTAAAAACTTTTAGAAGCGCTGACTCTGTGCTGTGGAGGGCTTTAAAACCGGACTGGAACAGCTCAGCGATACCATTATCCTCTAAGAAGGGCAACAACTGACTGTAGACAACCTTCTCTAATATTTTCGAAATGTATGGAAGATTAGAGATAGGTCTGAAGTTAGAGAGGAGAGAGGGGTCGAGGCTGGGTTTTTTAAGTAGAGGTCGTACCACTGCATGTATAAATGTCTCGTCCTCCTCTTGTCTTGTGCCAGAGTGTCTCGTACTTCATGTGCGTACCTCCAGCGTTCCCTTGCCATAGCATTGTCCACAGCCACAGCCACGTTTCTTGTATCTTTTTTGGATCCATGGGAGTATTTTGATTTGTAAGTTTTCCCAGGTAAGAATAGCTTCCTAGCATCACCTCCATTGGAGCGGCTTTTGTTATACTTGGTCGTTTTTTTGTTCCTAGCCCCTTTTTCCCTCCGTAGACGGAGCGTTTTTGAGTTATTGATATTTTTGTTAGTTTAGAGCTCAGGTCAGTTGTGTTTTTATAGCCTGTTTGTTTCTCCTGTTTTGGACCCCTTCCCTTGTCCAAATAAATATATTGTCTTAAAATCCTGCATCTGTGTTCAGAGTCCTGTTCTGGTCGTGACAGATCTGTCCAGTTTTGGAGTTGATGTCAGCAGGCCAGGGAAGCTAGGGTCGATATTCTTCTCTTGATCATCTTCGATGGCATAAGGGACGGTGTGAGCCAAGACATCCAGGGGGTTTAGCTCGCTCGTCTGCGGGAACAAACCGCCGCCATTGCTTGCCGTGCTACCGAGGTCCTTTGTCCCTGAATAGCTCACACACTCCGGCAGATTCAATGGGGGTCTGGCGGCAGATTTCTTTGACTTTATCGTTGGAAATGCATCTGCTTTGAGTGTCGCAGGATATCCACACATTCTTGCCATCTCTGTCGTAGCATAGCTTTCGTCGGTAACGACTGACCATTTCGTCGGCTTTTCCACACCCTCATATTTTGAACAAATTCCGTCCAATTTCTTGCCACTTTCGCATCTTTGGGCCACTGGTGCAACTTGAATCCGTCCCTGTTCGTGTTGTTACATCCTCCGACGAAAGTGAGAAAATTCCCGATGTGACGTCGGCGTTTAATTCGCCAAAATTCACCCATTTAGAGTTCGGAAATCGGTTAAAAAAATATATGGTCTTTTTTCTGCAACATCAAGGTATATATTGACGCTTACATAGGTCTGGTGATAATGTTCCCCTTTAAAGGGGAAATGCACTTTTTGGGGGGGGAATTTTGCCTATAATTCGCAATTCCCATGTAAGACAAGAACACTTATTTTTATGCATTCTAAATACGGCAAGTACGAGGTGGCTACCAATACAGCTCATGAGAGTATACTATTGCGCCCATAAATCGCTCTATGCCAGGGGTCACCAACGCGGTGCCCGCGGGCACCAGGTCGCCCGTAAGGACCAGATGAGTAGCCTGCTGGCCTGTTCTAAAAATAGCTCAAATAGCAGCACTTACCAGTGAGCTGCCTCTATTTTTTTAATTGTATTTATTTACTAGCAAGCTGATCTCGCTTTGCTCGACATTTTTAATTCTAAAAGAGACAAAACTCAAATAGAATTTGAAAATCCAAGAAAATATTTTAAAGACTTGGTCTTCACTAACTGACAAAGAAACAGATAACAGATTTAGTGTCCAGTTCAAAGTGTGACATGATTTATTTAAAAATTTGAGAGTTGACTTTTGTATTTTACATGAGTTATTATTTGTACAAACATGGTGCAAAGTAATTCAGGATTTGTTAAAAAATGTTAGTGGCGAGCTAGTTAAAATGGGATATTGTGATTTCACAAGACTGTCTTAGAAGTGAACATTTGAAAATGTTCAATTTGAAAAATGCGCACTTAGAGAAAATATAAAAATAAAGTGTTGCATATTGATATTTATCTGTTTCTATAAATTATTTATTGTGAGAAATCATTAAGATGATCAGTGTTTCCACAAAGATAAATATCATTAATTATTAATAATAACATAGAGTTAAAGGTAAATTGAGCAAATTGGCTATTTCTGGCAATTTATTTAAGTGCGTATCAAACTGGTAACCCTTCGCATTAATCAGTACCCAAGAAGTAGCTCTTGGTTTCAAAAAGGTTGGTGACCCCTGCTCTACGCCAACAATACTCCTTTTACCGTATTTTGCGGACTATAAAGCACACCGGGATACAAACCGCACCCACTAAATATTAGAAAAAATATACATATTTTTATATATTAGCCGCACCGAACTATGAGCCGCCAATATATTCGTTGTGAAATTCTGTAAATGTTTATTTACATTCCTTCATTGTTTTCAAACAGTGTCTGTAACAGGGCAGTAAAACGGCTAATAAAACAAAACAGAAGTCATCGTCGTGGACCCACTAGCTGCGGAAGCTTGCTCTCCAATCAGCTAAACAGAAAAACTAGTGAGTATCCTGGATGATGCCAGTAACCCTCTGCATGCCGTTATCAGTAGCCCGAGGAGCCTGTTCAGTGCTAGACTGCTTCATCCCAAGTGCAGGACTAATAGACTCAAAAACTCCTTTGTCCCACATGCCATTAGACCAGGGGTCGGCAACCTTTACCAGTCAAAGAGCCATTTTGACCAGTTTCACAAATTAAAGAAAACAATGGGAGCCACAATCATCTTTTGAAATTTAAAATGAAATAACACTGCATTCAAAGTTTTTTTTTTTGCTTTGTGCTATGTTTGAACCAGGGGTCTCAGACACGCGGCCCACACCTTAATATGACAAATTAAGGTTTTATATAAATGACGCTTGACAGCGTCATACTTGCCAACCCTCCCAAGTTTTCCAGGAGACTACGAATTTCAGGGCAACGTGCCGTGATGGTACAGCATTGAGCGCCCACTACACCCAGCGTGCCGGCCCGGTCACACGTTGCATGGGGCTTCTGCTTGCTTACGTCAGTGACCACAAGGCATACTTGGTCAACAACCACATAGGTTACACTGACGGTGGCGGTATGAAACAACTTTAACACGACTAATAATGTGCCACACTGTGAACCCACACCAAACAAGAATGACAAACACATTTCGGGAGAACATCTGCACCGTAACACAACATAAACACAACAGAACAAATACCCAGAATCCCATGCAGCCCTAAGTCTTCCGGGCTACATTATACACCCCCGCTACCAAACCCCGCCCACCTCAACCAACGCACAGGGAGGGTGGGGGTTGATGTGTGAGGGAGCAGGGTTGGGGTGGGGGCGAGGTTTGGTGGTAGCAGGGGTGTATAATGTAGCCCGGAAGAGTCAGGGCCGCATGGGATTCTGGGTACATCAGAGTGATCAAAGAGCCGGCTCCGGAGCCGCGGGTTGCCGACCCCTGCTTTAGACTATACAACTCCTCTCTGGGGTGAGGGGGGTTACTAGGATGACAGGGGATGCAAAACAATAACAGTGCAATACTTTTTCATAACATGGTCACTACTGCCTAGTTTCTCTTGTTATATTCTTATTTTACTGTTATATTTTTATTCTCATTGTTGCTTTTCATTTTTATTCTATTGTAATATTTTTTCTATGTTGTTTCCATTTGTACCCCCATTATTTACTTTTTACTTTTTAAATTCGATCTCAATTTTGTACACTGCCGCTGAAATTTTAATTTTCCTGAGGGAACTCTCCTGAAGGAATCAATAAAGTACTATCCATCTATCTAAACAGACTCGGTAACTCCACGGTGACGTTCTGGTGAATTTACGAAACTGAAACAATACGAAAAGAATGCCATTGTAAGTTGATAATACTAAAACAGACACTCGTAAACGTGTTAGCATATTAGCTCATGCTAACGACGCTGGCGTCATTACATTACGATGGCACGTACAAATATGCATGGATACACTCCTACAGACATCCTCGAATGGGTACGGTTTAAGTTAGTATGAATTGTTTTAGTTATACTGTAAAATTTACAGACTTTGCTTGGATTGATGAAAGAAGAATCCATACGAGTACCGTATTTTTCGGACTATAAGTCGCAGTTTTTTTCATAGTTTGGCCGGGGGTGCGACTTATACTCAGGAGCGACTTATGTGTGAAATTGTTAACATATAACCGTAAAATATCAAATAATATTATTTAGCTCATTCACGTAAGAGACTAGATGTATAAGATTTCATGGGATTTAGCGATTATGAGTGACAGATTGTTTGGTAAACGTATAACATGTTCTATATGTTATAGTTATTTGAATGACTCTTACCATAATATGTTACGTTAACATACCAGGCACGTTCTCAGTTGGTTATTTATGCGTCATATAACGTACACTTATTCAGCCTGTTGTTCACTATTCTTTATTTATTTTAAATTGCCTTTCAAATGTCTATTCTTGGTGTTGGCTTTTATCAAATACATTTCCCCCAAAAATGCGACTTATACTCCAGTGCGACTTATATATGTTTTTTCCCTTCTTTATTATGCATTTTTGGCCGGTGCGACTTATACTCCGGAGCGACTTATACTCCGCAAAATACGGTAGAAACGGAAAGACGAACAATTATTATTATTTTTTTTTAAAAGCGCTTCCCGTAAATGGAAGGACACCTGGAGTGAGCCAACTCGTCCATAAAATGGCACCATAGCACAAACAATAAATCATTGTTTAGGTGTATTTGCTGTTTATTTTCTTTTAAACTCTTTTTATTATGGCTGTTGTTATAGGGGGAAAAAATGCATAAATTAGCCGCACCCGTCTTATAAGCCGCAGGGTGCAAAGTGTAAGAAAAAAGTAGCGGTTTATAGTCCGGAATCTACCAAGTATTAGCGATATTGTTATTATAAGCACTAACAACATTTAGCTGTGCCGTGATCACAGAGCGCTAACCAGCTCATGCTGCTATATTTACATATCGTGGCGGTGAGCTGCTGTATCGCCTCTAAGTAGGTGAACGATAATTTCAAATTATAAATCATGCCTCTCACTTAGATAGGAGAAGGATGTTGTCATAAACCAAGACTTGGTCAACTTTGACATTAAAACCTCTAAAGGCTTAGTGGCCACATGCGTGGACAGCACTTTTTAGCTCTTATTTCCAAAATTGTGTACACTACTGAATTGGGGTCTTATGGCCACTTATGTGGACACTTGTACTGCCATCTGGTGGTGTCAGAAGAGTATAACATACAATGGAATTTGGAGAAAAAAAAGTGTAAAAATAAGAATTAGCATGTCACTACACATGAAGTACATGTTTGTTTAGCATGATGCACTGTTCAAATTTAAGTGTAATGTTAGCAACATGCTAACGTTGAGGGTCTCCTGTTTCACTCCGTATGGTTACGTTGTTGTATGTGATGTAATAGAATGATGTTGCCGCTAAAATGTAAGTGTAATGTTAGCATGTAGCTCACATAGCTATGTGGGTTGCTAACATTTGTGTTCTACTGTCCCATTTTTAATTTTACATTCTTGTATGTGATGTATCAGCGTGATGTTGATGTTAAAATGTAAGTGTAATGATAGCATGTAGCTCACAAAGCTATGCTACTGTTGCTAAAATGATCAAAATATGTCAATATTACCGTATTGTTCGGAGTATAAGTCGCTCCGGAGTATAAGTCGCACCGGCCAAAAATGCATAATAAAGAAGAAAAAAAACATATATAAGTCGCACTGGAGAATAAGTCGCATTTTTTGGGGAAATTTATTTGATAAAACCCAACACCAAGAACAGACATTTGAAAGGCAATTTAAAATAAATAAAGAATAGTGAACAACAGACTGAATAAGTGTACGTTATATGAGGCATAAATAACCAACTGAGAACGTGCCTGGTATGTTAACGTAACATATTATGGTAAGAGTCATTCAAATAACTATAACATATAGAACATGCTATACGTTTACCAAACAATCTGTCACTCCTAATCGCTAAATCCCATGAGATCTTATACGTCGAGTCTCTTACGTGAATGAGCTAAATAATATTATTTGATATTTTACGGTAATGTGTTAATAATTTCACACATAAGTCGCTCCTGAGTATAAGTCGCACCCCCCGGCCAAACTATGAAAAAAACCGAGACTTATAGTCCGAAAAATACGGTATATGTTTTTATTTTTTATTTTTTATTAAATCAACATAGAAAAAATACAAGATACACTTTCAACTAGTGCGGGGGTTGGCAACCCGCGGCTCTTTAGCGCCGCCCTAGTGGCTCTCTGGAGCTTTTTCAAAAATGTATGAAAAATGGGAAAAAGATGAGAGGGAAAAAATATATTTTTTGTGTTAATATGGTTTCTGTAGGAGGAGAAACATGGCACAAACCTTCCTAATTGTTATAAAGCACACTGTTTATATTAAACATGCTTCACTGATTCGAGTATTTGGCGAGCGCCGTTTTGTCCTACTAATTTTGGCGGTCCTTGAACTCACCTTAGTTTGTTTACATGTACAACTTTCTCCGACTTTCTAGGACGTGTTTTATGCCACTTTTTTTCTGTCTCATTTTGTCCACCAAACGTGTGCGTGAATGCACAAAGGTGAGTTTTGTTGGTGTTATTGACTTGTGTGGAGTGCTAATCAGGCATATATGGTCACTGCATGACTGCAAGCTAATCGATGCTAACATGCTATTTAGGCTAGCTATATGTACATATTGCATCATTATGCCTCATTTGTAGTTATATTTGAGCTCATTTAGTTTCCTTTAAGTCCTCTTAATTCAATTTATATCTCATGACACACTATCTGTATGTAATATGGATTTAATTTTTTGCGGCTCCAGACAGATTTGTTTTTGTATTTTTGGTCCAATATGGCTCTTTCAACATTTTGGGTTGCCGACCCCTGAACTAGTGCATTAACCCCCCAAAAAAAAAAACTCCCTCCCCCATTCACACTTATTCACACCCACTCACACAAAAGGGGTTGTTTCTTTCTGCTACCAATTTTCTGGTTCTCACAATATAGACAACACGTCTGCAAGGGACACAGTCCCTGAAGCACACATAATTGTATATGCTGCTGGTCCACTAACATTTTCATTAATTACTATTTTTTATGTAATTATTTTTATATTGTTTTACTTTTTTTTTTCATCCAAGAAAATTTTTATTTATTTATCTTTTTTTTTTTTTAATAAAATAAATAAAAGGACCTTATCTTCAGACCAGGTTGTAAATGAAATTAGATTTGTTTAAAAGGTTTTTAAAACCAGGTCCAGTCCAGATAATGTCCAAGTCGGGCTCAGCAACACACGCCTTCATTCATGTACACTGAAAAATAATAATAAAATTCAATTTAAAAAAATACGGTATATGTTACTATGAACGTGTCTGTCACATTACATAAATACTTGCAGTGTGTATAAAAAAACTTTGGATGTTTTTAGCGTGCTTCATCGGCTCCATTGTTGTTGACTTATGTTAGTGTTTATCTAAAAATTAGAATGCATTAAAACAAGAAAAAAACATATGTTTGATTGTGAATAATCAGCAAAATTCCCCCCCCAAAAAGTGAAGTTACCCTCTAAGTCAGTGGTTCTCAAATGGGGGTACGCGTACCCCTGGGGGTACTTGAAGATATGCCAAGGTTCAAATCCCGGCCGAGTCATACCAAAGACTATAAAAATGGGACCCATTGCCTCCCTGCTTGGCACTCAGCATCAAGGGTTGGAATTGGGGGTTAAATCACCAAAAATGATTCCCGGGCGCGGCCACCGCTGCTGCTCACTGCTCCCCTCACCTCCCAGGGGGTGATCAAGGGTGATGGGTCAAATGCAGAGAATAATTTCACCACACCTAGTGTGTGTGTGACAATCATTGGTACTTTAACTTTAACTTTAACTTAAGGGGTACGTGAGATTTTTTTTAAATATTCTAAAAATAGCAACAATTCAAAAATCCTTTATAAATATAAATAAAAACTAGGGATGTCCGATAATGGCTTTTTGCCGATATCCGATATTCCGATATTGTCCAACTCTTTAATTACCGATACCGATATCAACCGATATATACAGTCGTGGAATTAACACATTATTATGCCTAATTTGGACAACCAGGTATGGTGAAGATAAGGTACTTTTTTTTTTAAATTAATAAAATAAGATAAATAAATTAAAAACATTTTCTTGAATAAAAAAGAAAGTAAAACAATATAAAAACAGCTACATAGAAACTAGTAATTAATGAAAATGAGTAAAATTAACTGTTAAAGGTTAGTACTATTAGTGGACCAGCAGCACGCACAATCATGTGTGCTTACGGACTGTATCCCTTGCAGACTGAATTGATATATATTGATATATAATGTAGGAACCAGAATATTAATAACAGAAAGAAACAACCCTTTTGTGTGAATGAGTGTAAATGGGGGAGGGAGGTTTTTTGGGTTGGTGCACTAATTGTAAGTGTATCTTGTGTGTTTTATGTTGATTTAATAAAGATAAAAAATAAAAGATAAAAAAACCACAAACCCCCGATACCGATAATAAAAAAAACGATACCGATAATTTCCGATATTACATTTTAATGCATTTATTGGCCGGTATCAGACATCTCTTATAAAAACCTATGTTTTTTTTCCAAATAGTTCAAGAAAGACCACTACAAATGAGCAATATTTTGCACTGTTATACAATTTAATAAATCAGAAACTGATGACATAGTGCTGTATTTTACTTCTTTATCTCTTTTTTTCAACCAAAAATGCTTTGCTCTGATTAGGGGGTACTTGAATTAAAAAAAAAATTCACAGGGGGTACATCACTGAAAAAAAGGTTGAGAACCACTGCTCTAAGTTGATTGCTGCAGTCTGTTGCAGTTGTGATCACACACAAACATGACCTTGTGGGGACCCAGCGTCCGCTGCAGTGGACGTTTGTTTATAGTCTATTTGTTTTGTGGAAGTTACACATTTCAGAGACGACAAACAACAACGCGGATGCATGACATTGCATTTTCAGTGCAAACTAGTTCTCCCATCTCTGCAAGATATCTGCAGCATCTCCACACGTCAGAGCGATGACAAGCGCCATCGCTCACAGTCAAAGACCTCCAGGGTCGCATTAATCAATGCAAAAAAAAAATAAAAAAAATCACGTTAATGGTTCTTAGTAACAGTCAGCCCACGGTCTAATCTTTCACTTTAGGTGTGTGTCACCGTGCGATGATGAATACTAATGGACAAGATGGCTGACATGCAAAGTTCTGCTATTCAAAGACTGGAATACATTCAGGATTTGGAAGTGGATGTCAGGGAAGTCGCATTAAATCGGGAAAACACGGCGAGTCAAATCCATCACTGCAAGTCTTTTTTTGGGGGGGGGGGGGGTGTAAATAATTTCATAAAGTTGGCGGCAGTTTTACTTCCTGGTGTGATGCAATCTCGCCAGCTACCCAGAGAATCCCCCTCAGGCCTCGCTGAAGGCGATCGTGGGAAGGAGAGTTTAATACATTTTATACTGTGGGCATGATATTTTAAATATACATTTTACTATCCTGGGCAACCTTCAAACCAATTAGACTTAGACTTCCTTTTTATTGTCATTCAAATTTGAACTTTACAGCACAGATAAGAACGAAATTTCGTGACATAAGCTCGTGGTAGTGCAGGATAAAAAAGCAATAAGGTGCATATATAAATAAATAAATATATATAAATAATATATAAATATATATATAAAATAAATAAATTTATATAAATATATATAAATAAATAAATAGATTACTGTACGGATAAATATATTGCTGTACAGATAAATATATATAATTATGATATCAACATAACTCCAAAAGTTATGATATCAACATAACTCCAAAAGCTTCATAGTGGGGGACTTGTATCATTATAATCGTAGTTGTATGATATTTTCACCCTCTATACCAGTGGTTATCATAGTTTGTTTTTTTAAGTGCCACCTCAGAAAAATATGTGTCTCCAAGTACCACCACAAAGACCAACATTAAAATACAGTAGCGTAGTAGGCTTAAATATTCATTAAAAACAAGGTAGAGGTTTTATTTAACAAGTTTACTGAATATATTTGGCCACTGTAACATTACACGCATTTTTAACAGTAACACTGTGTTTGAATATAGGAAAATAAAACAATGTACTTTAATCAATGGATTCTTTGGCATTACCAGGAGGAAGGAAGGAGCCCACAGTTTGAGAATCACTGCTCTATACATCAAAAAATCATTTTTTCCCCCTCAAAAATGGTCTTGCGTGCCTTTTTACAGTTCTGCAGGGGTCAGCTTTTGTTTCTCCAATACTGTGCTGTTGGTTGACTTTATAGTGTCTGCTTTTTGCCCTGGGGGCCGCTTTGGGCTAAAATTATTTGCATTTAAAGTAACTTATATATATATATATATATATATATATATATATATATATATATATATATATGTATGTATGTATGTATGTATGTATATATATATATATATATATATATATATATATATATATATATATATATATATATATATAATATATATATATATATATATATATATATATATAGTACAGGCCAAAAGTTTGGACACACCTTCTCATTTCAATGTGTTTTCTTTATTTTCATGACTATTTCCATTGTAGATTGTCACTGAAGGCATCAAAAGTATGACACCTGTGAAGTGAAAAAACATTTCAGGTGACTACCTCTTGAAGCTCATCGAGAGAATGCCAAGAGTGTGCAAAACAGTAATCAGGGCAAAGGGTGGCTATTTTGAAGAAACTAGAATATAAAACATGTTTTCAGATATTTCACCTTTTTTTAGTTAAGTACATAACTCCACATGTGTTTGTTCATAGTTTTGATGCTTTCAGTGACAATCTACAATGTAAATAGTCATGAAAATAAAGAACACGTATTGAATGAGGAGAAAGTGTGTCCACACGTTTGGCCTGTACTGTATATATATTAATAATATAATAGATAATTAATAGTTGAATTAAGAATTTAATATTTTCTTTTTTCCGGCACCATGACTAGGGAAGGTCGTTTATATTGGGTCATATAGGTAAATGCTGTGTATGTACTTTCTTGAAAGTATACTTCACGCTCACTGGCCTGAATAGAACATGTTTTTAGTTATTTCACCGGTTTTTTTTGTTAAGTACTTAACTCCACATGTGTTCGTTCATTCACAGCTTTGATGCCTTCAGTGACAATCTACAATGTAAATAGTCATGAAAATAAAGAACACGTATTGAATGAGGAGAAGATGTGTCCAAACTTTTGGCCTGTACTGTACATATATTATAATAATATAATAGATAATTAATAGTTGAATTTAGAATTTAATATTAAACTCCATTCTTACCTTGTTTACCTTCCTTAAAGTTGTGTAATCAATCTAAAATATCAAGCAGCTTAAATGCACCAAACATGGATAAGTGTGGAAAGAGTTTTTGGCATTTTCCCCCCCATCATGCCTTGCGATGGATTTAAACGGGTGCAATTTAGATTTTTTTATGGTGGTTGACTGCTTTTTTTAAACAACATCCACAAAGTTCAGAGAGCAGGTTGTCTTATGTGTAACATGTTTGTTGACATTTTGTGCTGGTAGATTTTTTTTTCTTCTGCACCATGACTAGGGAAGGTTGTTTAGATTGGGTCATATGCGTAATTGTAGTTTCTTGAAATTATACTTCATGGTCACTGGCCGGAGTCACTCACATTGTCCACAAGACAGCGACAGATAAGCACCTATAAAACCGCCAGATATTAAAATGTATTATGTAATCACACCCTCTGCAATCTTGTGCTGTCTCGCGGGCCGTATTTTGGACACCTCTGCTCTAGGCAATATTGCTATTTTAAGAAATGAAAAATTAACACAAGATATGACACCTGGACAGACGTTATCATAATCAGCTCATTTTAAATGTTACAATAAAAAACGAGATTTGAAAAAAATCTTTATTTATATTTATTAACACACAAAATCACATAAAATTGATACAGTTGAATACCGGGAATCGGTGCCGTATCCGTTCAAATGTGAAAGGTACCCTTCCCTACTCATGACACAGAAAATCGAATGATGTGGACACGTTTGTTACTGGGTACTTTCGAATACACTTATGCCGTGGAGACTTTGTATGTGCAAGTAATATGCAGCTATGATTATTTGATACTCGTTTATATTGACAAATGTGTGGTTTTGGACTGCAATATTGATTATTTAACGACCCCTATTATGTACAATTCAGGCCAAAAGTTTGGACACACCTTCTCATTCAATGTTTTCTTTATTTTCATGACTATTTACATTGTAGATTGCCACTGAAGGCATCAAAACTATGAATGAACGTGAATGTGGAGTTATGTACTTAACAAAAAAAAAGATGAAATAACCGAAAAAATGTTTTATAGTCTAGTTTCTTCAAAATAGCCCCCCTTTGCTCTGATTACTTTTTCGCACACTCTTGGCATTCTCTCCATGAGCTTTAAGAGGTAGTCACCTGAAATGGTTTTTGTCATGTCTGTATTATCATGTTTTGTTTTAAGTCATGTTTTGTTTAGTTTCTGTCTTTTCATTCCCTTGTCTGGTCACCATAGCAACCATTAGTTTTCACCTGTCACGTCACGCACCTGTTTCACGTCTTGAGTCACGCACCTGTTTTCGTTAATCATGTCTGTAGTATTTAAGTTCAGTGTTTTTCAGTTTGTTTTGCTGACGGGGCGGCATGGCGAAGTGGGTAGAGCAACCGTGCCAGAAACCTGAGGGTTGCAGGTTCGTCAGAAAAACAAACTGAAAAACACTGAACTTAAATACTACAGACATGATTAACGAAAACAGGTGCGTGACTCAAGACGTGAAACAGGTGCGTGACGTGACAGGTGAAAACTAATGGTTGCTATGGTGACCAGACAAGGGAATGAAAAGACAGAAACTAAACAAAACATGACTTAAAACAAAACATGATAATACAGACATGACAGTTTTCACTTCACAGGTGTGCTTGAAGCTCATCGAGAGAATGCCAAGAGTGTGCAAAGCAGAGCAAAGGGTGGCTATTTTGAAGAAACTAGAATATAAAACATGCTTTTAGTTATTTCACCTTTTTTTTTGTTAAGTACATAACTCCACATGTGTTCATTCATAGTTTTGATGCCTTCAGTGACAATCTACAATGTAAATAGTCATGAAAATAAAGAAAAGGCATTGAATGAGAAGGTGTGTCCAAACTTTTGGCCGGTACTGTCTGTCTAGCTTGTGTGCTAGTGTGTGCTTAGCTGTGGTGTAGCTGCTAGTACCTAGTAGGCTGCTGCCATGTTTAACCTGACTAAAATACAAGAAAATGCCAATGTTGTGTGTTTATTGAAGGGCATTTAGTTTTGCACACGTAAACCCGACTGCTTGTGTTGTTGTTGTATTCTTCCTGATATTGGTCGGCGCTCCCCGAGTAAATTGTAAATAACATCTTTGTCATCAGGATCCGCGAGGGAAACTTTCACAATATCTTTAATCGAGACGAAGACTCAGTCCCTCCACATCAACAATGGCTGCGCAATCCCACTAAAAGCAAAGTTGCGGGACATTAACTCTCTTGACGGACGTGATGAGTCGCACGGGAACATTTGCAGACTTCTTAACGACAAGAAAAAGAAAAAGGAAAAAAATGGCCGGGATACAGACGTCGCTTTAAAGCAGGGGTGTCAAACTCGTTTTCATTGAGGGCCACATCGCAGTTATAGTTGCCCTCGGAGGGCCGCTTTTAACAATGAGTAATACATGAATATACATGTATATATATAATATAGAGATGTCCGATAATATCGGCCGATAAATGCGTTAAAATGTAATATTGGAAATTATCGGTATCGTTTTGTTTTAATTATCGGTATCATTTTTTTTTTTTCTTTTTTTTTTTTAAATTAAATCAACATAAAAAAACACAAGATACACTTACAATTAGTGCACCAACCCAAAAAACCTTCCTCCCCCATTTACACTCATTCACACAAAAGGGTTGTTTCTTTCTGTTATTAATATTCTGGTTCCTACATTATATATCAATATATATCAATACAGTCTGCAAGGGATACAGTCCGTAAGCACACATGATTGTGCGTGCTGCTGGTCCACTAATAGTACTAACCTTTAACAATTCATTTTACTCATTTTCATTAATTACTAGTTTCAATGTAACTGTTTTTATATTGTTTTACTTTCTTTTTTATTCAAGAAAATGTTTTTAATTTATTTATCTTATTTTATAATTTTTTTTTAAAAAGTACCTTATCTTCACCATACCTGGTTGTCCAAATTAGGCATAATAATGTGTTAATTCCACGACTGTATATATCGGTTGATATCGGTATCGGTAATTAAAGAGTTGGACAATATCGGAATATCGGATATCGGCAAAAAGCCATTATCGGACATCCCTAATATAATACATTAACAAAAAATTTTTTTAAACAAGCTGCAAAAAAAAAAATTACATTTTACTTTAAAAACTGGCAGCTCAGTCTCCAGAATTTTTACAGCACATAAAAACATGGAATAAATGGAATGGAATGGAGAAACAATACCACTGTTTTTAGCGGTAAAATTCAAGCATGTTTTGTTTTGTTTTTCCATAAAATTTTGTTGTTTTAATGTTTCTTTTGTTTGTTTTTTAATGTTCTAGAGCAGTGGTTCTTAACCTGGGTTTGATCGAACCCTAGGGGTTCGGTGAGACGGGCTCAGGGGTTCGGCGGAGGTCAAGACACACCCGACTCATCGTGTAAATAAAAACTTCTCCTTATTGGTGTATTACGGATACGGCAACAGCAGAAGTCAGACTGAATTGCAGGTGTGCAATTTGTTGTGAGTTTATGCACTGTGTTGGTTTTGTTCTTTGAACAAGGTGATGTCCATGCACGGTTCATTTTGTGCACCAGTAAAAAAAACATGGTAACACTTTAGTATGGGGAACATATTCACCATTAATTAGTTGTTTATTAACATGCAAAATAGTAACATATTGGCTCTTAACTAGTCATAATTAAGTACTTATTAATACCTTATTCGGCATGGCCTTATTATAACCCTAACCCTCTAACCCTAGCCCTAACCAAATAACTCTAAATTAAGTCTTTGTTACTTAGAATATGTTCCCCTAGTGTCCAAAAAAACTCTAAATTAAGTCTTTGTTACTTAGAATATGTTCCCCATACTAAAGTGTTACCAAAAACATATAACTTTGTCTTGAATTCGAAAAAAAACAACATTTTATTTTTCACTAAAGAAGGGTTCGGTGAATGCACATATGCAACTGGTGGGGTCCGGTACCTCCAACAAGGTTAAGAACCACTGTTCTAGTGTCTTACTGTATATGGAAAAAAACAGTACCAAATTTTTACCGTAAAATCTATTGTCAATTTCATAGTCTACAATTTGATTGATAGTTTGTTTTGAAATCATAAGTCAATATTTAAGTACAGTATTTATCTTTATTTTAACCAAAAATATTTTTGGTATGCATAATAATATAATATTTTGATTTTGATAATATTGAATTTTTAAAAGATATGCAATTACATGCAGTACATGATTTTTAATTTAATTAAATATATTTAGTTAGAAAAGATTAAGCATTTTATTAACGCATATTATTTCCAGGCTTTCGCGGGCCACATTCAACAATGTGACGGGCCAGATTTGGCCCCTGGGCCTTGAGTTTGGCACCTGTGCTTTAAAGGGAGTCCAACATCACACGTCTTTAATTGACTTATTGTAGACTCCCAGGTTGTTTTTGTTCATCACTTTGCTCTTTGGGTTACGAGTCAAGCCATTGACGTCTGGTCACGTATTACCGCCTCTAAGCTGATGCAGGAAGTAGCAAACATGTCATCCGCCTTTACAGGAAACACTTTTTTTTTTTTTTTTCTTTTCTTTTTTTTTAATCGCTGCACTTTCAATGTTTATTTTCCATTAGCGCCTTTCAGTCTAATCATCGGGGCGTGGTGCGCGCCAAAATGATGATGGGCGCCACGGCGGAGTCCCGAGAAGTGATTTTTTTTTTTTTTTTGTTCCCCCCCCCCCCCCCCTCCGACATTACAATGGGAACAATTAGCGTAAATATTTGCACAGCTTAGCCGAGCGCAGCCATTACCGGAGAGGAAATCATTGTTATCGCCCGCCTCCTAGGTGAGCTCAAACACAGATTTAGCTTTTAGTGTGCCCGCTAGTCTGTAACACGCCTCAACTTTGTTACTTTTTCACACACAAATTCATCCCAATAAATTGGGAGTTACAGGCTTTTCATTGGACATCATTACGATGCGGGAGTGACTTTTTCATGATGTTCTATAACGGCAATATGTGTCCTGAGAGCCCAGCCAGCCAGTCTGCTACGGACGTGCATACTTGCCAACCCTCCCGATTGTCCCGGGAGACTCGTGAATTTCAGTGCCCCTCCCGAAAATCTCCCGGGGCAACCAATCTCCCTAATTTCTCCTGATTTCCACCCGGACAACGTTATTGGGGGCGTGCCTTAGGGATGATGTTCGAAATCGGTTCTCCCGGTTGTTCGATAAGAAAAGAAACTATTCCATGGACTCGAATCCCTTTTTGAGAACCGGTTCCAGTTATGGAGGCTACTATAGTAAAGAAAAAGAGTTGGTTCTTTATTCGAATCCCTGGGAACGAATCCCTTCCCACGTCTGTCATGTTTGTGTAATCATGTTTTGTTTTAAGTCATGTTTTGTTTAGTTTCTGGCTTTTCACTCCCTTGTCTTGTCACCATAGCAACCATTAGTTTTCACCTGTCACGCACCTGTTTTCGTTAATCATGTCTGTAGTATTTAAGTTCAGTGTTTTTCAGTTTGTTTTTGCTGACGACCTCGCACCCCATACCGCACCACATTTATGCTCTGTCCATTCCTCTATGATCCTGCTTCATGTCCCTTGTCACAGTAAGTTTTGGTTCCATGTTTATAGTCTTTTTGTTTTTCATAGTTTATTCTCCGCCACTGTGCGCGCTTTCATTTATTCCTTTTTTTTTGATAAATATAAATAAATCATGTACCTCCATTCCCGTCTCGCCCGTGCCAACTTTCCGTTGCATCCTGGAAAAGCAAACTCTCAAGACCAAGTCATGACAGTCCAAGACCAAGACTCGCCATGCCAAGACCAAGACTCGCCATGCCAAGACCAAGACTCGCCATGCCAAGACCAAGACTCGCCATGCCAAGACCAAGACTCGCCATGCCAAGACCAAGACTCGCCATGCCAAGACCAAGACTCGCCATGCCAAGACCAAGACTCGCCATGCCAAGACCAAGACCCGCCATGCCAAGACCAAGACCCGCCATGCCAAGACCAAGACCCGCCATGCCAAGACCAAGACCCGCCATGCCAAGATCAAGACCCGCCAAGCCGCAACCCCCAGCAAGACCACCTCCACCTGCACTACCAGCTCCAACTGTCATGACTTGGTCTTGAGAGTTTGCTTTTCCAGGATGCAACGGAAAGTTGGCACGGGCGAGACGGGAATGGAGGTACATGATTTATTTATATTTATAAAAAAAAAAGGAATAAATGAAAGCGCGCACAGTGGCGGAGAATAAACTATGAAAAACAAAAAGACTATAAACATGGAACCAAAACTTACTGTGACAAGGGACATGAAGCAGGATCATAGAGGAATGGACAGAGCATAAATGTGGTGCGGTATGGGGTGCGAGGTCGTCAGCAAAAACAAACTGAAAAACACTGAACTTAAATACTACAGACATGATTAACGAAAACAGGTGCGTGACTCAAGACGTGAAACAGGTGCGTGACGTGACAGGTGAAAACTAATGGTTGCTATGGTGACAAGACAAGGGAGTGAAAAGCCAGAAACTAAACAAAACATGACTTAAAACAAAACATGATTACACAAACATGACAACGTACAGGAAATGCCCTGTGGGACCTGCAACGGTATGCCCATTTGATTGTAGACTCTTACTGACACCTTGTGGCGATATGAAAATACTACGCGTAATTAGTTTGGGCACTTTCAGGTTGAGACAATTGAGAGGTAGACAAGTTGTGTTAGCTCTTACAAGCCTTGGAAAAGATAAGTCTGTAAGTAAACTGTTTAACTTGTTTATGTAACTCAATATTAAAGGGGAACATTATCACCAGACCTATGTAAGCGTCAATATATACCTTGATGTTGCAGAAAAAAGACCATATATTTTTTTAACCGATTTCCGAACTCTAAATGGGTGAATTTTGGCGAATTAAATGCCTTTCTAATATTCGCTCTCGGACGTGACGTCACATCGGGAAGCAATCCGCCATTTTCTCAGCTCTGCTATTTTCCGTTTTTTCGACTGTTTTCCGTACCTTGGAGACATCATGCCTCGTCGGTGTGTTGTCGGAGGGTGTAACAACACGAACAGGGACGGATTCAAGTTGCACCAGTGGCCCAAAGATGCGAAAGTGGCAAGAAATTGGACGTATGTTCCGCACACTTTACCGACGAAAGCTATGCTACGACAGAGATGGCAAGAATGTGTTGATATCCTGCGACACTCAAAGCAGATGCATTTCCAACGATAAAGTCAAAGAAATCTGCCGCCAGACCCTCATTGAATCTGCCGGAGTGTGTGAGCAATTCAGGGACAAAGGACCTCGCTAGCACGGCAAGCAATGGCGGCAGTTTGTTCCCGCAGACGAGCGAGCTAAACCCCCTGGATGTCTTGGCTCACACCGTCCCGAAGATGATCAAGAGAAGAATATCGACCCTAGCTTCCCTGGCCTGCTGACATGAGGGTATGTCTACAGAATATATTAATTGATGAAAATTGGGCTGTCTGCTCTCTCAAAGTGCATGTTGTTGCCAAATGTATTTCATATGCTATAAACCTAGTTCATAGTTGTTAGTTTCCTTTAATGCCAAACAAACACATACCAATCGTTGGTTAGAAGGCGATCGCCGAATTCGTCCTCGCTTTCTCCCGTGTCGCTGGCTGTCGTGTCGTTTTCGTCGGTTTCGCTTGCATACGGTTCGAACCGATATGGCTCAATAGCTTCAGTTTCTTCTTCAATTTCGTTTTCGCTACCTGCCTCCACACTACAACCATCCGTTTCAATACATTCGTAATCTGTTGAATCGCTTAAGCCGCTGAAATCCGAGTCTGAATCCGAGCTAATGTCGCTATACCTTGATGTTCTTTCCGCCATGTTTGTTTGTGTTGGCTTCCCTATGTGACGTCACAGGAAAATGGACGGGTGTATATAACGATGGTTAAAATCAGGCACTTTGAAGCTTTTTTTTAGGGATATTGCGTGATGGGTAAAATTTTGAAAAAAACTTCGAAAAATATAATAAGCCACTGGGAACTGATTTTTAATGGTTTTAACAATTCTGAAATTATGATAATGTTCCCCTTTAAGGTGGAAAGTGTTTAAGTTTGATACTAAGACGTTTATTGAAAAACAATTTTTGTGCACTGTTTCAATGGATGTTTTGAGGACTTAAAATGGCTGCCAGTCGTGTATTTCCACCATCGAAATAGTTTCAACATTCAGAAGTATTTTTTTGACGATAGTACTGTATATTTGTGTGAAGCTAATATTTACATATTGTGTATTACATTTCAGTATGTTAATTGAATCACATAGCGTATACATTTGTCATTGTGTGTATTTCAGTATAAAAAAATTAAATAAAAGTCCAGTGCAAGACAAAAGTAAAGATAGGAAAAGACAAAGCAAGATCAACAACAATAAAGAGCCTACATGGATTAATCTGCTTTGGATTGTTTGTTAGCTGTCTGCCAAGCTGTATAACCTCAACACGTATAGCGAGGGCAGAACAGGCAATATGCAATTATTGCCAGGCTTCGCTCTCATGTAAGGAGGGAAGAATTGTTGATTGATGACTGTGGTGTTCATAGTGTCATAGTGTGTGTAGTTAGTATGTTC
>NC_084556.2:6547500-6617500 GCF_033978685.3 Nerophis lumbriciformis
GTAAATTCATAAACTAAAACACTGTTTCGCTCTGAGAGGCGCGTTTGGCGTGCCTGTTCAGTGTTTACAAAGACGCGCTCCTCTTTAACGCTAACGTTAATTAGTTGTGCAAATACCTTTTACAACATTAACAGTTACATATACTATGTACAAACAAACAATTGTTGTTAAGCAAAATAAGCAATACTTTTACTTTTGTTGAAATGTTTACACTGTTACAGAATATTTCGTTTTGCACTTTTTTGTATTGGATTTTTATCTTTATTTTTGCACATTTTAAAGCAAAAATAAGCAATACTTTTACTTTTGAAATGCTTATACTATTGCAGAATATTAAGATTTGCACTGGATGTTTACTTTTATATTTGCACATTAAAAAGCAAATAAGCTACTTTTAATTTTGTTAAATGTTAAAAGTTTTAAATGTTTACATTGTTACAGAATATTTTGTCATGTTGTTGTCAATGTTGACAGAGTGGCCATACTTTTTTTTTGTAATAAAAGCGATGCCTTTTGAAAAAACTGGCCTACATAAATAATCTATAGATTAATCGAAAAAAATAATCTATAGATTAACCGATTAATCGAAAAAATAATCTATAGATTAATCGATAGAAAAATAATCGTTAGCTGCAGCCTTAATATATATATATGCATACATACATATATACATATATATACACACACACACACACACACACACACACACACACACACACACACACACACACACACACACACACACACACACACACACACACACACACACACACACACACACACACACACACACACACACACACACGCACACACATTTATATACATATAATCCATCCACTTATAGTTCAGTAGGATACACCGTGTCTTGATATGGAAGCATGTGTTAATCACAAAGAATATTATCAAGGCTTAGGCCAGGCTAATTACAAAAATCAATCAATCAATCTTTACTTATACAACCCTAAATCACGAGTGTCTCAAAGGGCTGCATAAGCCACAACGACATCCTCGGCTCAGATCCCACATCAGGGCAAGAAAATACTCAACCCAATGGGATAACAATGAGAAACCTTGGAGGAAATATTAATCAAATAGATCAAAGAAGGGATATGTAAAAACTGATGAACAACTAAATCAATGATGAATATTACTAATATTATATATGTGTATTCAATAAACTGGCAATAAAATTAAAGTGCAAATGAAAATACAGCTTCACCACTTTAGTCATATTTTTTGCACTTTAAAAAACTTCTCTATGACTTTAGCTTCAGACTTCTTCTGCTTGTTTGAGTTTGTCATTACTGCCACAAGTGGTGGAAAAGTGTATAACAACTGAGTACGGCTGCAACCCCTACGAACCACAGCTGAGAAACAGATATTTTGTAAGATACACTGTGTTAGATGAAGGGCCCCACAGACTCCTTGGATCCATCAAGCGGGGTTACTGTACATTTCCAGTTCAGGCCAAGCCTGGGGGCGTACCTAAAGTAGGACACGCTTTGGGGACTGAATCTCTCGCAAGATGGCCTGGGAATGCCTCAAAGTCCTCTCATCGGAGTTGGCCGAAAACAGGACAAGTGGCGCCGTAACAACCTCAATGTTTCTCATCTTATTGTCCGTGACAATCATGCACAACTGAGTCCACTTCTAACTTAGTGTGTTGAAGCCACGCAGTGACGATCATACAATCCTGCACAGAAAAGTGATGTATTCAATTCCCGTCTGCACATCTTATCTCATCTTACTCACCTGTGCGCCATTGCTCACTTTCACACTCTCCACCCTGATTTTTGGATTATATATATATATATTTTTTTAAATACCGTCACTCCTTATGAGATGTGCCCGCCCCGTCTGATTCATGCGCGTTATTTGCTCGAAAATCTCTCCTGGGAGACAGCTCACTTTTCTTAAGTCGATACAAATTTCGTGCCGCGGCGCCGTTCAATGAAATAGGCTCCAACTTTGCCAGTAATTCTCCCGTTGCGTCCGCCACATACCGACAACTATTTTATGTGTGTGTGTGTGTGTTCTCATCTGTACGAAGCAATAAAAGTTGTTTTTCCGTGCTGCGGCCAAACTGTGACGTGCCTAAATATGATTCAAGTCAGTGCTATAAAGGAGGCAAAAGAAGGCAAGCGGATCAGGCAGCGGTAATGTTTGGGGTTGGTTTGGGGATGTGGGGGGGGCCGAATTAGCCCCCAGGCCAGGCCTGAAAGCCAGCAGGCCAAATAGGAGCAGGCAGGGGTCTGCTTGCTGCACTTGGGAGTGGTTGTTTTATTATCAGAAACAACAAGGTGAGAAGTGCAAAAACCACCCAAACGACTGGAACTAGACTTGATTAAAGTCATATTACTACCGCAAATACCTTAAAAAGAGCCCTATTAATTAAAATGGAGTTTTTAATGATGCTCTAACACATACTTGCCAACCTTGAGACCTCCGATTTCGGGCGGTGGGGGGGGGCGCCCTGGGTTAAAAGCCGCGCCTTCAATGAACGGCATATTTCAAAACTTTGTCCACCTATAAGCCGCCCCGTGTTTTTTTTTGCTGGAACTTTGTTGCGATTCTGTAGACAAAGTGAGTAATTCAAGTCGGTGACCATCAATTGTGGTTGGAACCAAACAAAGCACACCTTTTACTGATATGACCCAATCCAGACAACCTTCCCTACTTGTGGCACACGAAAAAATGCAAAAGAAACAAAAAGTCAACACACGGTCACATATAACACAACCTGCTCACTCAACTTTGTGGTTATTTTAAAGACGTCCACACAACATTAAAACAATTCTAAATTACACCCATTTAAATCCATTTCAATGCAGGATGGGAAAAATGCTAAACACTCTTTCTACATGTATCCATGTTTGCTGATTGATTACAAACCTTTAAGAAGGTCCTCAAGGAAGTAAACAAGGAATCAAACGTTTACATACTCCTAATCTTAAATTATATTAGTTATATATGCATTTTATTAATCCATCCATAATATGTACACAATTTATATGTATATGAATTTATAAATATATATATATATATATTACATATGTACATATATACATGCATACACATCTATATACACGCACACACACACATTTTATATATATGTATATATATATATATATATATATATATATATATATATATACATATATATATACATGTATATATATATACACACACACACATTTATACAGTATATATACACTTATATATATATACACACTTATATATATATACACATACACACATACATATATATATATTTATATTTATATATACATATATATATATATATATATATATATATATATATATCCGCGCCTTCAATGAACGGCATATTTCAAAACTTTGTCCACCTATAAGCCGCCCCGTGTTGTAAGCCGCATCTAACTGCGCTAAAGGAATGTCAAAAAAACAGTCAAATAGGTCAGTCAAACTTTAATAATATATTAAAACCAGCGTGATGTGGGCGCGCATGGAATCGTATATCAACATGGACGAAGCTGCGTGAAAAAAGCCACCCGGCCTCTTCGCGTAAACTTAAACTTACCTTAACCACTCGCTCATCTTTTCTTCATCCATCCCTTCGAGTTAGCTTTTATGATGACGCCGGCTGGAAAGGTCTCTTTTGGCAAGGTCTTCCTTTTGAATATCACCATGGGTGGAAGTTTCTGGCCATTAGCATGGCAAGCTAGAACCACAGTGAAGGATGACTTCTCATTCCCTGTGGTGCGAATATTCACCGTACGTGCTCCCGTTGTATCCACAGTGCGGTTCACAGGAATATCAGTTGCTGTGAAATAGTAATCCGTGTGCGGATGGAGAGATTGCGTCTTTTCATGAACCGGATCCCTGTCGTTTAGTAGGAGCCATTTTGTGGTCTTTACAGATGTAAACACACAAAGGAAATGAAACGTACGTAATATCCGCGCGCTTTTTCTTCTTCTACGCGGGCGGGTGGTTGCTTACAGTAGAAGAAGAAGCGCTTCCTGTTCTATGGGGGCGGGTGCTTACCTTGGCGGTTGCTTGCGTAGAAGAAGAAGCGCTTCCTGTTCTACCGGGAAAAAAGATGGCGGCTGTTTACCGTAGTTACGAGACCGAAACTTTATGAAAATGAATCTTAATATTTATCCATATATAAAGCGCACCGGGTTAGGCGCACTGTCAGCTTTTGAGAAAATGTGTGGTTTTTAGGTGCGCCTTATAGTGCGGAAAATACGGTATATATATATATATATATATATCCTGAAAATATGCAAACAAAACTGTGTTTAGATAATTGATACTTCAAACTTGCATAAATAAATCTTAAGGGATACAAGATAACTTAACTCAAAATGTAATGAATAAAATGCTAAAGTTGTTGATAAACAAGCAATTATTTTAATAATTAAATATGGTCAATTTAAATGAATTATTATGATCATTTAAAATTAATTATTTAAAATATGTTTATTTTAATGTATAATTCTATGGCTGGATGTAATAAGGAGTTAGAAAAAAAAAAAAATTAAAAAATAAAAATACAATTAATTTTGATGTTTTAGCAAAATATAGTAAAAAAATTTTTTTTTTTTTTTTTAATTAATAAATATATTTATATTTAGGTAAGATAAACATAATAATACAATTTATCTCTAGTCTGGATGATTTAGTTCTTGTCACCCTGTTGTCCTCCCATCGTGAAAAAAGGCTGTCCTCACTCAGGTCTGCATGGAGCTGGAGGGGGCGTGGCCTCCAGCTCCGGCTGAAAATCGGGAGTTTTTCGGGAGAATATTTGTCCTGGGAGGTTTTCGGGAGAGGCGCTGAATTTCGGGAGTCTCCCGGAAAATTCGGGAGGGTTGGCAAGTATGCTCTAACACAGTGGTTCTTAACCTTGTTGGAGGTACTGAACCCCACCAGTTCACCGAACCCTACTTTAGTGAAAAATAAAATGTTTTGTTTTTTTTCCAAATTCAAGACAAAGTTATATGTTTTTGGTAACACTTTAGTTTGAGGAACATATTCTAAGTACCAAAGACTTAATTTAGAGTTTTTTTGGACACTAGGGGAATATATTCTAAGTAACAAAGACTTGGTTAGGGCCAGGGTTAGAGGGTTGGGGTTATAATAAGGCCATGCGGAATACGGCATTAATAAGTACTTACCGTATTTTTCGGACTATAAGTCGCAGTTTTTTTCATAGTTTGGCCGGGGGTGCGACTTATACTCAGGAGCGACTTATGTGTGAAATTATTAACACATTGCCGTAAAATATCAAATAATATTATTTAGCTCATTCGCGTAAGAGACTAGACGTATAAGATTTCATGGGATTTAGCGATTAGGAGTGACAGATTGTTTGGTAAACGTATAGCATGTTCTATATGTTATAGTTATTTGAATGACTCTTACCATAATATGTTACGTTAACATACCAGGCACGTTCTCAGTTGGTTATTTATGCCTCATATAACGTACACTTATTCAGCCTGTTGTTCACTATTCTTTATTTATTTTAAATTGCCTTTCAAATGTCTATTCTTGGTGTTGGGTTTTATCGAATAAATCCCCCTAAAAATGCGACTTATACTCCAGTGCGACTTATATATGTTTTTTTCCTTCTTTATTATGCATTTTTGACATGTGCGACTTATACTCCGAAAAATACGGTAATAATGACTAGTTAAAAGCCAAAATGTTACTATTTTGCATGTTAATAAGCAACTAATTAATGGTGAATATGTTCCCCATACTAAAGTGTTCCCATGTTTTTTTTACTGGTGCACAAAATGAACCGTGCATGAACATCACCTTGTTCAAACAACAAAACCAACACAGTGCATAAACTCACAACAAATTACACACCTGCAAATCAGTTTGACTTCTGCTGTTGCCGTATCCGTAATACGCCGATAGGGAGAAGTTTTTATTTACACGATGAGTCGGGTGTGTCTTGACCTCCGCCGAACCCCTGAGCCCGACTCACCGAACCCCTAGGGTTCGATCGAACCCAGGTTAAGAACCACTGCTCTAACAGTAATATGTGTCCCAAGAGGCGCGTGTATACGCCCACCACATCCTTATTAAAAATAAAAACAAAACATTTTTTAATTATGAAAAACGGCTTCTTAACACATCTTAAAGGGGAACATTATCACCAGACCTATGTAAGCGTCAATATATACCTTGATGTTGCAGAAAAAAGACCATATATTTTTTAACCGATTTCCGAACTCTAAATGGGTGAATTTTGGCGAATTAAACGCCTTTCTATTATTCGCTCTCGGAGCGATGACGTCACATCGGGAAGCAATCCGCCATTTTCTCAAACACATCACAAACACTGAGTCAAATCAGCTCTGTTATTTTCCGTTTTTTCGACTGTTTTCCGTACCTTGGAGACATCATGCCTCGTCGGTGTGTTGTCGGAGGGTGTAACAACACGAACAGGGACGGATTCAAGTTGCACCAGTGGCCCAAAGATGCGAAAGTGGCAAGAAATTGGACGTTTGTTCCGCACACTTTACCGACGAAAGCTATGCTACGACAGAGATGGCAAGAATGTGTGGATATCCTGTGACACTCAAAGCAGATGCATTTCCAACGATAAAGTCAAAGAAATCTGCCGCCAGACCCCCATTGAATCTGCCGGAGTGTGTGAGCAATTCAGGGACAAAGGACCTCGGTAGTACAGCAAGCAATGGCGGTAGTTTGTTCCAGCAGACGAGCGAGCTAAACCCCCTGGATGTCTTGGCTCACACCGTCCCTTATGCCAGAGAAGAAGAATATCGACCCTAGCTTCCCTGGCCTGCTGACATCAACTCCAAAACTGGACAGATCAGCTTTCAGGAAAAGAGAGCGAATGAGGGTATGTCTACAGAATATATTAATTGATGAAAATTGGGCTGTCTGCACTCTCAAAGTGCATGTTGTTGCCAAATGTATTTCATATGCTGTAAACCTAGTTCATAGTTGTTAGTTTCCTTTAATGCCAAACAAACACATACCAATCGTTGGTTTGAAGGCGATCGCCGAATTCGTCCTCGCTTTCTCCCGTGTCGCTGGCTGTCGTGTCGTTTTCGTCGGTTTCGCTTGCATACGGTTCAAACCGATATGGCTCAATGGCTTCAGTTTCTTCTTCAATTTCGTTTTCGCTACCTGCCTCCACACTACAACCATCTGTTTCAATACATGCGTAATCTGTTGAATCGCTTAAGCCGCTGAAATCCGAGTCTGAATCCGAGCTAATGTCGCTTTCCCTTGCTGTTCTATCCGCCTTGTTTGTTTGTATTGGCATCACTGTGTGACGTCACAGGAAAATGGACGGGTGTACATAACGATGGTTAAAATCAGGCACTTTGAAGCTTTTTTTTAGGGATATTGCGTGATGGGTAACATTTTGAAAAAAACTTCGAAAAATAAAATAAGCCACTGGGAACTGATTTTTAATGGTTTTAACCCTTCTGAAATTGTGATAATGTTCCCCTTTAAAATAAAGCCTGCAGGTCAGCAACTATCCGGTTACATATGTGGAAACTGAACGTTCAATTAATTTGCTCTTGTTCATATAATTGTCTTACCTACCTTGATGGTACTGTTAAATGTGACTGGGATGTTAGCACTTTAGCTCATATTGCTATGGTACTGATTGGCAGGGTTTACTAAACTATAATTTACTTTTGAATTATGTTCAAATTTGACGTTTAAATTATGTTCCAATAGTATTGAGTCCTTCCAGCTATATACATGGACGCTGTAAGTTTGATTTCTTTAGTTTTTATTTGGTAAATAAGCTAATCCAGCATAATGCTTCCATTTAAATGTGATTGTACTGTTAGCACTTTAGTTCACTTTAAAAAAAAAGAAGAAAAAAAAAGAATCTATACCAGGCTTCACTACACATCTTGAAACAAAGCAACTATCCAGCTACATACGTGGGAACTGTGAGGTCGATCACTGTGTTTTTTCCCCCCGCATCAAAGATTGATTGATTGATTGAAACTTTTATTAGTAGATTGCACAGTGAAGTACATATTCCGTACAATTGACCACTAAATGGTAACACCCGAATAAGTTTTTCAACTTGTTTAAGTCGGATTCATGATACAGATATATACTATCATCATAATACAGTCATCACACAAGATAATCATCAGAGTATATACATTGAATTATTTACATTATTTACAATCCGGGGGGTGGGATATGGAGGGGGGAGGGTGTTAGTCAAGGGTTGAAGTTGCCTGGAGGTGTTGTTTTAGTGCGGTTTTGAAGGAGGATAGAGATGTCCTTTCTTTTACACTTGTTGGAAGTGCATTCCATGTTAAAGTGGCATAGAAGGAGAATGAAAGCTAACCAGGCTTGTTGTTGTCGTTTAAACGTGACTATACTGTTAGCACTTAAGCTTGCATAGCTATGCTTCTGATTGACAATGTCTAGAAACTACTGTAATATCATTGAAAACTGACTTTTTAACATGTGCTAACAGTTTTTCTTCAGTGAAAAAGGTTGATGATCATGAAAATATGATTGTAATGTTAGCACTTCAGATCACTTAGTTAGCTATGCTAGTAAATAGTGATTGATCATTTAACTGCAATCATAAGCTAAAAAGTTTTTCTCCAGCGAAAAAGGTCGATGATCATGAAAATGTGATTGTACTGCAGAGGTGGGTAGAGTAGCCAGAAATTGTACTCAAGTAAGAGTACTGTTACTTTAGAGATTTATTACTCAAGTAAAAATAACGAGTAGTCACCCAAATATTTACTTGAGTAAAAGTAACAAGTATGTTGTGAAAAAACTACTCAAGTACTGAGTAACTGATGAGTAACATACACACACATATCATATCATATATATATATATATATATACATACACACATATATATATACACACACATATATATATATATACACACATTTATATATATATATATATACACACACACACACATATATATATATATACAGTATATAATTTATATTTATTTATTTTGCCGTTTTTGTTTACATGTTAAAGGTGTTTTAATGAATATACATGCATGTTTAACACATATAGATTCCTTTCTTTCATGAAGACAAGAATATAAGTTGGTGTATTACCTGATTCTGATGACTTGCATTGACTGTAATCAGACAGTAGTGCTGATAGCGTCCACGTTTTCAAATGGAGGAGAAAAAAAGTTCCTCCTTTCTGTCTAATACCACATGAAAGTGGTTGGTTTTTGGCATCTTATCTGTCCAGCTTCCATATTCGTTTTTTATACACTTTACAAGAAATACATTGGCGGCAAACTCCGTAGCTTGCTAGCTTGTTTGCGCTGGCTTTCGGAGACTCTTGTTTTGAAAGCGCAGGCGCGATGGAGCGGCACTTTTATTGTGAAGACAGGAACTGTGCAGTCAGTCTTTAGGCTTGTGACGGGATGTACGTTTGAAATAAAAAAGTGTCTTTTTTCCTTCACACTTTTGATTGATTGATTGAAACTTGTATTAGTAGATTGCACAGTACAGTACATATTCCGTACAATTGACCACTAAATGGTAACACCCCAATAAGTTTTTCAACTTGTTTAAGTCAGGTCATGTGACCGCCTGGCTCTGTTTGATTGGTCCAACGTCACCAGTGACTGCATCTGATTGGTGGAACGGAGTCAAACGTCACTAGTGACTGCATTTTATTGGTGGAACGAAGTGAAACGTCACCAGTAACGCAGGCACTTTGAAGGTCTGTCTGACAGACCAAAACAAACAAAGCGTGCATTAACAGATCGATAAAAATTAGTAGCGAGTAGCGAGCTGAATGTAGATAAAAGTAGCGGAGTAAAAGTAGCGTTTCTTCTCTATAAATATACTCAAGTAAAAGTAAAAGTAAGTTGCATTAAAACTACTCTTAGAAGTACAATTTATCCCAAAAGTTACTCAAGTAGATGTAACGGAGTAAATGTAGCGCGTTACTACCCACCTCTGTTGTAATGTTGGCACATTAGCTCACATAGCTAAGCTAGTGAATTGATCAACACAGTTTAAAGGCCTACTGAAACCCACTACTACCGACCACGCAGTCTGATAGTTTATATATCAATGATGAAATCTTAACATTGCAACACATGCCAATACGGCCGGGTTAGCTTAATAAAGCCTACTCAGTGGCCTAGTGGTTAGGGTGTCCGCCCTGAGATCGGTAGGTTGTGAGTTCAAATCCCGGCCGAGTCATACCAAAGACTATAAAAATGGGACCCATTACCTCCCTGCTTGGCACTCAGCATCAAGGGTTGGAATTGGGGGTTAAATCACCAAAATGATTCCCGGGCGCGGCCGCCGCTGCTGCCCACTGCTCCCCTCACCTCCCAGGGGGTGATCAAGGGTGATGGGTCAAATGCAGAGAATAATCTCGCCACACCTAGTGTGTGTGTGACAATCATTGGTACTTTAACTTTAACTTTATAGTGCAATTTTAAATTCCGCGCAAAATATCGTGCTGAAAATGTCTCGGTATGATGACGTCTGCGCGTGAAGTCACGGATTGTAGAAGACATTTTGGGACAGCATGGTGGCCAGCTATTAAGTCGTCTGTTTTCATCGCAAAATTCCACAGTATTCTGGACATCTGTGTTGGTGAATCTTTTGCAATTTGTTCAATGAACAATGGAGACAGCAAAAAAGAAAGCTGTAGGTGGGAAGCGGTGTATTGCGGCATGTGTTGTGCCGGATACCGCACCCCCGCCGTAGAATGCACCCCTTGATTGGTGTGCCGGATAACACAGCCGGTGTTTCATTGTTTACATTCCCGTAAGATGACAGTCAAGCTTTACCATTGGCCTGTGGAGAATTGGGACAACAGAGACTCTTACCAGGAGGACTTTGAGTTGGATGCGCAGACGCGGTACCGTGAGTACGGATGCAGCTGCGGCTTCCAAACATTTGATCGCTTGCCCGTACGTGCGTGCTGCTATGTGCATGTCGCGTACGTAACTTTGGGCAAATATATGTGCTGTATGAACTTTGGGGAGGTGAACGGTACTTTGGGCTGTGGGATTGAGTGTGTTGTGCAGGTGTTTGAGTTGTATTGGTGGGTTATATGGACGGAGGGGGGAGGTGTTTGTTATGCGGGATTAATTTGTGGCATATTAAATATAAGCCTGGTTGTGTTGTGGCTAATAGAGTATATATATGTCTTGTGTTTATTTACTGTTTTAGTCATTCCCAGCTGAATATCAGGTCTCACAACATCTTCCCTATCTGAATCGCTCCCACTGCCCTCTAGTCCTTCACTCTCACTTTCCTCATCCACAAATCTTTCATCCTCGCTCAAATTAATGGGGAAATCGTGGCTTTCTCGGTCCGAATCGCTCTCCCTGCTGGTGGCCATGATTGTAAACAATGTGCAGATGTGAGGAGCTCCACAACCTGTGACGTCACGCTACTCGTCCTCTACTTCCGGTACAGGCAAGGCTTTTTTATCAGCGACCAAAAGTTGCAAATTTTATCATCAATGTTCTCTACTAAATCCTTTCAGCAAAAATATGGCAATATCGCAAAATGATCAAGTATGACACATAGAATGGACCTGCTATTCCCGTTTAAATAAGAAAATCGCATTTCAGTAGGCCTTTAAACTATCTGTTGAATGCTGTCTTTGAAACTTATTAAAAAATAATATAATATAGGACGTGGAAAAATAAAGTCCAGTGGAAATAAAGTGAAATGTGTAAAAACTGCAGCTTAGTCTTCAAATAAAACACTAAAAAATAATACGGCCGTGAGTTCAAACCCCGGCCGAGTCATACCAAAGACTAAAAAAATGGGACCCATTACCTCCCTGCTTGGCACTCAGCATCAAGGGTTGGAATTGGGGGTTAAATCACCAAAACGATTCCCGAGCGCGGCCACCGCTGCTGCTCACTGCTCCCCTCACCTCCCAGGGGGTGTACAAGGGGATGGGTCAAATGCAGAGGGTAATTTCACCACACCTAGTGCGTGTGTGACTATCAGTGGTACTTTAACTTAACTTAACTTGACAAGAACGCCTTCAAAATCCAAAGTCTCTTATTCAAAGCCCGCTCTTGTCCCAGTCCTTCATAGAACACTCACATGTGTCTTCAGGTATGCTAACGGTGACTAATTAATACATATTAGCACAGAATGGCGGTGATTAAACATCCGGAGACGCACGCTCCGCATGGCCTCAAGTGTGATAATAATAATGTGGATTCTCACAATCACTTCTGTTCCTGCTTCCTCGCCTCACTGCTCCTTTATTGGCCTGTCAAAGAAGCTGTCACAGGAAGCAAGAAGTCACGTCTTCCCTAACACTTTTTTTTTTTTTTTCCCCCGAGCTAGTCCTCATTAGCAGCCAGGACACAGGTGGACCATCTCGCCGAGCGCTAAAGACTACCAGTATATGCAACAGTGCAATAAAAGGATGCGAGGGCTTGAGGAAGGAAGTAGAAATGCAGATATTGATTGGTTTAGTCATCGAATAATCTTTTACTTTGTTCGATTCAGCGGATAAAACACACTTTATAGCCTCAATGCGCATTTTAGAGAAAATAGTTCAAATGCAAATGTTTTTTCTTCTTGCCAGAACCTTCATTCCCATCTATTTACCTTCCTTTACTATCTTAAACCTTCTGTTTACCTTCTTTTTCCTTCTATTTACCTTCTTACCGTTTTTTTTACCTTGTTTTACATTTTTATTTACCTTCTATGTGACAAGGTTGACCTTCTTTTACTTTTTCTTTACCTTCGATTTAGCTCCTCTGTGTACTATTTACCTTCTATTTACCCTTTTTTTTTAAACTTTATTTTATGATAATAAATGTATATCTTTATTTTACCTTTATATACATTATTCACATTTGACCTTGTTCTCAGGAGGAAATGTGTGTGACAAACTAAGACTTCTTAATATTAATGTGATCTTGTAATGCTCACATTTTTCTCCCCTTTGTAATGTATTGATGCAAAACATTTATTGTTTTACCTTTTATATAAGTTTTTTTTTACTTTATACCTTATTTTACCATATTTTACCTTATTTTTTACTTTCTTTTACCTTTTATTTAGTTTGTTCTACCTTCTATATGCCTTCCATTTACCTCATATATACTTTTTATTTACTGTCTTTTACCTTTTATTACCCTTCCTTTACCTCTTATTTAACTTATTTTACCTTCTATTTAACTTATTTTACCTTCATTTATCTTCTATGTAGCTTGTTTCCCTTCTACATACCTTGTATTTACCTTTTTAGTTTGTTCTACCTTCTACCTATGCCTTCCATTTACCTCATATGTACTTTTTTATTTACAATCTTTTACCTTTTATTACCCTTTTTTTTCCTTTTAACTTATTTTACCTTCTATTTAACTTATTTTACCTTCATTTACCTTCTATATACCTTGTATTTACCTTTTTTAGTTTGTTCTACCTTCTATATACCTTCCATTTACCTCATATGTACTTTTTTATTTACTATCTTTTACCTTTTATTACCCTTTTTTTCATTTATTTAACTTATTTTACCTTCTATTTAACTTATTTTACCTTCATGTATCTTCTATGTAGCTTGTTTCCCTTCTACATACCTTGTATTTACCTTTTTTAGTTTGTTCTACCTTCTATATACCTTCCATTTACCTCATATGTACTTTTTTATTTACTATCTTTGACCTTTTATTACCCTTTTTTTCATTTTATTTAACTTATTTCACCTTCATTTACCTTCTATGTAGCTTGTTACCCTTCTACATACCTTGTATTTACCTTTTTTAGTTTGTTCTACCTTCTATATACCTACAATTTGCCTCATATGTACTTTTTTATTTACTATCTTTTACCTTTTATTACCCTTTTTTTTTCATTTTATTTAACTTATTTTACCTTCTATTTAACTTATTTTACCTTCACTTACCTTCTATGTAGCTAGTTTACCTTCTACATACCTTGTATTTATCTTTTTTAGTTTGTTCTACCTTGCATTTACCTTCTGATTAGCTTTCATTTATTTGGAGAAACATGGAGAAAAATCTACTCCCAAGTGGGCCGGACTGGTAAAATCACGCCACGATAACTTAAAAATAAAGACAACTTCAGCCTGTTTTCTTTGTTTAAAAATAGAACAAGCACATTCTGAAAATGTACAAATCATAATGTTGTTGGGGTTTTTTTACACTTACATGTTGCGGTTAATAGTATTCTACCTTTTTTTAATTTAATTTTACCTTTATATACATTATTTACATTTGACCTTGTTCTCAGGAGGAAATGTGTGTGACAAACTAAGACTTCTTAATATTAATGTGATCTTGTAATGCTCACATTTTTCTCCCCTTTGTAATGTATTGATGCAAAACATTTATTGTTTTACCTTTTATATAAGTTTTTTTTTACTTTATACCTTATTTTACCATATTTTACCTTATTTTTTACTTTCTTTTACCTTTTATTTAGTTTGTTCTACCTTCTATATGCCTTCCATTTACCTCATATATACTTTTTATTTACTGTCTTTTACCTTTTATTACCCTTCCTTTACCTCTTATTTAACTTATTTTACCTTCTATTTAACTTATTTTACCTTCATTTATCTTCTATGTAGCTTGTTTCCCTTCTACATACCTTGTATTTACCTTTTTAGTTTGTTCTACCTTCTACCTATGCCTTCCATTTACCTCATATGTACTTTTTTATTTACAATCTTTTACCTTTTATTACCCTTTTTTTTCCTTTTAACTTATTTTACCTTCTATTTAACTTATTTTACCTTCATTTACCTTCTATATACCTTGTATTTACCTTTTTTAGTTTGTTCTACCTTCTATATACCTTCCATTTACCTCATATGTACTTTTTTATTTACTATCTTTTACCTTTTATTACCCTTTTTTTCATTTATTTAACTTATTTTACCTTCTATTTAACTTATTTTACCTTCATGTATCTTCTATGTAGCTTGTTTCCCTTCTACATACCTTGTATTTACCTTTTTTAGTTTGTTCTACCTTCTATATACCTTCCATTTACCTCATATGTACTTTTTTATTTACTATCTTTGACCTTTTATTACCCTTTTTTTCATTTTATTTAACTTATTTCACCTTCATTTACCTTCTATGTAGCTTGTTACCCTTCTACATACCTTGTATTTACCTTTTTTAGTTTGTTCTACCTTCTATATACCTACAATTTGCCTCATATGTACTTTTTTATTTACTATCTTTTACCTTTTATTACCCTTTTTTTTTCATTTTATTTAACTTATTTTACCTTCTATTTAACTTATTTTACCTTCACTTACCTTCTATGTAGCTAGTTTACCTTCTACATACCTTGTATTTATCTTTTTTAGTTTGTTCTACCTTGCATTTACCTTCTGATTAGCTTTCATTTATTTGGAGAAACATGGAGAAAAATCTACTCCCAAGTGGGCCGGACTGGTAAAATCACGCCACGATAACTTAAAAATAAAGACAACTTCAGCCTGTTTTCTTTGTTTAAAAATAGAACAAGCACATTCTGAAAATGTACAAATCATAATGTTGTTGGGGTTTTTTTACACTTACATGTTGCGGTTAATAGTATTCTACCTTTTTTTAATTTAATTTTACCTTTATATACATTATTTACATTTGACCTTGTTCTCAGGAGGAAATGTGTGTGACAAACTAAGAGTTCTTAATATTAATGTGATCTTGTAACGCTCACATTTTTCTCCCCTTTGTAATGTATTGATGCAAAGAGTTTATTGTTTTACCTTTTATATACGTTTTTTACTTTTGACCTTCTTTTACCATATTTTCCTTTTTTTTTTTTTTACTTTCTTTGACCTTTTATTTAGTTTGTTCTACCTTCTATATACCTTCCATTTACCTCATATGTACTTTTTTATTTACTATCTTTTACCTTTTATTACCCTTCTTTTACCTCTTATTTAACTTATTTCACCTTCTATTTAACATATTTTACCTTCATTTATCTTCTATGTAGCTTGTTTCCCTTCTACATACCTTGTATTTACCTTTTTTTAGTTTGTTCTACCTTGCATTTACCTTAGCTTTCATTTATTTGGAGAAACATGGAGAAAAATCTACTCCCAAGTGGGCCGGACTGGTAAAATCACGGCACGATAACCTAAAAATAAAGACAACTTCAGATTGTTTTCTTTGTTTAAAAATAGAACAAGCACATTCTGAAAATGTACAAATCATAATGTTGTTTTACACTTAGATGTTACAGTTAATAGTATTCTATCTTTATTTGTCGTTATTTATACTTTCTGAATAAATGACGTGATAATGTTCATCAGTCAACTCATTGGTGTTCATTTTCAATCTATCAAGATAAAAAAAAAATATCAAAATCAAATTACAGTATGGTATTTATGTAGTTTGCTCATTTTCCTTGACTGGTGCACTAACTTCATGTGGTTTTTTTTATTATTTTTTTTTTACATATGTAGCATCATCGACAAAGATAAAAAGAATTGCTATTGTGACATCTAGTGGACACATTTAAAACAGCAGTTTATTTCATTTAAACATTTCGGGTCATTTTTATACTTAGCAAACTCATCATACTTGATCATTTCGCGATATTGCCATATTTTTGCTGAAAGGATTTAGTAGAGAACATCGACGATAAAGTTCGCAACTTTTGGTTGCTGATAAAAAAGCCTTGCCTGTACCGGAAGTAGCAAACGAGTAGCGTGACGTCACAGGTTGTGGAGCTCCTCACATCTGCACATTGTTTACAATCATGGCCACCAGCAGCGAGAGCGATTCGGACCGAGAAAGCCACGATTTCACCATTAATTTGAGCGAGGATGAAAGATTCGTGGATGAGGAAAGTGAGAGTGAAGGACTAGAGGGCAGTGGGAGCGATTCAGATAGGGAAGATGCTGTGAGAGGCGGGTGGGACCTGATATTCAGCTGGGAATGACTAAAACAGTAAATAAACACAAGACATATATATACTCTATTAGCCACAACACAACCAGGCTTATATTTAATATGCCACAAATTAATCCCGCATAACAAACACCTCCCCCCCTCCCGTCCATATAACCCGCCAATACAACTCAAACACCTGCACAACACACTCAATCCCACAGCCCAAAGTACCGTTCACCTCTCCAAAGTTCATACAGCACATATATTTCCCCAAAGTCCCAAAAGTTACGTACGTGACATGCACATAGCGGCACGCACGTACGGGCAAGCGATCAAATGTTTGGAAGCCGCAGCTGCATGCGTACTCACGGTACCGTGTCTGCGCATCCAACTCAAAGTCCTCCTGGTAAGAGTCTCTGTTGTCCCAGTTCTCCACAGGCCAATGGTAAAGCTTGACTGTCATCTTTCGGGAATGTAAACAATGAAAAACCGGCTGTGTTTGTGTTGTTGCTGCAAACGGCCGCAATACACCGCTTCCCACCTACAGCTTTGTTCTTTGCTGTCTCCATTGTTCATTGAACAAATTGCAAAAGATTCACCAACACAGATGTCCAGAATACTGTGGAATTTTGCGATGAAAACAGACAACTTAATAACTGGCCACCATGTTGTCCCAAAATGTCCTCTACAATCCGTGACGTCACGCACTGACGTCGTCATACCGAGACGTTTTCAGCAGGATATTTCGCGTGAAATTTAAAATTGCACTTTAGTAAGCTAACCCGGCCGTATTGGCAAGTGTTGCAATGTTAAGATTTCATAATTGATATATAAACCATCAGACTGCGTGGTCGGTAGTAGTGGGTTTCAGTCGGCCTTTAACGTAACATATTATGGTAAGAGTCATTCAAATAACTATAACATAAAGAACATGCTATACGTTTACCAAACAATCTCTCACTCCTAATCGCTAAATCCCATGAACTCTTATACGTCTAGTCTCTTACGTGAATGAGCTATATAGTATTATTTGATATTTTACGGTAATGTGTTAATAATTTCACACATAAGTCACTCCTGAGTATAAGTCGCACCCCCGGCCAAACTATGGAAAAAAACTGCGACTTATAGTCCAAAAAATACGGTAGTTAAATATTCAAACACAGTGTTACTGTTCAAGCTGTGTGTAATGTTACAGTGGCCGATAATATTGAATATACTTGTTAAATAAAACCTCGGCTGAAACAACGTGGTCGCATAATGATGCGGGTGTGGTTCTCCCAAGGATGCAGACGGCTTCGGACACAGCTTGCAGGTAGGAAAATGATTTATTGAAAATATAAATCGTACGGGGATCAAACAAAAGACGTGCAAATAGCAAAAGGCAAAAACAAAAGGACTAGCGTGGGAGCTAGCAGGCAAAATGGCATAGCGTGAAAAGCTAGCGGGAATCTAAGTTGTCGTTATCAGTTGTATGGGAACAAACTACGAAGCCAGACAGAGTGAGGCCAGAGCAAAGACTAAATAGCCCTCTGATTAGCGCCCGGGCAACAGGTGCGCGTCCCGAACACTAACCAGAGGCAGGTGCGCACAATCTGCCGTCATGGCAACAGAAACAAACTAAACTCAAGGTGCTGAAAACACGTGACACAAACATAAACAAACTCTGATCCGGGCAGCGGATCGTAACAGTACCCCCCCCTTAAAGGACAGATTCCAGATGTCCCTTGACACTAAATAAAACTAGAACCCAAAAAACAAGAAATAGTTCGAGAGTCAAGGGAGGGTGGAGGGAGGATTTGGTGGTGGGTCGCCAGGCCACGTGTCCCCGAATCCACCGGGGAAGAGTCAGGTGGCGGCGGCGAGTGGAACGCCGCTGCCGCAGGCGAGGCGGGCGACCACGGAAAGGCCACATTCGTGGCTGCCGAGAAGGTGGGCGTGAGTGGCGCCAGAAGTTCAGCAGCCGGAGAGTTCTACAACTACGTCTCGGGTGTCGCTGCTGTTTGAAAACCAAAAATAAAAATTAAATATTTTCAGCTTATTTTTTTTGGTGATTACTTGCCTCTTTGGGTAAAATTGTAGTGTTTTTCTCTGCAATTTTGCACAATTTCCTTCATGACTTGACACAGAAGGTACATTGAGATTGTTTATTATCCCACATTAAATGCCTTTCGGAGGCGGAGATGCAAACTCCCGGCTTGCTGGAAGCCAACCGCATATAACAATCTTCCTTACTTTGAACTGAACTCCGACACGATATATGGAGTGAAAATAAATGTCAATTAGAGAGCGCGCAGATAAATAAGCAGGTTGTCAGCAGCATATAAGAAGTATTGCCTCCCATTTGGGCCTATGTATGTCGACCTTTTAGTCAAGTGAAGAAACGCCTTCGCTTTCTGACTGCAGAATCCTGCATTTTTTTTTGTGTGGGAGGAAGTGATTGTTAGCACGTCGCGTGTGTGGTTTGCCCTCGCAGGCTGTACGTCGAATGTGAATGCATCTTAAAAGGAAATCATTATGTGTTGCAGCCCCCGGTGGGTCTGTGCAACAAAAAAAAACCAAAAAAGAGTGTCGGACTGAATGAGTCACAATGGTAATCACCATCACGGTGGCAAGGTCCCTAAAGCAGGTTTTTATATTCCTGCAGCCTAAGAAAAATGATGTTAAAAGGTAAGGCGAGTGCTGCACATTGAATTAGTCGACAGAAACTTGGAGCGACGTGGATGTGAAAAGAATGGCTCTGCATTTCCCAAAAACAAAGAAAAGAGCTGAAGTGTTGTATTGTGCGAGTGAAAAGATGTTTGAAAAGGAGGATGAAGAAGCACAGCTTATGTAATTATTCTCGGTTTTGATCGTTTTTGTTCACTCTCTGGGTTTAACATGTCGCCGTGTTCTAATTAGGATGAAAAAGAATACAGTGGAATAATTGATGGATAGATGATACAACTAAATATATTCATGAATAATAAAAAATCTGATTCAATAAATAAAATTTTTTTTAAAAATCGGCAGGAGGGAAAATAATAGAGAAAGTGATTGATAAATAGGGTGGGGGTGATACCATTTTTTTTTTAAATAAAATAATAATTACAAATAAATAAATAAATAAATAATCTAAATAAATAATTATAAAATAAATAAATATTCAGGAGGGAACTAACAAAAAAAGTGTAATTGATAGACAGCTGGGGGAAAAAAGGTGTTCATACATTTTTTATAAAATCATAATTAAAAAAAAAAATCTAAATAAATAAATTTAAAATAAAATCATAAATACAACATCTAAATAAATAAGTTACAAATATATAACTAAATATATTCATGAATAATAAAAAATCTGATTCAATAAATAAAAAAATTTAAAAAATCGCCAGGAGGGAAAATAATAGAGAAAGTGATTGATAAATAGGGTGGGGGTGATACCTTTTTTTTTTTTAAATAAAATAATAATTACAAATAAATAAATAAATAAATAATCTAAATAAATAATTATAAAATAAATAAATATTCAGGAGGGAACTAACAAAAAAAGTGTAATTGATAGACAGCTGGGGGAAAAAAGGTGTTCATACATTTTTTATAAAATCATAATTAATAATAAATTAATTAATTAATTAATTAATTAAATTAATTACAAATAAATACAACATCTAAATAAATAAGTTACAAAAACAAACAAACAAAAAAAATCATACAATAAAAACTAAAAAAAAATTAAATAAATAAATAGAAAATACATTTTCAGGAGGGACAAAATAAAAGACCAAGTGATTGATGGAGACCTAGCCGAAAAAATCTGCTTCAATAAATAGAAAATTAAAAAAATCCTCAGGAGGGAAAATAATAGAGAAAGTGACTGATCGATAGGGTGTGGTTGATAAAATGTTTTCAATAAAATAATAATTACAAATAAATAAATAATCCAAATGAATAAATAGAAAAAAATAAATATTCAGGAGGGAAATAACAAAATGTGTAATTCATAGACAGCTGGGGGGAAAGAAGTGTTCATATTTTTTTTTTTTTTTTTTTATATATATATAAAATCATAATAAAAAAATAAAAAAATCTAAATAAATAAAATAAAATAAAAAATAATTATTTAGGAGGGAAAATAATACAGAAAGTGATTAATAGATAGCTAGGGGTAGGGGGTGATCAAAAAAATGTAATAAAAACATTATTACAAATAAATAAAAAATCTAAATAAATAAATTGTAGAACAGTTCATTTTCAGCAGAGAAAATAAAAGAAAACATGTAATTGATAGACAGTTAGGGGAAAGACGTGTTGTTATTATAATTTAAAAAAAATCATACGTTAAAAAGTAAATAAATCCAAATAAATAGATAGAAAATAAATCTTCAGGAGGGACAAAATAATAGAGCAAGTGATTGATGGCGAGCTAGCAGAGGAGGGGGCGATGTGATCAAAACAGAAAGAAAGAAATATATAATTAAAAATAAATAAAAAATCTAAATAAATAAATTGCAAATCAAATAAATCTTCAGGAGGGAAAATAATGGAGAAGGTGAAACTGATAGAAAGCTGGTGGGGACACATCCTAAAAAAATTGTACTAAATACATCATTAGCAATATAAACATTTAAAATACATGTAAATTTATAAATACAAAATAAAATAAATCTTCTAGAGACAAAGGAACAAATTGATAGATACCTGAAGGGAAAAAAAGATGTGTTCGAATAAAAAATAAATACATAATAGTTATTTTTGTTATTATTATTTATGAATATGATATACAAATATGAAATATGGGAGGATATTGCACAACACAGCAGCAACAGAACCAATGCTGTAAAAGCAAATCAATATTTTAAAGTGCATGCAGTGGTCAGTGTCATCTTGTGGAAGTAATACAAAAACTACATTAGGGGGTTGCCTTCAGCCACAGCTGATTAATGACACTTGCTTTAGTCACCCCTGCACCCAGCGACTAAAGGAGAGCGGATCATCAGAGGCGTGAAATGAGGGCTGACTCCATGCACAGGACAACACAAGAATGTCCCCATAGGGCAGAATGGAAGTTAGATATTTGTCTGTGCCAGGGTCAACATAAATGCTCTTTTCCAACATTGTAACATACAAGCAGGTCAGAAGTTAGACACACAAACTCTTTTTTAATAACGCACTCAACTCTGCCTGACAGAGTCAGGTCTCTTCACATGAAGGCAATCGCATCCCCGCACTTCTTAGAGTATTTTTACTGTCAACCAGGACAAAGGTTCATACCATAAGAATTAGGGATGCTCCCAAAAAAAATCGATTCACATCCAAATTGCAATTTTCATTTATTCCGATTCTAAATCGATACATGATTTTTGAGAATCAACTTTTTTTTTTCCTTGGCATTTTTGGATTAAGTGCTTTTAGTAGATTTAAAAAAAAAAATGTTTGCATTGTTTGGGGGGTGTTTTTTGCTTTTTTCCCAAAACTTTGGCCTAATTGTTTTTAAGCCATTTTTTTTAAGAATACTTTTTGGGATTAAATGTTTTCATTTCAAAAGTTGATTCTTAAAAAAAAAAAAAAAAAAAAGGGGTTAATGATAATGAAAATGTGATTGCAATGTTAGCACTTTAGCTCACATAGCTACGCTAGTGAATAGTGATTAAAACGTTGACTTTAAACGTGTGCTAACAGCTTTTCTTCAGTGAAAAAGGCTGATGATCATAAAAATGTGATTGTAATGTTAGCACTTTAGCTCACTTAGCTATGCTAGTGAATAGTGATTGAAAAGTTGACTTTAATCATAAACTGACAGTTTTTCTTCAGCGAAAAAGGTTGATGATCATGAAAATGTGATTGTAATGTTAGCACTTTAACTCACTTAGCTATGCAAGTAATATATATGTTTTCCAATAAAAGAAAATGCGAAAATGTTTTTGTATTGTTTTTTTTTTGCTTTTTCCCCAATGTTTGGCTTAATTGTTTTTAAGACAATTTTTTGTGTTAATGTTTTTATTTCAAAAGTTGATTCTTAAAAATAATAATAATAATTAATTTAAAAAATTCAATTTGCAAAGAAAACAACTATTATTGAAAATATGTATATCATCAATGTTATTACTTTTTGGTTTAACTTTTTCCATATTGCAAAAAATATTTTTTTTAAACTTTATTTCATAGATTTTATTTGATTTATTGATTCCTTCAGGAGAGTTCTATCTATGAAACAAAGTTTTAAAAAAATATTTTTTTGCAATAAGAAAAAAGTTAAACCAAAAAGTAATAGAATAAATAATATACATATTTTCAATAATAGTTGCTTTTCTTTGCAAATTGAATTTTGAATTCATATTGTAATAAATATTATTTTGTATGTAGAATTGCTTTGTAAATGTACTATTTTCTTTCATTAGATTAACATTGTAGGAATTTTTTGTATTGTTTTTTTTTTTTTTTTTTTTGCTTTTTTCCCCAATTTTTGGCTTAATTGTTTTTAAACCCAATTTTTGTTTTTCTTTTAAGAATACCTTTTTTGGTTAAATGTTTTTATTTAAAAAGTTGATTCCTAAAAAAAAAAAAAATACAAAAAATTACAAAAATACAAAAATTAAATTTGCAAAGAAAAAAAACTATTATTGAAGATAAGTGTATTTTTTCTATTACTTTTGTTTATATTGCAAAAAACTATTTCTATTTTCTTTTATTAGATTAACATTTTTAAAATATTTTCAAAAATATGTTTTCTTAAGGTCAACACTAAACTGTAACCGGTTTTGACAACATTTGACTATAATATGTATACCAAATAATGAATGGAATCGAGAGGTACCCAAAGATTCCCATCTCTCATTGTAGTAAAAGAAGAAAGAAGCCAAATAAAAAGCCAAATGAGATGACGTGTTGTCTGTGCGACTTCAGAGGCGAAAAAAGTGGGTCCAAAGTGTTGAGACACTGCTCAGTGCCGAGCTACTTCCAGAACGTTATTCTTCTGCAACGCGGTGATTCACGAGCAGACAGACGTATCGATGACGAGCCGAGTCTTACGGAAGACAGCGGCGAGATGGAGTGTTCACAGGGGGGGGATTTCTTTCACAGATGAGGCGTAGAGCGCCGGCGGTGCCTCGTGGCAATCATCATTCCGGGACGCCGCCGCAGATATCGGGCGGCGAACGCAATCTGGCAAATGTCAGCGGCGGAGACGGATATCAGGCTTAGTTAGAGCCTTGCATCGACAGAGAGGCGTCACATTTACATGTGATTTGTGCTTTGTTAGGGCGCTCATAAGCCTCACGTCTCACTTCCTCTTTCCAGTCCTGTCTTTTTAGGCTCCGCCTACTTTCACACCAGCTTTGTTTCCTGTGGAACTCGCAAGTCCCGGACACAGAGTTATTGTATTTGTTAATGACGGCAGACATCCCAGCAGGCACGAGACAACGTTGATTATACAAACCCCGTTTCCATATGAGTTGGGAAATTGTGTTAGATGTAAATATAAACGGAATACAATGATTTGCAAATCCTTTTCAACCCATATTCAATTGAATGCACTACAAAGACAACATATTTGATGTTCTAACTCACAAACTTTTTTTTTTTGCAAATAATAATTAACTTAGAATTTCATGGCTGCAACACGTGCCAAAGTAGTTGGGAAAGGGCATGTTCGCCACTGTGTTACATGGCCTTTCCTTTTAACAACACTCAGTAAACGTTTGGGAACTGAGGAGACACATTTTTTAAGCTTCTCAGGTGGAATTCTTTCCCATTCTTGCTTGATGTACAGCTTAAGTTGTTCAACAGTCCGGGGGTCTCCGTTGTGGTATGTTAGGCTTCATAATCGGAAAGGATTGACAGATTGATGGCTCTTTCTCTTCAGTCAGTTGCTGCCCTTCTTAGAGGATAATGGTATCACTGAGCTGTTCCAGTCCGGTTTTAAAGCCCTCCACAGCACAGAGTCAGCGCTTCTAAAAGTTTTTAACGATATCCTCCTGTCCACTGATTCTGGTAAATATGTTGTCCTGGTGCTTTTAGATCTGTCTGCTGCGTTCGACACCGTCGACCACGCCACCTTAATCACTCGTCTTGAGAACTGTGTGGGCATTAAGGGCGCCGCCCTCAACTGGTTCCGGTCGTACCTAACCGACAGGAGTTTTTGTGTAAAAGTAGACAGTTTTATGTCGTCCACAGCTCCTTTACCACATGGGGTCCCCCAGGGCTCAATCCTTGCCCCAATTTTATTTGCGCTTTACCTTCTCCCCCTTGGTTCTATTTTTAGGAAGTACAGTATTGCATTTCATTTTTATGCCGATGATTGCCAGATTTATTTTCCCATGACACAAAATAACACGGTTCAACGTCTTATTGACTGCCTGCACGACATTAAAGTCTGGCTTTCAGCTAACTTCCTGAGCCTAAATGAAGATAAAACAGAAGTTATGTTGTTCGGTCCAAGTCGCTCTCCCTCCCCCAACGTTGACCTCGGCACTCTGACCCCGTATCTCAGCGACTCTGTCACAAACCTGGGGGTAAAGTTTGACTCAGATTTTAAATTCGAAAAACAAATCAGCAGCGTCGTTCAAAAAAGCTTTTATCAATTACGCCAAATAGCGAAAGTGAAACCGCTTCTATCAAGACATGATCTTGAGAAATTAATCCACGCTTTTATCTCGACTCGTCTTGATTATTGTAATGCCCTGTATGTTGGCATTAGCCAGGCCTCCCTCGCCCGCCTGCAGCTCGTGCAGAACTCTGCTGCTCGTCTGCTAACACAGACCCGCAGACGTGAGCACATCACCCCTATTTTAGCGTCCCTTCACTGGCTCCCTGTGCGTTACCGAATACATTTTAAACTCCTTTTATTTGTTTTTAAATGTCTAAACAACCTCGCGCCAACCTATCTCTCCGACCTCCTTCAGCCTTACTGCCCCACCCGATCCTTAAGATCAGCCGATCAGCTGCTGTTGACGGTCCCTGACACAAGGCTGAAGCTTAGAGGTGACAGAGCTTTCGCCGTTGCTGCTCCCAAGCTCTGGAACGACCTACCCCTGAGTGTTAGACAAGCCTCCTCTCTTCCTGTTTTTAAATCTCTCTTAAAAACATACTTTTATTCCATGGCTTTTAACACTGAGTGATATCCATCCTGCAATGGCGCCCCATAATACACCTGCTGTGATCCTGTTTTTATGTTTTTATGTTTTTATTAATTCTATTTTAATTATTTATTTTTTATCGTGTTCTGTTTGTGTTGTGTTGTGTTTGCTCGGTACTCGTTTTATCTTTTAACCTGCTCATTGTACAGCACTTTGGCTACCCCTGTGGTAAATTTTAAATGTGCTCTATAAATAAAGTTGATTTGATTTGATTTGATAATGCGCCACACATTTTCAATGGGAGACAGGTCTGGACTACAGGCAGGCCAGTCTAGAACCCGCAATCTTTTACTATGAAGCTAACACGTGGCTTGGCATTGTCTTGCTGAAATAAGCAGGGGCGTCCTTGGTAACGTTGCTTCGATGGCAACATATGTTGCTCCAAAACCTGTATGTACCTTTCAGCATTAATGGTGCCTTCACAGATGTGTAAGTTACCCATGTCTTGGGCACTACTACTAACCTACTCAGTGGCCTAGTGGTTAGAGTGTCCGCCCTGAGATCGGTAGGTTGTGAGTTCAAACCCCGGCCGAGTCATACCAAAGACTATAAAAATGGGACCCATTACCTCCCTGCTTGGCACTCAGCATCAAGGGTTGGAATTGGGGGTTAAATCACCAAAAATGATTCCCGGGCGCGGCAACCGCTGCTGCCCACTGCTCCCCTCACCTCCCAGGGGGTGATCAAGGGTGATGGGTCAAATGCAGAGAATAATCTCGCCACACCTAGAGTGTGTGTGTGACAATCATTGGTACTTTAACTTTAACTTTTAACTAATACACCCCCATACCATCACAGATGCCGGCTTTTCAACTTTGCGCCTATAACAATCCGGATGGTTCTCTTCCTCTTTGGTCCGGAGGACACGACGTCCACAGTTTCCAAAAACAATTGAAATTGTGGATTCTTCAGACCACAGAACACTTTTCCACTTTGTATAAGTCCATCTTAGATGAGCTGAGGCCCAGCGAAGCCGACGGCGTTTCTGGGTGTTGCTGATAAACGGTTTTCGCCTTGCATAACTTGCACTTACAGATGTAGTGACCAACTGTAGTAACTGACAGTGGGTTTCTGAAGTGTTCCTGAGCCCATGTGGTGATGTCCTTTACACACTGATGTCGCTTGTTGATGCAATACAGCCTGAGGGATCGAAGGTCACGGGCTTAGCTGCTTACGTGCAGTGATTTCTCCAGATTCTTTGAACCCTTTGATGATATTACGGACCGTAGATGGTGAAATCCCTAAATTCCGAAATGTTGTTCTTAAACTGTTCAACAATTTGCTCACACATTTGTTGACAAAGTGATGACCCTCGCCCCGTCCTTGTTTGTGAATGACTAAGCATGTCATGGAAGCTACTTTTATACCCAATCATGGCACCCACCTGTTCCCAATTAGCCCGTTCACCTGTGGGATGTTCCGAATCAGTGTTTGATGAGCATTCCTCAACTTTCTCCGTTTTTTTTGCCACTTGTGCCAACTTTTTTTAAACATGTTCCAGGCATCAAATTCCAAATGAGCTAATATTTGCAAAAAATAACAAAGTTTTCCAGTTTGAACATTAAGCATCTTGTCTTTGCAGTCTATTCAATTGAAAATAGGTTAAAAAGGATTTGCAAATCATTGGATTCTGTTTTTATTTACCATTTACACAACGTGCCAACTTCACTGGTTTTGTACATCATGTTCAAATGTTTCATGCCAACAGAGCAAGAGGAAGGTGCTTAAAAGTACAGTAAGGCTCCACATTTCAAAATGTGCTAGCTCAATGCTAATTTACATTGGGTTTTCCATACACACGCTACCGACTTGCATTAGCCATTTTACATGACTAGACTTGGTACTGGCTCAAAACACAAAAAATTATGTTTTATACTTAAACAAATGAACATTTATTAAGAGATTTGAACACAAAAGTAAGAAAAATCGGTGCCGTTGAGTACTAATATCGCTTCCCAGGTAGCGGGTATTGTGACCGTATCGATTCAAATGTGAAAAGTACCCATCACTACTTATCACGCTATGAAAGTGGACGCTTAAGAGCATCGTTTCAGTATTTTCATGCAGCAAAAGGCGATATTACCGCCAGGCTTTATTCTTCTTCTACAAATGCAGGCTAAATAGAATAAAAATACAATAAACAAGAAAATCCACTTCTGTGCCGCATTGATCACACAACTGCTTCTACCGTATTTTTCGGACTATAAGTCGCAGTTTTTTTCATAGTTTGGCCGGGCCCCAGTGCGATTTATATATGTTTTTTTCCTTCTTTATTATGCATTTTCGGCAGGTGCGCCTTATACTCCGGTGCGACTTATACTCCGAAAAATATGGTAGTTGTCTTTTAAACAATTAGGTTACAATCCCACCAGCGGAGGCTAGGTTATCTGTGTAGGGTTGTTTTCGCTCTTAAAAAAACAAACAATGGCTTTGTCAAAAAATCCTCAAAACATCGGTAGTAAATACTTCTTTTCCACTCGGTCTAGTTTCATTGTAGCTATTTGAACCGTTATTGTAAACGCGATTATTACTAGAAGAGGCAATTCCTGAAGGAATTGCGTGTGAATGTTCCAATGCTGAAGTTGAACTGAAATCCTGGAATTTTTTTTAAATGGAACACAATTATGAACAGGCTGAATATTTTGGAGTTGGAACGGTTTGAATCGGATGAAAAATGTGGGAGTTGTAGAAATTTGAAAAAACGTCCCATTCATTCCATTGGGAATTTAATGAAAATTTGGGAATTTCGGGAAAAGCGGGAATTTGTTGGAAAACGTTCAAAGCATTTCATTTTGAATGGGGAAAATAACCCTGAAAACTGGGAATTATTGGAAATCCGGGATTCTTTTTTAAATTGTTGAAGGACAGCATACAATTTTGAACAGGCTGAATATTTTGAAGTTGGAACGGTTTAAATCGGATGAAAAATGTGGGAGTTGTGGAAGTTTGAAAAAAAGTCCCATTCATTCCAATGGGAATTTAATGAAAATTTGGGAATTTCTGGAAAAGCGGGAATTTGTTGGAAAATGTTAAAAGCATTTCCTCTTCAATGGGGAAAATAACCCTGAAAACTGTGAATTATTGGAAACCTGGGTTTTTTTTAATTGTTGAAAGAGAGCACACAATTTTGAACAGGCTGAATATTTTGAAGTTGGAACGGTTTAAATCGGATGAAAAATGTGGGAGCTGTGGAAGTTTGAAAAAAGTCCCATTCATTCCAATGGGAATTTAATGAAAATTTGGGAATTTCGGGAAAAGTGGGAATTTGTTGGAAAATGTTAAAAGCATTTCATTTTGAATGGGGAAAATAACCCTGAAAACTGGGAATTATTGGAAATCCGGGATTTTTTTTTTTAATTGTTGAAAGAGAGCACACAATTTTGAACAGGCTGAATATTTTGAAGTTGGAACGGTTTAAATCGGATGAAAAATGTGGGAGTTGTGGAAGTTTGAAAAATGTCCCATTCATTCCAATGGGAATTTAATGAAAATTTGGGAATTTCGGGAAAAGCGGGAATTTGTTGGAAAATGTTAAAAGCATTTCATTTTGAATGGGGAAAATAACCCTGAAAACTGGGAATTATTGGAAATCCGGGATTCTTTTTTAAATTGTTGAAGGACAGCATACAATTTTGAACAGGCTGAATATTTTGAAGTTGGAACGGTTTAAATCGGATGAAAAATGTGGGAGTTGTGGAAGTTTGAAAAAAAGTCCCATTCATTCCAATGGGAATTTAATGAAAATTTGGGAATTTCTGGAAAAGCGGGAATTTGTTGGAAAATGTTAAAAGCATTTCCTCTTCAATGGGGAAAATAACCCTGAAAACTGTGAATTATTGGAAACCTGGGTTTTTTTTTTAATTGTTGAAAGAGAGCACACAATTTTGAACAGGCTGAATATTTTGAAGTTGGAACGGTTTAAATCGGATGAAAAATGTGGGAGTTGTGGAAGTTTGAAAAAAAGTCCCATTCATTCCAATGGGAATTTAATGAAAATTTGGGAATTTCTGGAAAAGCGGGAATTTGTTGGAAAATGTTAAAAGCATTTCCTCTTCAATGGGGAAAATAACCCTGAAAACTGTGAATTATTGGAAACCTGGGTTTTTTTTAATTGTTGAAAGAGAGCACACAATTTTGAACAGGCTGAATATTTTGAAGTTGGAACGGTTTAAATCGGATGAAAAATGTGGGAGCTGTGGAAGTTTGAAAAATGTCCCATTCATTCCAATGGGAATTTAATGAAAATTTGGGAATTTCGGGAAAAGTGGGAATTTGTTGGAAAATGTTAAAAGCATTTCATTTTGAATGGGGAAAATAACCCTGAAAACTGGGAATTATTGGAAATCCGGGATTCTTTTTTAAATTGTTGAAGGACAGCATACAATTTTGAACAGGCTGAATATTTTGAAGTTGGAACGGTTTAAATCGGATGAAAAATGTGGGAGTTGTGGAAGTTTGAAAAAAAGTCCCATTCATTCCAATGGGAATTTAATGAAAATTTGGGAATTTCTGGAAAAGCGGGAATTTGTTGGAAAATGTTAAAAGCATTTCCTCTTCAATGGGGAAAATAACCCTGAAAACTGTGAATTATTGGAAACCTGGGTTTTTTTTAATTGTTGAAAGAGAGCACACAATTTTGAACAGGCTGAATATTTTGAAGTTGGAACGGTTTAAGTCGGATGAAAAATGTGGGAGTTGTGGAAGTTTGAAAAATGTCCCATTCATTCCAATGGGAATTTAATGAAAATTTGGGAATTTCGGGAAAAGTGGGAATTTGTTGGAAAATGTTAAAAGCATTTCATTTTGAATGGGGAAAATAACCCTGAAAACTGGGAATCATTGGAAATCCGGGATTCTTTTTTAAATTGTTGAAGGACAGCATACAATTTTGAACAGGCTGAATATTTTGAAGTTGGAACGGTTTAAATCGGATGAAAAATGTGGGAGTTGTGGAAGTTTGAAAAAAAGTCCCATTCCTTCCAATGGGAATTTAATGAAAATTTGGGAATTTCTGGAAAAGCGGGAATTTGTTGGAAAATGTTAAAAGCATTTCCTCTTCAATGGGGAAAATAACCCTGAAAACTGTGAATTATTGGAAACCTGGGTTTTTTTTAATTGTTGAAAGAGAGCACACAATTTTGAACAGGCTGAATGTTTTGAAGTTGGAACGGTTTAAATCGGATGAAAAATGTGGGAGTTGTGGAAGTTTGAAAAATGTCCCATTCATTCCAATGGGAATTTAATGAAAATTTGGGAATTTCGGGAAAAGCGGGAATTTGTTGGAAAACGTTAAAAGCATTTCATTTTGAATGGGGAAAATAACCCTGAAAACTGGGAATTATTGGAAATCCGGGATTCTTTTTTAAATTGTTGAAGGACAGCATACAATTTTGAACAGGCTGAATATTTTGAAGTTGGAACGGTTTAAATCGGATGAAAAATGTGGGAGTTGTGGAAGTTTGAAAAAAAGTCCCATTCCTTCCAATGGGAATTTAATGAAAATTTGGGAATTTCTGGAAAAGAGGGAATTTGTTGGAAAATGTTAAAAGCATTTCCTCTTCAATGGGGAAAATAACCCTGAAAACTGTGAATTATTGGAAACCTGGGTTTTTTTTAATTGTTGAAAGAGAGCACACAATTTTGAACAGGCTGAATATTTTGAAGTTGGAACGGTTTAAATCGGATGAAAAATGTGGGAGTTGTGGAAGTTTGAAAAAAGTCCCATTCATTCCAATGGGAATTTAATGAAAATTTGGGAATTTCTGGAAAAGCGGGAATTTGTTGGAAAATGTTAAAAGCATTTCCTCTTCAATGGGGAAAATAACCCTGAAAACTGGGAATTATTGGAAATCCGGGATTTTTTTAAATTGTTGAAAGAGAGCACACAATTTTGAACAGACTGAATATTTTGAAGTTGGAACGGTTTAAATCGGATGAAAAATGTGGGAGCTGTGGAAGTTTGAAAAATGTCCCATTCATTCCAATGGGAATTTAATGAAAATTTGGGAATTTCGGGAAAAGTGGGAATTTGTTGGAAAATGTTAAAAGCATTTCATTTTGAATGGGGAAAATAACCCTGAAAACTGGGAATTATTGGAAATCCGGGATTTTTTTTGTTAATTGTTGAAAGAGAGCACACAATTTTGAACAGGCTGAATATTTTGAAGTTGGAACGGTTTAAATCGGATGAAAAATGTGGGAGTTGTGGAAGTTTGAAAAAAGTCCCATTCATTCCAATGGGAATTTAATGAAAATTTGGGAATTTCTGGAAAAGCGGGAATTTGTTGGAAAATGTTAAAAGCATTTCCTCTTCAATGGGGAAAATAACCCTGAAAACTGTGAATTATTGGAAACCTGGGTTTTTTTTAATTGTTGAAAGAGAGCACACAATTTTGAACAGGCTGAATATTTTGAAGTTGGAACGGTTTAAATCGGATGAAAAATGTGGGAGCTGTGGAAGTTTGAAAAATGTCCCATTCATTCCAATGGGAATTTAATGAAAATTTGGGAATTTCAGGAAAAGCGGGAATTTGTTGGAAAACGTTAAAAGCATTTCATTTTGAATGGGGAAAATAACCCTGAAAACTGGGAATTATTGGAAATCCGGGATTTTTTTTTTTAATTGTTGAAAGAGAGCACACAATTTTGAACAGGCTGAATATTTTGAAGTTGGAACGGTTTAAATCGGATGAAAAATGTGGGAGTTGTGGAAGTTTGAAAAAAGTCCCATTCATTCCAATGGGAATTTAATGAAAATTTTGGAATTTCTGGAAAAGCGGGAATTTGTTGGAAAATGTTAAAAGCATTTCCTCTTCAATGGGGAAAATAACCCTGAAAACTGTGAATTATTGGAAATCCGGGATTTTCTTTTTTAATTGTTGAAAGAGAGCACACAATTTTGAACAGGCTGAATATTTTGAAGTTGGAACGGTTTAAATCGGATGAAAAATGTGGGAGCTGTGGAAGTTTGAAAAATGTCCCATTCATTCCAATGGGAATTTAATGAAAATTTGGGAATTTCGGGAAAAGTGGGAATTTGTTGGAAAATGTTAAAAGCATTTCATTTTGAATGGGGAAAATAACCCTGAAAACTGGGAATTATTGGAAATCCGGGATTTTTTTTTTAAATTGTTGAAAGAGAGCACACAATTTTGAACAGGCTGAATATTTTGAAGTTGGAACGGTTTAAATCGGATGAAAAATGTGGGAGCTGTGGAAGTTTGAAAAATGTCCCATTCATTCCAATGGGAATTTAATGAAAATTTGGGAATTTCGGGAAAAGTGGGAATTTGTTGGAAAACGTTAAAAGCATTTCATTTTGAATGGGGAAAATAACCCTGAAAACTGGGAATTATTGGAAATCCGGGATTCTTTTTTAAATTGTTGAAGGACAGCATACAATTTTGAACAGGCTGAATATTTTGAAGTTGGAACGGTTTAAATCGGATGAAAAATGTGGGAGTTGTGGAAGTTTGAAAAAAGTCCCATTCATTCCAATGGGAATTTAATGAAAATTTGGGAATTTCTGGAAAAGCGGGAATTTGTTGGAAAATGTTAAAAGCATTTCCTCTTCAATGGGGAAAATAACCCTGAAAACTGTGAATTATTGGAAACCTGGGTTTTTTTTAATTGTTGAAAGAGAGCACACAATTTTGAACAGGCTGAATATTTTGAAGTTGGAACGGTTTAAATCGGATGAAAAATGTGGGAGCTGTGGAAGTTTGAAAAATGTCCCATTCATTCCAATGGGAATTTAATGAAAATTTGGGAATTTCTGGAAAAGCGGGAATTTGTTGGAAAATGTTAAAAGCATTTCATTTTGAATGGGGAAAATAACCCTGAAAACTGGGAATTATTGGAAATCCGGGATTTTTTTTTTTAATTGTTGAAAGAGAGCACACAATTTTGAACAGGCTGAATATTTTGAAGTTGGAACGGTTTAAATCGGATGAAAAATGTGGGAGCTTTGGAAGTTTGAAAAAAGTCCCATTCATTCCAATGGGAATTTAATGAAAATTTGGGAATTTCGGGAAAAGCGGGAATTTGTTGGAAAATGTTAAAAGCATTTCATTTTGAATGGGGAAAATAACCCTGAAAACTGGGAATTATTGGAAATCCGGGATTCTTTTTTAAATTGTTGAAGGACAGCATACAATTTTGAACAGGCTGAATATTTTGAAGTTGGAACGGTTTAAATCGGATGAAAAATGTGGGAGTTGTGGAAGTTTGAAAAAAAGTCCCATTCATTCCAATGGGAATTTAATGAAAATTTGGGAATTTCGGGAAAAGCGGGAATTTGTTGGAAAATGTTAAAAGCATTTCATTTTGAATGGGAAAAATAACCCTGAAAACTGGGAATTATTGGAAATCCGGGATTCTTTTTTAAATTGTTGAAGGACAGCATACAATTTTGAACAGGCTGAATATTTTGAAGTTGGAACGGTTTAAATCGGATGAAAAATGTGGGAGCTGTGGAAGTTTGAAAAAAGTCCCATTCATTCCAATGGGAATTTAATGAAAATTTGGGAATTTCTGGAAAAGCGGGAATTTGTTGGAAAATGTTAAAAGCATTTCCTCTTCAATGGGGAAAATAACCCTGAAAACTGTGAATTATTGGAAACCTGGGTTTTTTTTAATTGTTGAAAGAGAGCACACAATTTTGAACAGGCTGAATATTTTGAAGTTGGAACGGTTTAAATCGGATGAAAAATGTGGGAGCTGTGGAAGTTTGAAAAATGTCCCATTCATTCCAATGGGAATTTAATGAAAATTTGGGAATTTCGGGAAAAGCGGGAATTTGTTGGAAAATGTTAAAAGCATTTCCTCTTCAATGGGGAAAATAACCCTGAAAACTGGGAATTATTGGAAATCCGGGATTTTTTTAATTGTTGAAAGAGAGCACACAATTTTGAACAGGCTGAATATTTTGAAGTTGGAACGGTTTAAATCGGATGAAAAATGTGGGAGCTGTGGAAGTTTGAAAAATGTCCCATTCATTCCAATGGGAATTTAATGAAAATTTGGGAATTTCGGGAAAAGCGGGAATTTGTTGGAAAATGTTAAAAGCATTTCATTTTGAATGGGGAAAATAACCCTGAAAACTGGGAATTATTGGAAATCCGGGACTTATTGGAAATCCGGGAATTTTTTTAAATTGTTGAAAGAGAGCACACAATTTTGAACAGGCTGAATATTTTGAAGTTGGAACGGTTTAAATCGGATGAAAAATGTGGGAGTTGTGGAAGTTTGAAAAAAGTCCCATTCATTCCAATGGGAATTTAATGAAAATTTGGGAATTTCTGGAAAAGCGGGAATTTGTTGGAAAATGTTAAAAGCATTTCCTCTTCAATGGGGGAAATAACCCTGAAAACTGTGAATTATTGGAAACCTGGGTTTTTTTTAATTGTTGAAAGAGAGCACACAATTTTGAACAGGCTGAATATTTTGAAGTTGGAACGGTTTAAATCGGATGAAAAATGTGGGAGCTGTGGAAGTTTGAAAAATGTCCCATTCATTCCAATGGGAATTTAATGAAAATTTGGGAATTTCGGGAAAAGTGGGAATTTTTTGGAAAATGTTAAAAGCATTTCATTTTGAATGGGGAAAATAACCCTGAAAACTGGGAATTATTGGAAATCCGGGATTATTTTTTTTAATTGTTGAAAGAGAGCACACAATTTTGAACAGGCTGAATATTTTGAAGTTGGAACGGTTTAAATCGGATGAAAAATGTGGGAGCTGTGGAAGTTTGAAAAAAAGTCCCATTCATTCCAATGGGAATTTAATGAAAATTTGGGAATTTCTGGAAAAGCGGGAATTTGTTGGAAAATGTTAAAAGCATTTCCTCTTCAATGGGGAAAATAACCCTGAAAACTGTGAATTATTGGAAACCTGGGTTTTTTTTAATTGTTGAAAGAGAGCACACAATTTTGAACAGGCTGAATATTTTGAAGTTGGAACGGTTTAAATCGGATGAAAAATGTGGGAGCTGTGGAAGTTTGAAAAATGTCCCATTCATTCCAATGGGAATTTAATGAAAATTTGGGAATTTCTGGAAAAGCGGGAATTTGTTGGAAAATGTTAAAAGCATTTCATTTTGAATGGGGAAAATAACCCTGAAAACTGGGAATTATTGGAAATCCGGGATTTTTTTTTTTAATTGTTGAAAGAGAGCACACAATTTTGAACAGGCTGAATATTTTGAAGTTGGAACGGTTTAAATCGGATGAAAAATGTGGGAGCTTTGGAAGTTTGAAAAAAGTCCCATTCATTCCAATGGGAATTTAATGAAAATTTGGGAATTTCGGGAAAAGCGGGAATTTGTTGGAAAATGTTAAAAGCATTTCATTTTGAATGGGGAAAATAACCCTGAAAACTGGGAATTATTGGAAATCCGGGATTCTTTTTTAAATTGTTGAAGGACAGCATACAATTTTGAACAGGCTGAATATTTTGAAGTTGGAACGGTTTAAATCGGATGAAAAATGTGGGAGTTGTGGAAGTTTGAAAAAAAGTCCCATTCATTCCAATGGGAATTTAATGAAAATTTGGGAATTTCGGGAAAAGCGGGAATTTGTTGGAAAATGTTAAAAGCATTTCATTTTGAATGGGAAAAATAACCCTGAAAACTGGGAATTATTGGAAATCCGGGATTCTTTTTTAAATTGTTGAAGGACAGCATACAATTTTGAACAGGCTGAATATTTTGAAGTTGGAACGGTTTAAATCGGATGAAAAATGTGGGAGCTGTGGAAGTTTGAAAAAAGTCCCATTCATTCCAATGGGAATTTAATGAAAATTTGGGAATTTCTGGAAAAGCGGGAATTTGTTGGAAAATGTTAAAAGCATTTCCTCTTCAATGGGGAAAATAACCCTGAAAACTGTGAATTATTGGAAACCTGGGTTTTTTTTAATTGTTGAAAGAGAGCACACAATTTTGAACAGGCTGAATATTTTGAAGTTGGAACGGTTTAAATCGGATGAAAAATGTGGGAGCTGTGGAAGTTTGAAAAATGTCCCATTCATTCCAATGGGAATTTAATGAAAATTTGGGAATTTCGGGAAAAGCGGGAATTTGTTGGAAAATGTTAAAAGCATTTCCTCTTCAATGGGGAAAATAACCCTGAAAACTGGGAATTATTGGAAATCCGGGATTTTTTTAATTGTTGAAAGAGAGCACACAATTTTGAACAGGCTGAATATTTTGAAGTTGGAACGGTTTAAATCGGATGAAAAATGTGGGAGCTGTGGAAGTTTGAAAAATGTCCCATTCATTCCAATGGGAATTTAATGAAAATTTGGGAATTTCGGGAAAAGCGGGAATTTGTTGGAAAATGTTAAAAGCATTTCATTTTGAATGGGGAAAATAACCCTGAAAACTGGGAATTATTGGAAATCCGGGACTTATTGGAAATCCGGGAATTTTTTTAAATTGTTGAAAGAGAGCACACAATTTTGAACAGGCTGAATATTTTGAAGTTGGAACGGTTTAAATCGGATGAAAAATGTGGGAGTTGTGGAAGTTTGAAAAAAAGTCCCATTCATTCCAATGGGAATTTAATGAAAATTTGGGAATTTCTGGAAAAGCGGGAATTTGTTGGAAAATGTTAAAAGCATTTCCTCTTCAATGGGGAAAATAACCCTGAAAACTGTGAATTATTGGAAACCTGGGTTTTTTTTAATTGTTGAAAGAGAGCACACAATTTTGAACAGGCTGAATATTTTGAAGTTGGAACGGTTTAAATCGGATGAAAAATGTGGGAGCTGTGGAAGTTTGAAAAAAGTCCCATTCATTCCAATGGGAATTTAATGAAAATTTGGGAATTTCGGGAAAAGTGGGAATTTGTTGGAAAATGTTAAAAGCATTTCATTTTGAATGGGGAAAATAACCCTGAAAACTGGGAATTATTGGAAATCCGGGATTTTTTTTTTTAATTGTTGAAAGAGAGCACACAATTTTGAACAGGCTGAATATTTTGAAGTTGGAACGGTTTAAATCGGATGAAAAATGTGGGAGTTGTGGAAGTTTGAAAAATGTCCCATTCATTCCAATGGGAATTTAATGAAAATTTGGGAATTTCGGGAAAAGCGGGAATTTGTTGGAAAATGTTAAAAGCATTTCATTTTGAATGGGGAAAATAACCCTGAAAACTGGGAATTATTGGAAATCCGGGATTCTTTTTTAAATTGTTGAAGGACAGCATACAATTTTGAACAGGCTGAATATTTTGAAGTTGGAACGGTTTAAATCGGATGAAAAATGTGGGAGTTGTGGAAGTTTGAAAAAAAGTCCCATTCATTCCAATGGGAATTTAATGAAAATTTGGGAATTTCTGGAAAAGCGGGAATTTGTTGGAAAATGTTAAAAGCATTTCCTCTTCAATGGGGAAAATAACCCTGAAAACTGTGAATTATTGGAAACCTGGGTTTTTTTTTTAATTGTTGAAAGAGAGCACACAATTTTGAACAGGCTGAATATTTTGAAGTTGGAACGGTTTAAATCGGATGAAAAATGTGGGAGTTGTGGAAGTTTGAAAAAAAGTCCCATTCATTCCAATGGGAATTTAATGAAAATTTGGGAATTTCTGGAAAAGCGGGAATTTGTTGGAAAATGTTAAAAGCATTTCCTCTTCAATGGGGAAAATAACCCTGAAAACTGTGAATTATTGGAAACCTGGGTTTTTTTTAATTGTTGAAAGAGAGCACACAATTTTGAACAGGCTGAATATTTTGAAGTTGGAACGGTTTAAATCGGATGAAAAATGTGGGAGCTGTGGAAGTTTGAAAAATGTCCCATTCATTCCAATGGGAATTTAATGAAAATTTGGGAATTTCGGGAAAAGTGGGAATTTGTTGGAAAATGTTAAAAGCATTTCATTTTGAATGGGGAAAATAACCCTGAAAACTGGGAATTATTGGAAATCCGGGATTCTTTTTTAAATTGTTGAAGGACAGCATACAATTTTGAACAGGCTGAATATTTTGAAGTTGGAACGGTTTAAATCGGATGAAAAATGTGGGAGTTGTGGAAGTTTGAAAAAAAGTCCCATTCATTCCAATGGGAATTTAATGAAAATTTGGGAATTTCTGGAAAAGCGGGAATTTGTTGGAAAATGTTAAAAGCATTTCCTCTTCAATGGGGAAAATAACCCTGAAAACTGTGAATTATTGGAAACCTGGGTTTTTTTTAATTGTTGAAAGAGAGCACACAATTTTGAACAGGCTGAATATTTTGAAGTTGGAACGGTTTAAGTCGGATGAAAAATGTGGGAGTTGTGGAAGTTTGAAAAATGTCCCATTCATTCCAATGGGAATTTAATGAAAATTTGGGAATTTCGGGAAAAGCGGGAATTTGTTGGAAAATGTTAAAAGCATTTCATTTTGAATGGGAAAAATAACCCTGAAAACTGGGAATTATTGGAAATCCGGGATTCTTTTTTAAATTGTTGAAGGACAGCATACAATTTTGAACAGGCTGAATATTTTGAAGTTGGAACGGTTTAAATCGGATGAAAAATGTGGGAGCTGTGGAAGTTTGAAAAAAGTCCCATTCATTCCAATGGGAATTTAATGAAAATTTGGGAATTTCTGGAAAAGCGGGAATTTGTTGGAAAATGTTAAAAGCATTTCCTCTTCAATGGGGAAAATAACCCTGAAAACTGTGAATTATTGGAAACCTGGGTTTTTTTTAATTGTTGAAAGAGAGCACACAATTTTGAACAGGCTGAATATTTTGAAGTTGGAACGGTTTAAATCGGATGAAAAATGTGGGAGCTGTGGAAGTTTGAAAAATGTCCCATTCATTCCAATGGGAATTTAATGAAAATTTGGGAATTTCGGGAAAAGCGGGAATTTGTTGGAAAATGTTAAAAGCATTTCCTCTTCAATGGGGAAAATAACCCTGAAAACTGGGAATTATTGGAAATCCGGGATTTTTTTAATTGTTGAAAGAGAGCACACAATTTTGAACAGGCTGAATATTTTGAAGTTGGAACGGTTTAAATCGGATGAAAAATGTGGGAGCTGTGGAAGTTTGAAAAATGTCCCATTCATTCCAATGGGAATTTAATGAAAATTTGGGAATTTCGGGAAAAGCGGGAATTTGTTGGAAAATGTTAAAAGCATTTCATTTTGAATGGGGAAAATAACCCTGAAAACTGGGAATTATTGGAAATCCGGGACTTATTGGAAATCCGGGAATTTTTTTAAATTGTTGAAAGAGAGCACACAATTTTGAACAGGCTGAATATTTTGAAGTTGGAACGGTTTAAATCGGATGAAAAATGTGGGAGTTGTGGAAGTTTGAAAAAAGTCCCATTCATTCCAATGGGAATTTAATGAAAATTTGGGAATTTCTGGAAAAGCGGGAATTTGTTGGAAAATGTTAAAAGCATTTCCTCTTCAATGGGGGAAATAACCCTGAAAACTGTGAATTATTGGAAACCTGGGTTTTTTTTAATTGTTGAAAGAGAGCACACAATTTTGAACAGGCTGAATATTTTGAAGTTGGAACGGTTTAAATCGGATGAAAAATGTGGGAGCTGTGGAAGTTTGAAAAATGTCCCATTCATTCCAATGGGAATTTAATGAAAATTTGGGAATTTCGGGAAAAGTGGGAATTTTTTGGAAAATGTTAAAAGCATTTCATTTTGAATGGGGAAAATAACCCTGAAAACTGGGAATTATTGGAAATCCGGGATTATTTTTTTTAATTGTTGAAAGAGAGCACACAATTTTGAACAGGCTGAATATTTTGAAGTTGGAACGGTTTAAATCGGATGAAAAATGTGGGAGCTGTGGAAGTTTGAAAAAAAGTCCCATTCATTCCAATGGGAATTTAATGAAAATTTGGGAATTTCTGGAAAAGCGGGAATTTGTTGGAAAATGTTAAAAGCATTTCCTCTTCAATGGGGAAAATAACCCTGAAAACTGTGAATTATTGGAAACCTGGGTTTTTTTTAATTGTTGAAAGAGAGCACACAATTTTGAACAGGCTGAATATTTTGAAGTTGGAACGGTTTAAATCGGATGAAAAATGTGGGAGCTGTGGAAGTTTGAAAAATGTCCCATTCATTCCAATGGGAATTTAATGAAAATTTGGGAATTTCTGGAAAAGCGGGAATTTGTTGGAAAATGTTAAAAGCATTTCATTTTGAATGGGGAAAATAACCCTGAAAACTGGGAATTATTGGAAATCCGGGATTTTTTTTTTTAATTGTTGAAAGAGAGCACACAATTTTGAACAGGCTGAATATTTTGAAGTTGGAACGGTTTAAATCGGATGAAAAATGTGGGAGCTTTGGAAGTTTGAAAAAAGTCCCATTCATTCCAATGGGAATTTAATGAAAATTTGGGAATTTCGGGAAAAGCGGGAATTTGTTGGAAAATGTTAAAAGCATTTCATTTTGAATGGGGAAAATAACCCTGAAAACTGGGAATTATTGGAAATCCGGGATTCTTTTTTAAATTGTTGAAGGACAGCATACAATTTTGAACAGGCTGAATATTTTGAAGTTGGAACGGTTTAAATCGGATGAAAAATGTGGGAGTTGTGGAAGTTTGAAAAAAAGTCCCATTCATTCCAATGGGAATTTAATGAAAATTTGGGAATTTCGGGAAAAGCGGGAATTTGTTGGAAAATGTTAAAAGCATTTCATTTTGAATGGGAAAAATAACCCTGAAAACTGGGAATTATTGGAAATCCGGGATTCTTTTTTAAATTGTTGAAGGACAGCATACAATTTTGAACAGGCTGAATATTTTGAAGTTGGAACGGTTTAAATCGGATGAAAAATGTGGGAGCTGTGGAAGTTTGAAAAAAGTCCCATTCATTCCAATGGGAATTTAATGAAAATTTGGGAATTTCTGGAAAAGCGGGAATTTGTTGGAAAATGTTAAAAGCATTTCCTCTTCAATGGGGAAAATAACCCTGAAAACTGTGAATTATTGGAAACCTGGGTTTTTTTTAATTGTTGAAAGAGAGCACACAATTTTGAACAGGCTGAATATTTTGAAGTTGGAACGGTTTAAATCGGATGAAAAATGTGGGAGCTGTGGAAGTTTGAAAAATGTCCCATTCATTCCAATGGGAATTTAATGAAAATTTGGGAATTTCGGGAAAAGCGGGAATTTGTTGGAAAATGTTAAAAGCATTTCCTCTTCAATGGGGAAAATAACCCTGAAAACTGGGAATTATTGGAAATCCGGGATTTTTTTAATTGTTGAAAGAGAGCACACAATTTTGAACAGGCTGAATATTTTGAAGTTGGAACGGTTTAAATCGGATGAAAAATGTGGGAGCTGTGGAAGTTTGAAAAATGTCCCATTCATTCCAATGGGAATTTAATGAAAATTTGGGAATTTCGGGAAAAGCGGGAATTTGTTGGAAAATGTTAAAAGCATTTCATTTTGAATGGGGAAAATAACCCTGAAAACTGGGAATTATTGGAAATCCGGGACTTATTGGAAATCCGGGAATTTTTTTAAATTGTTGAAAGAGAGCACACAATTTTGAACAGGCTGAATATTTTGAAGTTGGAACGGTTTAAATCGGATGAAAAATGTGGGAGTTGTGGAAGTTTGAAAAAAGTCCCATTCATTCCAATGGGAATTTAATGAAAATTTGGGAATTTCTGGAAAAGCGGGAATTTGTTGGAAAATGTTAAAAGCATTTCCTCTTCAATGGGGGAAATAACCCTGAAAACTGTGAATTATTGGAAACCTGGGTTTTTTTTAATTGTTGAAAGAGAGCACACAATTTTGAACAGGCTGAATATTTTGAAGTTGGAACGGTTTAAATCGGATGAAAAATGTGGGAGCTGTGGAAGTTTGAAAAATGTCCCATTCATTCCAATGGGAATTTAATGAAAATTTGGGAATTTCGGGAAAAGTGGGAATTTTTTGGAAAATGTTAAAAGCATTTCATTTTGAATGGGGAAAATAACCCTGAAAACTGGGAATTATTGGAAATCCGGGATTATTTTTTTTAATTGTTGAAAGAGAGCACACAATTTTGAACAGGCTGAATATTTTGAAGTTGGAACGGTTTAAATCGGATGAAAAATGTGGGAGCTGTGGAAGTTTGAAAAAAAGTCCCATTCATTCCAATGGGAATTTAATGAAAATTTGGGAATTTCTGGAAAAGCGGGAATTTGTTGGAAAATGTTAAAAGCATTTCCTCTTCAATGGGGAAAATAACCCTGAAAACTGTGAATTATTGGAAACCTGGGTTTTTTTTAATTGTTGAAAGAGAGCACACAATTTTGAACAGGCTGAATATTTTGAAGTTGGAACGGTTTAAATCGGATGAAAAATGTGGGAGCTGTGGAAGTTTGAAAAATGTCCCATTCATTCCAATGGGAATTTAATGAAAATTTGGGAATTTCGGGAAAAGTGGGAATTTGTTGGAAAATGTTAAAAGCATTTCATTTTGAATGGGGAAAATAACCCTGAAAACTGGGAATTATTGGAAATCCGGGATTTTTTTTTTAATTGTTGAAAGAGAGCACACAATTTTGAACAGGCTGAATATTTTGAAGTTGGAACGGTTTAAATCGGATGAAAAATGTGGGAGTTGTGGAAGTTTGAAAAAAAGTCCCATTCATTCCAATGGGAATTTAATGAAAATTTGGGAATTTCTGGAAAAGCGGGAATTTGTTGGAAAATGTTAAAAGCATTTCATTTTGAATGGGGAAAATAACCCTGAAAACTGGGAATTATTGGAAATCCGGGATTCTTTTTTAAATTGTTGAAGGACAGCATACAATTTTGAACAGGCTGAATATTTTGAAGTTGGAACGGTTTAAATCGGATGAAAAATGTGGGAGTTGTGGAAGTTTGAAAAAAGTCCCATTCATTCCAATGGGAATTTAATGAAAATTTGGGAATTTCTGGAAAAGCGGGAATTTGTTGGAAAATGTTAAAAGCATTTCCTCTTCAATGGGGAAAATAACCCTGAAAACTGTGAATTATTGGAAACCTGGGTTTTTTTTAATTGTTGAAAGAGAGCACACAATTTTGAACAGGCTGAATATTTTGAAGTTGGAACGGTTTAAATCGGATGAAAAATGTGGGAGTTGTGGAAGTTTGAAAAAAAGTCCCATTCATTCCAATGGGAATTTAATGAAAATTTGGGAATTTCTGGAAAAGCGGGAATTTGTTGGAAAATGTTAAAAGCATTTCATTTTGAATGGGGAAAATAACCCTGAAAACTGGGAATTATTGGAAATCCGGGATTCTTTTTTAAATTGTTGAAGGACAGCATACAATTTTGAACAGGCTGAATATTTTGAAGTTGGAACGGTTTAAATCGGATGAAAAATGTGGGAGTCGTGGAAGTTTGAAAAAAGTCTCATTCATTCCAATGGGAATTTAATGAAAATTTGGGAATTTCTGGAAAAGCGGGAATTTGTTGGAAAATGTTAAAAGCATTTCATTTTGAATGGGGAAAATAACCCTGAAAACTGGGAATTATTGGAAATCCGGGATTTTTTTTTTTAATTGTTGAAAGAGAGCACACAATTTTGAACAGGCTGAATATTTTGAAGTTGGAACGGTTTAAATCGGATGACAAATGTGGGAATTGTGGAACTTTGACAATTTAAATGGGAATTTCATGGAAATTTCAGGAAAAGCGGGACATTTTGGGAAAATGTTAAAAGAATTGAATGTTCTGAATGAGTTGAAATGGTTGGTGTTGGAATTTTTCAAATCGGTCGAGAAATTTTGAAGTAGTAACAGTTTTAATTGAGAAATTGTATTAAGGAACTCCTGGAATTTGGGGAAAACCGGGAATTTTTCAAGTTTGATTCAAGTCAAGTTCAAGTCCTGGTTAAGAGGAATGTCTTGACAGTGGAACGGTTTAAGTGGGTTGAAAAATATGGGAGGAGTAGTCGCCAGAAAAAAAGGGTGGAAATAGGGCTTTGGAAAAACCAGGTATTCTGGAAAATCCTGGAATTATTTCGAACTTAGAATAAGGGTAGTTTGAATTTCCAGAATGGTGGAATGTGTTGAAGGTGGGATGGTTTGAATCAGTTGAAAAATGTGATAATGGCGGAAATGTGAAAAAACGGCCAATTTGTTTTGAATGGGAAAAATGTCCTGGAAAATCTGGAATTCTGGGAAATCTGGGAATTTTTGGAATTTTTCAAAGGATTCCCGAATAGGCTGAACAGTTAGAAGTTGGAACGGTTTGAATCGGGTGGAAAATGTGGAAGGTAGAGCGCGCCGAAATCTGGAGAAGAAGAAGAAGAGGAAGTTGAATAAATAGATGAATTTTGGTGTAGAAAACCATATGTGTGAATGCTTTGGAGCCTTCACACTATTATCTGATATTCTCAAACTGTCAATAGCACTCAACATCTATCCATTTAAAAATGTGCATCAAATACATGTGAGCCGTATCGGTATTAGTATTGGCCTCTTGGATGATAGGTATCGGAATCGGCAGGAAAAAACCCTTATCGGAACATCCCTACTTACATGCGATTATGAGCATCCATCCATCCATCCATTTTCTACCGCTTGTCCCTTTTGGGGTCGCGGGGGGTGCTGGAGCCTATCTCAACGGCATTCTTGCGGAAGGCGGGGTACACCCTGGACAAGTCGCCACCTCATCGCAGGCTATTATTAGCATGTATTTGCTAATGATATGCTGAAAAACGTAACTCAAATGAATAATTTTTGGGTTAAGCATAAAATGAACAAAGTTGTCTAAGATGTTGAGTAGTTCAATATGGGTTGTACTTGTATGTATATGTACAGGTAAAAGCCAGTAAATTAGAATATTTTGAAAAACTTGATTTATTTCAGTAATTGCATTCAAAAGGTGTAACTTGTACATTATATTTATTCATTGCACACAGACTGATGCATTCAAATGTTTATTTCATTTAATTTTGATGATTTGAAGTGGCAACAAATGAAAATCCAAAATTCCGTGTGTCACAAAATTAGAATATTACTTAAGGCTAATACAAAAAAGGGATTTTTAGAAATGTTGGCCAACTGAAAAGTATGAAAATGAAAAATATGAGCATGTACAATACTCAATACTTGGTTGGAGCTCCTTTTGCCTCAATTACTGCGTTAATGCGGCGTGGCATGGAGTCGATGAGTTTCTGGCACTGCTCAGGTGTTATGAGAGCCCAGGTTGCTCTGATAGTGGCCTTCAACTCTTCTGCGTTTTTGGGTCTGGCATTCTGCATCTTCCTTTTCACAATACCCCACAGATTTTCTATGGGGCTAAGGTCAGGGGAGTTGGCGGGCCAATTTAGAACAGAAATACCATGGTCCGTAAACCAGGCACGGGTAGATTTTGCGCTGTGTGCAGGCGCCAAGTCCTGTTGGAACTTGAAATCTCCATCTCCATAGAGCAGGTCAGCAGCAGGAAGCATGAAGTGCTCTAAAACTTGCTGGTAGACGGCTGCGTTGACCCTGGATCTCAGGAAACAGAGTGGACCGACACCAGCAGATGACATGGCACCCCAAACCATCACCCAACCATGCAAATTTTGCATTTCCTTTGGAAATCGAGGTCCCAGAGTCTGGAGGAAGACAGGAGAGGCACAGGATCCACGTTGCCTGAAGTCTAGTGTAAAGTTTCCACCATCAGTGATGGTTTGGGGTGCCATGTCATCTGCTGGTGTCGGTCCACTCTGTTTCCTGAGATCCAGGGTCAACGCAGCCGTCTACCAGCAAGTTTTAGAGCACTTCATGCTTCCTGCTGCTGACCTGCTCTATGGAGATGGAGATTTCAAGTTCCAACAGGACTTGGCGCCTGCACACAGCACAAAATCTACCCGTGCCTGGTTTACGGACCATGGTATTTCTGTTCTAAATTGGCCCGCCAACTCTCCTGACCTTAGCGCCATAGAAAATCTGTGGGGTATTGTGAAAAGGAAGATGCAGAATGCCAGACCCAAAAACGCAGAAGAGTTGAAGGCCACTATCAGAGCAACCTGGGCTCTCATAACACCTGAGCAGTGCCAGAAACTCATCGACTCCATGCCACGCCGCATTAACGCAGTAATTGAGGCAAAAGGAGCTCCAACCAAGTATTGAGTATTGAACATGCTCATATTTTTCATTTTCATACTTTTCAGTTGGCCAACATTTCTAAAAATCCCTTTTTTGTATTAGCCTTAAGTAATATTCTAATTTTGTGACACACGGAATTTTGGATTTTCATTTGTTGCCACTTCAAATCATCAAAATTAAATGAAATAAACATTTGAATGCATCAGTCTGTGTGCAATGAATAAATATAATGTACAATTTACACCTTTTGAATGCAATTACTGAAATAAATCAAGTTTTTCAAAATATTCTAATTTACTGGCTTTTACCTGTATATAATATGTTTGGATTAGAGCTGCAACAACTAATCGATTAAATCGATTATAAAAATAGTTGGCGATTAATTTAGTCAACGATTTGTTGGATTTATGCTATGCGCAGAGGCAAACAAAATTTAATTAATTTATTTATTTTATATATATATTTTTTATAAACTTTTATTTATAAACTGCAACATGTACAAACAGCTGAGAAACAATCAAAATAAGTATGGTGCCAGTATGCTGGGTTTTTTTCAATAAAATACTGGAAAGGAAAGAAATGTTTGTCTCTTTTATCCGATTATTAATCGAAGTAATAATTGACAGATTAATCGATTATCAAATTAATCGTTAGTTGCAGCCCTAGTTTAGATATATTTGGAGTTGCGGGAAAAAGCATTAAAAGTCTATTTTGAGAGTTACAACAAAGCAAATGGCTTTGACTCAGTGAAATGGCTCAATAAAAATACTATTTTTTTTAATGTGTTTACGTTTATGGGTGTCTAAATTCCGGAAGGCAAAAAGGACTAAAAATGTCTGGTTTGCCGAGCAGACGGGTTTATTCAATATTAAAACTACGGAAGTTGACCCACATTAGACGCCCAAAGTTGAAAGCGTGCTCAGTCTTCGGGCCAAGACGGAAAAATGTCCGGCGCTAAGTGCAAGGAGACGCTATGATTAGCCCTCCGTTTCACTTCCATATATTTGCGAGTGGCAGCTTTATGCACTTATTAAGGTCAGAGTTGGAATCTCATTGAGGCATGTGTGCTTACGTTTAATAATAAACGCAGCGCCGTCCTGGCAGATTAAAGCCGATGATTAGAGCCGCTGTAAAGAGATAATTGTGATAATGGCTGTGAGCTGATGGAGGAGTTTGCATTTTTAAGTTGTTGGCCCAGCATGACTTCCACGCTCAAAATCAAGACTTTCTTCGAAGCTTTGAGTAAGAAAGTGTTGGCATTCAGGTGGAAGAAAATGTTATACAATAATAATGATAAAAAAAGGATTACCGTATTTTCCGGACCATAGGGCGCACCGGATTATAAGGCGCACTGCCTATGAATGGTCTATTTTTGGTCTTTTTTCATATATAAGGCGCACCGGATTATAGGGCGCATTAAAGGAGTCATATTATTATTATTTTTTTCTAAATGTAAAACACTTCCTTGTGGTCTACATAACATGTAATGGTGGTTCTTTTATATTTCAGTATATTATTTATTTAAATTCAATCACAATACAAAAAAGAACCGTAATCAAATTAAATTACATTTAAATGAGTTAGAATTTAATCACCAAATTAAAAAAAACTTTAAATTAAAAATACATGTATTCACATTATAACTAAAACTATTTAACATTAAAATAGATTAACATTTTATCACAATATAATTAAAGCTAAATTAAATTAAATGACAATAAATCAAAATGTAATCAAAATACATCAAACTAAATAAAAATAAAAATAAATACAAATTTGATCTTAATTCAACAAACTAAATCAAATTAAATTGAATAAAAATGTAATCACAATATACCAAACTAAATAACATTGTATTTAATTAAAAACACAAATCACAAAATAAACAAATTTAAATTTAAATAATAAACAATTTAATCGCAACATAATTAAAATTAAATCAAAGTACATTAAGATAAATACAATTTAAATCACAATATAACTCAAACTACGGTAAGTCACATTAAATTAAAATGAATTAATATTTAATCACAAAATAATAAAGATGTATATAAATGAAATTAAAGTGGAATCAAAATGTAATCACAATATAACAAAAAAATATTAAATCAAAGTACATTTATAAACAAGAAAACTAAAACTAAATTTAAAGAAAGAAAGAAAATATTAATATAACACATTCAAATGAATAAAAATGTAATCACAATATAAATAAAAATAAATTACAGTTTAATACATTTAAATGTAATCACAATACAACAAACTAAATATATTTAATTAAAATTCATCAAAATTAAAATAATAAATAAATCAAACTAAAATTTAATCAGAATGCAAAACCCAATAAATTACATTACATTACATTAAAATATAATTACAAAATAACAGAAAGGTGATCAAATTAAATTAAAAACAAAATTTAATCACAATATAAATTAAACTAATTGAAACTAAATGTGATCCCTCGGGTGTCTACTGTCAGGAAAAGTAAAGTTCCAAAGCAGCAACACTGCATTTGGTATACAAGACAGTAGTAGCAATAAAAGTACAGCATGTAGACTAAAATAATAAAGTAATGAAAACACAATTATTAAAACTATCTGAGGCAAAAGCCAAATTATTGCACGTTGTTCAGTCCAAACATGTACATAAGTGCATACATGCAGCTTATTGGTGCATTGCTTTGTTGTGGTCGTTTATGTTTCAATTCTCAAGAACAGTGAAAGAAAAGTTGCAGGTAAAAACTGTGGTAACTCAAAAATATGTTTAAAAAAGGAGTAAAATATGTATCACTGTGCGGTAGAAGAAGGACGGAAACCACTAGCAGACATTTGCATCAACTCCTGTCTTTAAAGGGCTGAGTGGTTTTACTTTATTGTGGTTTGATTCACTTCCGCATATTCCATTGATTGATATTTCTATGAATACACATGGCCAGGCAACCTCACACTCAGCTGCCATCTGAAAGGAATTATTTGGAAAAGTTAACACCGACGTAACGACTTCAATCGCTTAAATTGCATCTGAAAAAACGAGACGGAATTAAAGATTGATCCGTGAGACTTTTTCCTTTGAAATGTTGATGTTACCTTGAATGACTTGAGCTTCACTACTGATGAAATAACTCCTCATGACTGTTTTTCACACATTAGAAGCCTCTCCGTTCTCGCACTGCAACTTTATTCTGAGCTGCAGTCTGACGCCAACACTGTTCAATTAATGCTGGCCATTCAGTCACTACCAGCTCTATTATCCCTGACTTCATCCCCCTGGGTTCAATCTTGTGCACATTTTGTCAAACAGCATCAGTAAAACATTTATCCGCCTTGGCGGCAGCTAAATTCTCCGGAATAAAGTTGCGAGTTGCGTAAAAAAAACTTTTACGAGCTATTGATTTACCTTTAATCTATGCTATGTCCGCTTCAGATCTGCCGTATGTATGTGCGACATGTTAGATTAGATTTAGATTTAGATTTATTGGTCCCCTTGGGGAAATTCATTGTCACTGCCGTACATTTAAACACTAGACATTACACATCACACACAAAAAAATAACAAAAAGACATCATACATGACCAACACACATTTACAGGCTTGTCAGACAGGTCGGCCGGGCCTGCTGTTAAGGGCGGCTATAGCTGCAGGGATAAGGCTTTTCCTGAGGCGGGCCCTCCGGAATTTGATAGTTCTGTACCTGCGCCCTGATGGTAGTGGGATGATGTATTGGTGTAGAGCAGGGGTGCTCACACTTTTTCTGCAGGCGAGCTACTTTTCAATTGATCAAGTCGTGGGGATCTACCTCATTCATATATATAATTTATGAAATATATGTTTTTGTTAACAAGTTAAAGGTGTTTAATGATAATGCAAGCATGTTTAACACATATAGTTAATATTGTTAAAAAATTAAAGGTGTTTAATGATAATACAAGAATGTTTAATACATATAGTAAATATTGTTAACAACTTAAAGGTGTTTAAAGATAATACAAGCATGTTTAACACATATAGTTAATATTGTTAATAAGTTAAAGGTGTTTAAAGATAATACAAGCATGTTTAACACATATAGTTAATATTGTTAATAAGTTAAAGGTGTTTAAAGATAATACAAGCATGTTTAACACATATAGTTAATATTGTTAATAAGTTAAAGGCATTTAAAGATAATGCAAGCATGTTTAACACATATAGTTAATATTGTTAATAAGTTAAAGGTGTTTAAAGATAATACAAGCATGTTTAACACATATAGTTAATATTGTTAATAAGTTAAAGGTGTTTAAAGATAATACAAGCATGTTTAACACATATAGATTCCTTTCTTTCATGAAGACAAGAATATAAGTTGGTGTAATACCTGATTCTGATGACTTGCATTGATTGGAATCAGACAGTGGTGATGATAACGTCCGCATTTTCGAATGGAGGAGAAAAATAGTCCTCCTTTCTGTCCAATACCACATGAAAGTGGTTGGTTTTTGGCATCTTATTTATCCAGCTTCCGTACTCCTTTGTATACACTTTACAAGAAATACATTGTCGGCAAACTCTGTAGCTTGCTAGCTTGTGCACGCCAGCTTTCTGAGACTCTTTATTTTGTTAACTCAACTGTGCAACTGTGCAGTCGGTCTTTGGAGTTTTGACGACAGGTACGGCGCCAGAGTCTGTTGAAATAAAGTGTTTCTCGCCTTCCAGTCGGTAATTTTAATGAGCTGGCAGCAGCCAGCGTCATCTCAGAAGACCCTCGGGTGCCGTGAATGTCAATCAAGTGACGCAAGTGACGTCATGGTGAAGATTTATGATCGCTCATTTTTAGGACTATTTTTTTAATGCCTGGCTGGTGATCGACTGACACACCCTCCGAGATCGACCGGTAGCTCGCGATCGACGTAATGAGCACCCCTGGTGTAGTGGATGAGTGATATCCTGGACTATTGTTTTTGCCAGTCGGGTGATGGACCTGTGGTTTAAGTGTGAAATGTTGGGTGTGGGTAGGCCGATGATTTTAGCTGCTATGTTTGTAAAGCGTGTGAGTTTGGTCCGGTTGGTTACAGAAAGCATGGTGAAAAAACATGTGGAACAGTACAGAAGGATGGGTTGAACAATGCTTTGGTAAAGTAATAACGTATAGTCCTTTAAGTTTTCGGATGGCTGACAGTCTTTGTTGACTTCTTTTTTGAATGAATGGTATCTTTTTTTCCTTTTTAAATTTAGCTAGCGTTGATTTGATTGATTGAGACTTTTATTAGTAGATTGCACAGTGAAGTACATATTCCGTACAATTGACCACTAAATGGTAACACCCGAATAAGTTTTTCAACTTGTTTAAGTCGGGGTCCACGTAAATCAATTCAATAGCTTGGATAGCATGTTAGCTGCTTTCCTTGTTTAATTAAGGTAGTGCTAGCTAGTATAGGTGTGATGTTGTTTAACTTGGCTAGCGCTAGCAAAGGTGACAAGTTACCTATTGTTTCCTTGTTTAAAGGGGAACATTATCACAATTTCAGAAGGGTTAAAACCATTAAAAATCAGTTCCCAGTGGCTTATTTTATTTTTCGAAGTTTTTTTCAAAGTTTTACCCGTCACGCAATATCCCTAAAAAAAGCTTCAAAGTGCCTGATTTTAACCATCGTTATATACACCCGTCCATTTTCCTGTGACGTCACATAGTGATGCCGATACAAACAAACATGGCGCATAGAACAGCAAGCTATAGCGACATTAGCTCGGATTCAGACTTGGATTTCGGGTGTTACCATTTAGTGGTCAATTGTACGAAATATGCACTGTACTTTGCAATCTACTAATAAAAGTCTCAATCAATCAATCAATCTCTTGTTTATTTGTTTAACTTAGCTAGCGCTAGCAGGGGTAACATGCTACCTCTTGTTTTCTTGTTTAACTTAGCTCGCGCTAGCAGGGGTAACATACTACCTCTTGTTTTCTTGTTTAATTTAGCTCGCGCTAGCAGGGGTAACATGCTATCTCTTGTTTTCTTGTTTAATTTAGCTCGCACTAGCAGGGGTGTCATGCTACCTCTTGTTTTTTTGTTTAACTTGGCTCGCGCTAGCAGGGGTAACATGCTACCTCTTGTTTTGTTGTTTAACTTAGCTCGCGCTAGCAGGGGTAACATGCTACCTCTTGTTGTCTTGTTTAATTTAGCTCACGCTAGCAGGGGTAACATGCTACCTCTTGTTTTGTTGTTTAATTTAGCTCGCGCTAACAGGGGTAACATACTACCTCTTGTTTTCTTGTTTAACTTAGCTCGCGCTAGCAGGGGTAACATGCTACCTCTTGTTTTCTTGTTTAACTTAGCTCGCGCTAGCAGGGGTGACATGCTACCTCTTGTTTTCTTGTTTAATTTAGCTCACGCTAACAGGGGTAACATGTTACTGTACCTCTTGTTTTGTTGTTTAACTTAGCTCACGCGAGCAGGGGTGACATGCTACCTCTTGTTTGTGACAGATTTTACACTTGCACACTTCAACATGTCTGAAAAGGAGCATGAAGAAGCAGAGTTTATTTAATCCTGACCCTTCTGTAGTTGGTCACCTTGTGGTTTCGTCAAAGGCTTTGTGTGACTTCTATCGCAGCTGCGACCGGACTACATGACGGATCGTTTGCTATAAAAAACAGGGACAATTGCTGCTGGGTGGCAAGAGCAGTCATTGAAAGTCGTCTAAATCCCATGGTGACCAAAGACATCGGGGTCAATCCCTGTCAATACAAGACTGAGATTTTTTTTTTTTAATATATTTATTTTTGGAGTGACCCATCCCATTTGGAGTGATCCCAGGTCGGATTACAGCGACTCTCCATCGATGTTATTCTCTACCTGGCTTGACTTGACAGGAGATCAACGTGACTCCGGGGACTTTAAAGCCACGCCAATAATAATCCGCCGTGCAAGCGCCTAAAGCCCGAAAGCAGGAAAGATGCTGGCTCAGTCCACCGACTGCAACATGGAGGCAGAGGAAGAGTAAAACTTTTTTCTGGGTTTTTTTTTTTTTTTTTCATGACCAGGTCCTGACTTCACCCGGAACGTCATGAGGCACACTTGCACGCTTGGAGGAAATCCAATACAGGAGTTGTATTGGAAAACATGGATTTAAAACTTCTGTAATAGAGTTAACAAAGTTCACTTCTAGTAACCATGCACCGTGTTTTTCGGACTATAAGGCGCACTCTTGATGAATACTCTATTTTTAATCTTTTTTCAAATATTAGGCGCGCCGGATTATAGGGCGCATTAAAAGAGTCATATTATTATTATTTTTTTCTAAATGTAAAACACTTCCTTGTGGTCTACATCAGTGTTTTTCAACCTTTTTTGAGCCAAGGCACATTTTTTGCGTTGAAAAAATCCGGAGGCACACCACCAGCAGAAATCATTAAAGGGGAACATTATCACAATTTCAGAAGGGTTAAAACCATTAAAAATCAGTTCCCAGTGGCTTATTTTATTTTTCGAAGTTTTTTTCAAAATTTTACCCATCACATAATATCCCTAAAAAAAGCTTCAAAGTGCCTGATTTTAACCATCGTTATAAACACCCGTCCATTTTCCTGTGACGTCACATAGTGATGCCAATACAAACAAACATGGCGGAAAGAACAGCAAGCTATAGCGACATTAGCTCGGATTCAGACTCGGATTTCAGCGGCTTAAGCGATTCAACAGATTACGCATGTATTGAAACCGATGGTTGTAGTGTGGAGGCAGGTAGCGAAAACGAAATTGAAGAAGAAACTGAAGCTAATGAGCCATATCGGTTTGAACCGTATGCAAGCGAAACCGACAAAAACGACACGACAGCCAGCGACACGGGAGAAAGCGAGGACGAATTCGGCGATCGCCTTCTAACCAACGATTGGTATGTGTTTGTTTGGCATTAAAGGAAACTAACAACTATGAACTAGGTTTACAGCATATGAAATACATTTGGCAACAACATGCACTTTGAGAGTGCAGACAGCCCAATTTTCATCAATTAATATATTCTGTAGACATACCCTCATCCACTCTCTTTTCCTGAAAGCTTATCTGTCCAGTTTTGGAGTTGATGTCAGCAGGCCAGGGAAGCTAGAGTCGATATTCTTCTCTTGATCATCTTCGGTGGCATAAATGACGATGTGAGCCAAGACATCCAGGGGGTTTAGCTCGCTCGTCTGTGGGAACAAACTGCCGCCATTGCTTGCCGTGCTACCGAGGACCTTTGTACCTGAATTGCTCACACACTCCGGCAGATTCAATGGGGGTCTGGCGGCAGATTTCTTTGACTTTATCGTTGGAAATGCATCTGCTTTGAGTGTCGCAGGATATCCACACATTCTTGCCATCTCTGTCGTAGCATAGCTTTCGTCGGTAAAGTGTGCGGAACAAACGTCCAATTTCTTGCCACTTTCGCATCTTTGGGCCACTGGTGCAACTTGAATCCGTCCCTGTTCGTGTTGTTACACCCTCCGACAACACACCGACGAGGCATGATGTCTCCAAGGTACGGAAAACAGTTGAAAAAACGGAAAATAACAGAGCTGATTTGACTCAGTGTTTGAGAAAATGGCGGATTGCTTCCCGATGTGACGAATAATAGAAAGGCGTTTAATTCGCCAAAATTCACCCATTTAGAGTTCGGAAATCGGTTAAAAAAAAATATGGTCTTTTTTCTGCAACATCAAGGTATATATTGACGCTTACATAGGTCTGGTGATAATGTTCCCCTTTAAAAAAACAAAACTCAGTTGACAGTTAAAAGTTGTTGTCGCAATGGTTGGATATGACTTTAAACCATAACCAAGCATGCATCAATATAGCTCTTGTCTCAAAGTAGGTGTACTGTCACCACCTGTCACATCACGCTCTGACTTATTTGGAGTTTATTCCTATTTTCTTGTGTGTAGTGTTTTAGCTCTTGTCTTGCGCTCCTATTTTGGTGGCTTTTTCTTTTTTTTTGTTGGTATTTTCCTGTAGCAGTTTCATGTCTTGCTTTGAGCGATATTTCCCACATCTACTTTGTTTTAGCAATCAAGAATATTTCAGTTGACATTGTTGATTGTCATGTCATGTTCGGATGCACATTGTCTTTGCTCCACGGTAAGTCTTTGCTGTCGTCCAGCATTCTGTTTTTGTTTACTTTGTAAGCCAGTTCAGTTTTAGTTTCGTTCTGCATAGCCTTCACTAAGCTTCAATGCCTTTTCTTGGGGGCACTCACCTTTTGTTTATTTTTGGTTAAAGCATTAGACACCTTTTTACCTGCACCCTGCCTCCCGCTGTTTCCGACATCTACAAAGCAATTAGCTACCGCCTGCCCCCTACTGATATGGAAGAGTATAACGTGGTAGGTCTGCCGATCTCCAGACAGTATAGAAACTCAACAACAACACATCATTTGCAGACTATAATTACTGGTGAAACTAGATAATCCCCCACGGCACACCTGACTGTAGTGTGCCGGGGCGGAGTGGTTGAAAAACACTGGTCTACATAACATGTAATAGTTGTTCTTTGGTCAAAATGTTGCATAGATGATGTTTTACAGATCATCTTCAAGCCGCTTTCTGACAGTCGCTTCAGGATGCGCCATTTTGTGGGCGGTCTTATTTACGTGGCTCACCTTCGACAGCGTCTTCTCCCCGTCATCTTTATTGTAGCGGTGTAGCATGCAAGGACGGGAGTGGAAGAAGTGTCAAAAGATGGAGCTAACTGTTTTAATGACATTCAGACTTTACTTAAATCAATAACGGAGCAGCATCTCCTCAACCGGAAACAACAACACCGGAAATGTGTCCCGTGAAAAACCGGAACTCTCTAAAAGCTGAAGTTCCTTGGGTGAATAATGTCAACTCACTACACCGGTATGTTTTAGCGCTTTCATGGCGAGTTTACTGACAGATATAAGTAAGAAATTTACACTACCGGATTTTCCGCACTATAAGGCGCACCTAAAAACCTCCAATTTCCTCAAAAGCTGACAGTGCGCCTTATAATCGCCTTATATATGGACCAATATTGCGCCACAACACCACTTCATTTTCCCCCTTCTACAGCTGCTTACCGTAGAAGAAGAATCGCTTCTTCTTCTACGGGGGAAAATGAAGTAGGCGGCTGCTTACCGTAGAAGAACTTCTTATTCTACGGGGGAAAATGAAGTCGGCGGCTGCTTACCGCAGAAGAAGAACTTCTTCTTCTACGTGGGAAAATGAAGTTGGCGGCTGCTTACCGTAGAAGAAGAAGTTCAATCAATCAATCAATCAATCAATCGTTTATTTATATAGCCCTAAATCACAAGTGTCTCAAAGGGCTGCACAAGCCACAACGACATCCTCGGTACAAAGCCCACATAAGGGCAAGGAAAAACTCACCCCAGTGGGACGTCGATGTGAATGACTATGAGAAACCTTGGAGAGGACCGCATATGTGGGTAACCCCCCACCCCCTCTAGGGGAGACCGAATGCAATGGATGTTGAGTGGGTCTGACATAATATTGTGAGAGTCCAGTCCATAGTGGATCCAACATAATAGTAAGAGTCCAGTCCATAGTGGGGCCAGCAGGACACTATCCCGAGCGGAGACGGGTCAGCAGCGCAGAGATGTTCCCAACCGATGCACAGGCGAGCGGTCCACCCCGGTTCCCGGGGTGGACCCGGGGTGGAGTTCTTCTTCTACGGCAGTGGTGTCAAACTCAAATACAAAGTGGGCCAAAATTTAAAACTGAACAAAGCCGCGGGCCAAGGTTGAACAAATTAACCTTTTAATAGGGACCCAAACAAGTTTCGCATTGAATATTGAACAAGCAAGGCTTATATAACTTTATAGTGACATGCAAAATCGAGTTTCAAATAATAATAATAATAATTAAAAAAATATCAATGGCATATCAAACAAAATTTTAATAAAAATTGAATGCCATTTTTCTATTTGCAGCCTTCTTATCAAAATAAACCTTTTCCACTGGCTAATAATAAATTTGAAAGTAAAATAACAATAATGAATGAATTGAAGTAGCAAGAGAAAGTGCATGGGTGGTTGAGGTTGGGGGGCGGGGGGTTTGGTGTATATTGTAGCGTCCCGGAAGAGTTAGTACTGCGAGGGGACGTAAATGATAAATGGCTTGTACTTGTATAGCGCTTTTCTGGGCTGCAGCTAAAGATTATTTTTCTATCGATTAATCTATAGATTATTTTTTTTCGATTAATCGGTTAATCTATAGATTATTTTTTCGATTAATCTATAGATTATTTTTCCTTTTACCGATTTTTTTTTTAATTTAAAATGAAGAGGAAAAAATAAATGTAGGCCAGTTTTTTCAAAAGGCATGGCTTTTATTTACAAACAAAAAAAGTATGGCCACTCAGTCAACATTGACAACAACATGACAAAATATTCTGTAACAATGTAAACATTTAAAACTTTTAACATTTAACAAAATTAAAAGTAGCTTATTTGCTTTTTAATGTGCAAATATAAAAGTAAACATCCAGTGCACATTTTAATATTCTGGAATAGTATAAGCATTTCAAAAGTAAAAGTATTGCTTATTTTGCTTTAAAATGTGCAAAAATAAAGATAAACATCCAATACAAAAAAGTGCAAAACGGAAATATTCTGTAACAAGTGTAAACATTTCAACAAAAGTAAAAGTATTGCTTATTTGCTAAAATGTGCAAAAATAAAGCTAAACATCCAATACAAAAAAGTGTACAGTGTAAACATTTCAACAAAAGTAAAAGTATTGCTTATTTTGCTTAATAACACAACAATGATAGTATGATTAAAGTGAAAGTTAATTGTTGGTTTGTACATAGTATATGTAACTGTTAATGTTGTAAAAGGTATTTGCACAACTAATTAACGTTAGCGTTTGTGACACGTCTTGTGCCATGGGGTTCTTTCAGGACCGACAGACTGAACGCCAGACGGCTTTGCCAGGTTTACAATCTTTTAATTTTACACAAAGTCTTTTCTCTTCCAACTGCGCGGATCGCGCACCTGGGCACGATTGCGGCGTCGCTCCCGGCGCGCCCCGCCTCGCCGCTCGCTCGCCGCCGCCGCCGCCTCTCCACAGCGTTAAAGAGGAGCGCGTCTTTGTAAACACTGAACAGGCACGCCAAACGCGCCTCTCAGAGCGAAACGGTGCTTTAGTTTATGAATTTACAACGCAGATACAAATGACACATTCATGTTTTTGTGTAATAATGACAACGTATACGCACGCGGACGATTGACTTGTTGATGGTGATGGCAAGAACGCTGTCGGGGGTTTTCTTTTCAAATGTTCCTTCATAGCCGTTGTGCTGCTATGATAGGCCATTTCCGCTCGACACAGTGTGCATACAACAACATTATTAGGCCGTTTATTGAAATACTCCCACGTGCTTTTTTCCCCTCGCTCGCATCGTCTGCTTTGCGCTCCGCCATGACAGTAAAGTAGACTGACGTAAATATGCGACGCGCCGACGCACAAAAACGGCGTCGACGTATTTACGTAACCGATGACGTCGACTACGTCGACGCGTCGTTTCAGCCTTACTTCAAGGTACTCAAAGCGCTTTGACACTACTTCCACATTTACCCATTCACACACACATTCACACACTGATGGAGGGAGCTGCCATGCAAGGCGCTAACCAGCACCCATCAGTAGCAGACGATATGCGCGTGACGTCACAGGTTGTGGAGCTCCTCACATCCGCACATTGTTTACAATCATGGCCACCAGGAGCGAGAGCAATTCGGACCGAGAAAGGGACAATTTCCCCATTAATTTGAGCGAGGATGAAAGATTGGTGGATGAGGAAAGTGAGAGTGAAGGACTAGAGGGCAGTGGGAGCGATTCAGATAGGGAAGATGCTGTGAGAGGCGGGTGGGACCTGATATTCAGCTGGGAATGACTAAAACAGTAAATAAACACAAGACATATATATACTCTATTAGCCACAACACAACCAGGCTTATATTTAATATGCCACAAATTAATCCCGCATAACAAACACCTCCCCCCTCCCGTCCATATAACCCGCCAATACAACTCAAATACCTGCACAACACACTCAATCCCACAGCCCAAAGTACCGTTCACCTCCCCAAAGTTCATACAGCACATATATTTCCCCAAAGTTCCCAAAGTTACGTACGTGACATGCACATAGCGGCACGCACGTACGGGCAAGCGATCAAATGTTTGGAAGCCGCAGCTGCATGCGTACTCACGGTACCGCGTCTGCGCATCCAACTCAAAGTCCTCCTGGTAAGAGTCTCTGTTGTCCCAGTTCTCCACAGGCCAATGGTAAAGCTTGACTGTCATCTTTCGGGAATGTAAACAATGAAACACCGGCTGTGTTATCCGGCACAACAGTCAAGGGGTGCATTCTATGGCGGGGGTGCGTTATCCGGTACAACACCTGCCTCAATACACCGCTTCCCACCTACAGCTTTCTTCTTTGCTGTCTCCATTGTTCATTGAACAAATTGCAAAAGATTCACCAACACAGATGTCCAGAATACTGTGGAATTTTGCGATGAAAACAGACGACTTAATAGCTGGCCACCATGCTGTCCCAAAATGTCCTCCACAATCCGTGACGTCACGTGCTGACGTCATCATACCGAGACGTTTTCAGCAGGATATTTAAAATTGCACTTTAGTAAGCTAACCCGGCCGTATTGGCATGTGTTGCAATGTTAAGATTTCATCATTGATGTATAAACTATCAGACTGCGTGGTCGGTAGTAGTGGGTTTCAGTAGGCCTTTAAGACCTATGCGACTAACTCACTTGTATTACCGTTGTCTGATTGAGACATGAACTCTTAGAGTAGTCCGTGTAAAGCTGGTATAGATTTACTATCAACATGCAGTCGTTATTGTCTGAATACTGTAGCTGGCAACACAGGTGAGTAGCAATTAAGTGGTTTGGTTTATATATATATACATATAAATAAAATAAATACTTGAATTTCAGTGTTCATTTATTTAAACATATATACACACAACACTCCTCTCTACTCATTGTTGTATTTGAAAGTGCAATGCTTTGCAGCCAATAGCACAGCCTTTGAAGGAGCATAGGTATGGGCAGTGTAATATTCTGGGTTGGAGTCAATAACCAGGCGAGGTGACGAATTTACGTCTCTTTACTTCATACTTCAGAACTGACTCCCACACTTGCCGTCAGGGTGCGCAATACAACCTAAACTGTTGGCCAACCAAAAAAGTAACCACAGAACACTATACCGTATAGTGTTCTGTGGTTACTTTTTGGTTGGCCAAGCGGACGTGACGACAGGCTGTCCTCACTCAGGTCCGCACGGACCTGGAGGGGGCGTGCCTTAAGTCCGGCTGGAAATTCGGGAGGGTGGTTGTCCCGGGAGATTTTCGGGAGAGGCACTGAAATTCGGGAGTCTCCCGGAAAAATTCGGGAGGGTTGGCAAGTATGTCTATATTGCTGCCTCCAACAATAACGATAGATATCACAATACATTATTTGGTATGTAAATGATAATAGAACTATTTCAAAAATGGTTTTGATCAATCAGACAAAAACAATATAAATTCAATATTTAAATGACTTCCTATTATTGGTTCTGATTTAAAGGGGTCATATTATACAGTTAAAGTACCCCTGATAGTCACACAGACACACTAGGTGTGGTGAATCTACCCTCTGCATTTGACCCATCCCCTTGTTCCAACCCCTGGGAGTTGAGGGGAGCAGTGAGTAGCAGCGGTGGCCGCCCTCGGGAATCATTTTGGTGATTTAACCCCCAATTCCAACCCTTGATGCTGAGTGCCAAGCAGGGAGGCAATGGGTCCCATTTTTATAGTCTTTGGTATGACTCGGCCGGGGTTTGAACACACGACCTACCGATCTCAGGGCGGACACTCTAACCACTAGGCCACTGAGCAATTATATTATTATTTTTTTTCCTACATTTAAAACAGTTCCTTGGGTTCTACATAACATGTAATGGTGGTTATTTGGTGAATATTTTGCATAGATTATGTTTTACAGACCTATCTTCAAGTCACTTTTTGGCTCCCTCTGAAAATAAGTCGTTTTGAGAAGCAGAGTTGTGAGAAACAAATGAACCCCTCCTCACCACGCCGACTGAGCCCTCGTCCCCATCCCGGGAGCCATATTTTGTACTTTTCTTTCTCTGCGGACATCGGTGAGCGCCACCAGCCATCTATTTTTGAGTGACTTTCACCGCAACACGACATCCTAAATCAGACCGGGGTAAAATACGGCCCCGTTAAGGTTTTCAATCCTGCCCGCCGGACATTTCCAAATAATTTTTGTCAGATCTTTAACGTCGGAACTGTAGCCGTTATTATGATGTGCAGCGCTCTTTTCAAATGACCGTAAGTCTTGTGTGTATCGTGACGATAAAATGCTTTTCTATTCTACATCATGTTGTCAACTCTACTGCACTGCTGCTTCAGTCCCTTGTAAACAAAAGGCTCAAGGCTGTAAACCACGCTACGAGCTACATCGCTAACGTGCTAAAGAACTATTTAACTTAGTCGTCAATCGCAACAATTAGAGATGCTACCTCAGTAGAAGCATTTAAGTCCCATCTTAAAACTCATTTGTATACTCTAGCCTTTAAATAGACCCCCTGTTAGACCAGTTGATCTGCCGTTTCTTTTCTTTTCTCCTCTGCTCCCCTTTTCCTTGAGGGGGGGGGGGGGGGGGGGGGGGGGGGCACAGGTCCGGTGGCCATGGATGAAGTGCTGGCTGTCCAGAGTCGGGACCCGGGGTGGACCGCTCGCCTGTGCATCGGCTAGGAACATCTCTACGCTGCTGACCCGTCTCCGCTCGGGATGGTGTCCTGCTGGCCCCACTATGGACTGGACTCTTACTATTATGTTGGATCCACTATGGACTGGACTCTCACAATATTATGTCAGACCCACTCGACATCCATTGCTTTCGGTCTCCCCTAGAGGGGGGGGGGGGTTACCCACATATGCGGTCCTCTCCAAGGTTTCTCATAGTCATTCACATCGACGTCCCACTGGGGTGAGTTTTCCTTGCCCGTATGTGGGCTTTGTACCGAGGATGTCGTTGTGGCTTGTGCAGCCCTTTGAGACACTTGTGATTTAGGGCTATATAAATAAAGATTGATTGATTGATTGAATTGCCAAACACAGTAGACACTAGAGTTGTCCCAGTACCAATATTTTGGTACCGGTACCAAAAGGTATTTTGATACTTTTCGATACTTTCCTAAATAAAGGGGACCACAAAAAAATGGCATTATTGGCTTTATTTAAACAAAAAATCTTAGGGTACATTAAACATATGTTTCTTATTGCAAGTTTGTCCTTAAATAAAATAGTGAACATACACGACAACTTGTCTTTTAATAGTAAGTAAACAAACAAAGGCTCCTAATTTAGCTGCTGACATATGCAGTAACATATTGTGTCATTTTACATTCTGTTTTTTTTGTCAAAATTATGAGGGACAAGCTGTAAAAAATGGATTATTAATCGACTTGTTCATTTACTGTTAATATCTGTTTACCTTCTCTTTTAACATGTACTATCTACACTTCTGTTAAAATGTAATAATCACGAATTCTTCTGTTGTTTGGATACTTTACATTAGTTTTGGATGATACCACAAATGTAGGTTTCTGTGTGTGTGTGTGTGTGTGTGTGTGTGTGTGTGTGTGTTTCTACCCTTCTTGAGACATCAAAAAGGACAAGAACCTTCCATATGAGGACCGGTGAACAAGTGTGAACAAAGAAAAAAATGTTTTACTAAGCTAAGCTTACCTTTTTCATATTTGCATAGTATGTATATATTATTAATGTTGTAAATACAAATCTTTATATCTATCTGGTCCTTAAGAGGTATTTTTCGGAGGTCTCAAGAATGTAAGAAATACGTGTGTGTGTGTGTGTGTGTGTGTGTGTGTGTGTGTTCTTGTATTCCTACCCTTCTTGAGACATCAACAAGGAAAAGTACCTTCCATATGAGGACCGGTGAACAAGTTAGGACATAAATCATGGTCCCAATACGGAAAACCATTGCATCTAATAGAGAATGTCTCAATTGGTGAAATCTATCAAAATGAGGGTGGTCCCAAAAAGGAGGGATTTTTTCAAATTGACTGTGTCGGTTTTAAAAGTGCTCCCCCTCTGGCCAACATATGAAATAACAAGTGTGTGTAAAAAAAAATTGAAGTGCTCCCCTTTTGGCCAACATATGTAATAACAAGTGTGTGTAAGAAATTGAAATGTGCCCATTTTGGCCAAAATTAATTTAAAAAAATAAATATGTATATAGAGACATACTGTAATAACTTGAAGTAAATAATGACTATTAAAAAAACAATTACAAACAAAAAATGTTCTAAAATCTTACCTTTTGTATATTTGCATAGTATGTTTATATTATTAATGTTGTAAATACCAATATTTATATATCTAGAAAGGGTGGTCCTAAAGAGGTATTTTTCGGAGGTCTCAAGAATGTGAGACATACAAGAGTGTGTGTGTGTGTGTGTGTGTGTGTGTGTGTGTGTGTGTGTGTGTGTGTGTGTGTGTTCTTGTATTTCTACCCTTCTTGAGACATTAACAAGGAAAAGTACCTTCCATATGAGAACCGGTGAACAAGTTAGGACATAAATCATGGTCCCAATACGGAAAACCACTGCATCTAATAGAGAATGTCTCATTTGCACCCCCTGGTGGTGAAATATATCAAAATTAGGGTGTCCCAAAAAGACGGGATTTTTCAAATTGTCGGTTTTAAAAGTGCTCCCCCTCTGGCCAACATATGTAATAACAAGTGTGTGTAAGAAATTGGTTTAGCCAAAATTAATAAAATAAATATGTATATAGAGACATACTGTAATAATTTGAAGTAAATAATGAATTTTAGAAACAAAACATAACAAAAAAAAACAAAAAAACCTAAAAGCTTATTTTTTTTAAATATTCCCATAGTATGTATATATTAAATGAATATTGTAAATACAAATCTTTATATATCTAGAAAGGGTGGTCCTAAAGCGGTAGGCATTTTTCGGTGGTCTCAAGAAGGTAATAAATACAAGAAGAAGAAGTGTGTGTGTGTGTGTGTGTGTGTGTGTGTGTGTGTGTGTGTGTGTGTGTGTGTGTGTGTGTGTGTGTGTGTGTGTGTGTGTGTTCTTGTATTTCTATCTTTCTTGAAACATTAACAAGGAAAAGTACCTTCCATATGAGGACCGGTGAACAAGTTAGGACATAAATCATGGTCTCAATACGGAAAACCATTGCATCTAATAGAGAATGTCTCATTTGGTGAAATCTATCAAAATGAGGGTGGTCCCAAAAAGGAGGAATTTTGCAAATTGACTGTGTGTCGGTCTTAAAAGTGCTCCCCCTATGGCTAACATATGGAAAAAACAAGTGTGTGTGAAAAATTGCAGTGCTCCCCTTTTGGCCAACATATGTAATAACAAGTGTGTGTAAGAAATTGAAATGTGCCCATTTTGGCCAAAATTAATTTAAAAAAATAAATATGTATATAGAGACATACTGTAATAACTTGAAGTAAAAAATGACTATTAAAAAACCAATTACAAACAAAAAATGTACTAAAATCTTACCTTTTGTCTATTTGCATAGTATGTATATATTATTAATGTTGTAAATACAAATATTTATATATCTAGAAAGGGTGGTCCTAAAGAGGTATTTTTCGGAGGTCTCAAGAATGTGAGACATACAAGAATGTGTGTGTGTGTTCTTGTATTTCTACCCTTCTTGAGACATCAACAAGGAAAACTACCTTCCATATGAGGACCGGTGAACAAGTTAGGACATAAATCATGGTCCCAATACGGAAACCCATTGCATCTAATAGAGAATGTCTCAATTGGTGAAATCTATCAAAATGAGGGTGGTCCCAAAAAGGAGGGATTTTTCAAATTGACTGTGTGTCGGTCTTAAAAGTGCTCCCCCTCTGGTCAACATATGAAATAACAAGTGTGTGTAAAAAAAAAATTAAAGTGCTCCCCTTTTGGCCAACATATGTAATAACAAGTGTGTGTAAGAAATTGAAATGTGCCCATTTTGGCCAAAATTAATTAAAAAAAATAAATATGTATATAGAGACATACTGTAATAACTTGAAGTAAATAATGACTATTAAAAAAACAATTACAAACAAAAAATGTACTAAAAGCTTACCTTTTTTATATTTGCATAGTATGTGTATATTATTAATGTTGTAAATACAAATATTTATATATCTAGAAAGGGTGGTCCTAAAGATGTATTTTTCGGAGGTCTCAAGAATGTGAGAAATACAAGAATGTGTGTGTGTGTTCTTGTATTTTTACCCTTCTTGAGACATCAACAAGGAAACGTACCTTCCATATGAGGACCGGTGAACAAGTTAGGACATAAATCATGGTCCCAATACGGAAAACCATTGCATCTAATAGAGAATGTCTCATTTGGTGAAATCAATCAAAATGAGGGCGGTCCCAAAAAGGAGGGATTTTTTCAAATTGACTGTGTCGGTTTTAAAAGTGCTCCCCCTCTGGCCAACATATGAAATAACAAGTGTGTGTAAAAAAATTGAAGTGCTCCCCTTTTGGCCAACATATGTAATAACAAGTGTGTATAAGAAATTGAAATGTGCCCATTTTGGCCAAAATTAATTTAAAAAAATAAATATGTATATAGAGACATACTGTAATAACTTGAAGTAAATAATGACTATTAAAAAACCAATTACAAACAAAAAATTTACTAAAATCTTACCTTTTGTCTATTTGCATAGTATGTATATATTATTAATGTTGTAAATACAAATATTTATATATCTAGAAAGGGTGGTCCTAAAGAGGTATTTTTCGGAGGTCTCAAGAATGTGAGACATACAAGAATGTGTGTGTGTGTGTGTGTGTGTGTGTGTGTTCTTGTATTTCTACCCTTCTTGAGACATTAACAAGGAAGGTCCCTTCCATATGAGGACCGGTGAACAAGTTAGGACATAAATCATGGTCCCAATACGGAAAAGCATTGCATCTAATAGAAAATGTCTCATTTGCACCCCCTGGTGGTGAAATCGATCAAAATGAGGGTGGTCCCATAAAAGAGGGATTTTTCAAATTGTGTCGGTCTTAAAAGTGCTCCCCCTTTGGCCAACAAATGGAAATAACAAGTGTGTGTAAAAAAATTGAAATGTGCCCATTTTGGCCAAAATGTATTTAAAAAAATAAATATGTATATAGAGACATACTGTAATAACTTGAAGTAAATAATGACGATGTGTGTGTGTGTGTGTGTGTGTGTGTGTGTGTGTGTGTGTGTGTGTGTGTGTGTGTGTGTGTGTGTGTGTGTGTGTGTGTTCTTGTATTTCTACCCTTCTTGAGACATCAACAAGAAAAAGTACCTTCCATATGAGGACCGGTGAACAAGTTAGGACATAAATCATGGTCCCAATACGGAAAACCATTTCATCTAATAGTGAATGTCTCATTTGGTGAAATCTATCAAAATGAGGGTGGTCCCAAAAAGGAGGGATTTTTCAGATTGACTGTGTCGGTCTTAAAAGTGCTCCCCCTCTGGTCAACATATGAAATAACAAGTGTGTGTAAAAAAAAATTAAAGTGCTCCCCTTTTGGCCAACATATGTAATAACAAGTGTGTGTAAGAAATTGAAATGTGCCCATTTTGGCCAAAATTAATTAAAAAAAATAAATATGTATATAGAGACATACTGTAATAACTTGAAGTAAATAATGACGATGTGTGTGTGTGTGTGTGTGTGTGTGTGTGTGTGTGTGTGTGTGTGTGTGTGTGTGTGTGTGTTCTTGTATTTCTACCCTTCTTGAGACATTAACAAGGAAGGTCCCTTCCATATGAGGACCGGTGAACAAGTTAGGACATAAATCATGGTTCCAATACGGAAAAGCATTGCATCTAATAGAAAATGTCTCATTTGCACCCCCTGGTGGTGAAATCGATCAAAATGAGGGTGGTCCCATAAAGGAGGGATTTTTCAAATTGTGTCGGTCTTAAAAGTGCTCCCCCTTTGGCCAACAAATGGAAATAACAAGTGTGTGTAAAAAATTGAAATGTGCCCATTTTGGCCAAAATGTATTTAATAAAATAAATATGTATATAGAGACATACTGTAATAACTTGAAGTAAATAATGACGATGTGTGTGTGTGTGTGTGTGTGTGTGTGTGTGTGTGTGTGTGTGTGTGTTCTTGTATTTTTACCCTTCTTGAGACATCAACAAGGAAAAGTACCTTCCATATGAGGACCGGTGAACAAGTTAGGACATAAATCATGGTCTCAATACGGAAAACCATTGCATCTAATAGTGAATGTCTCATTTGGTGAAATCTATCAAAATGAGGGTGGTCCCAAAAAGGAGGGATTTTTCAAATTGACTGTGTCGGTTTTAAAAGTGCTCCCCCTCTGGCCAACATATAAAATAACAAGTGTGTGTAAGAAATTGAAATGCTCCCCCTCTGGCCAACATATGTAATAACAAGTATGTGTAAGAAATTGAAATGCGCGCATTTTGGCCAACATTTGTTTAAATAAATAAATAAATATATATATATAGACACTGTAATAACTTGGGAGTAAATAATGACGAATAAAAACCAATCACAAACAAAAAATTAAAATAAAAAATGTAATAAAAGCGTACTTTTTTTTATATTTGCATAGTATGTATATATTATTAATGTTGTAAATACAAATCTTTATATATGTAGAAAGGGTGGTCCTCAAGAGGTATTTTTCGGAGGTCTCAAGAAGGTAAAAAATACAAGAGTGTGTGTGTGTGTGTGTGTGTGTGTGTGTGTGTGTGTGTGTGTGTGTGTGTGTGTGTGTGTGTGTGTGTTTCTAACCTTCTTGAGACATCAACAAGGAAAAGTACCTTCCATATGAGGACCGGTGAACAAGTTAGGACATAAATCATGGTCCCAATACGGAAAACCATTGCATCTAATAGTGAATGTCTCATTTGGTGAAATCTATCAAAATGAGGGTGGTCCCAAAAAGGAGGGATTTTTCAAATTGACTGTGTGTCGGTCTTAAAAGTGCTCCCCCTCTGGCCAACATATGAAATAACAAGTGTGTGTAAAAAAATTGAAATGTGCCCCTTTTGGCCAAAATCAATTTAAAAAAATTAATAAATATCCATGTAGAGACATACTGTAATAACTTGAAGTAAATAATGACAATTAAAAACCAATTACAAACAAAAAATCAAAAATAATCATGGTCCCAATACAGAAAACCATTGCATCTAATAGAGAATGTTTCATTTGGTGAAATCTGTTATATTGAAATTACTGTACAGTTTTTCGTAGTTTTCGTGAGACCATTATTGCCGATACAAGGCAAGCGACGGCGTTCATTTCCTTCCGAGTAACTTTCCCGTATGAATTAATATCCTGTCTCCTCAGACTTGGATTTTCTGGCGGATTATGATCAATTTGGGAGTTCTCAGCAAGAACGATGAAGCTGCAGAGGCGTGAATTCACATCTCCAAAGCGGGGATGAGAGAGGCTTACTTTGCTCCCAGAAATGAGACGTTCCAACCTCCCCCGCCCTGCCCCGTCCTGCCGCCGTTCGGATATCACGCCGCATCAAGCAACGAACCGCCTCGAACACACACACACACACACACACACACACACACACACACCTAATGACAGCTGCTAAACGCACGGCGACGCCTCAATCAATGGAGCAAATGGGCCGGAGGAGAAGATGCGACACAACACACACGGGTGACTCCTAAATCAATTTGCTCAACCTTGGAGGCCACGAGCAGAAGAAAACAAGGCAAAGCAGATTGTCATGTTTTATTTAGGAATCTCCACCTTTCCTGACACGCTTGAAGGTGTCGTACAGCTGCCCTCGCCTTTGTTCACGTGTGCTTTTCATCACAAGCTGGACTCGTTTTGATGAGCGAGTGCCGTATTTTTCCG
>NC_084556.2:6622500-6640000 GCF_033978685.3 Nerophis lumbriciformis
ACTTTTAATCACAAGGGTTTTATCTCTCACCTGTGTAAGTTTGAAGGCGAAACGACAAACGCTCTCAGAGGAGATAGATTTTGAAGAAAGGTGACCGCTTTTTACAAAAATGTTGTGTTGAAGGGGGAATAGCAAACTTCCTGTTGATTTTTGCTGGGGGTTGTCAATTTATGAAATGTAGGTCTAAGTGAGACCTACATAGAGGATTTTGTTTCATGTCTCTCCGACCTTCCCAGTGGGAGTTACAGGCAGTTTTGTAATTTTTTTCATCCGAGGAGCAGTTTTTTGTGCGTTTTATTAAAAAATTGCTGTAGAGCACAATTTTTAGATTTGGGGTTAGGTTTTTTCATTAGATCACAGTTTTAGCCAGTCCTGATGTGTGTGTTAAGTTCGGTGAGTTTTGAAGCATGTTAAGGGGGTCAAATTACAGCTCAAAGAGGCAAAAGTGACTGTTTTTAGTACTTTTTTGTCTTGAAGGGGGAATTGCCAACTTCCTGTTGATTTTAGCCCGAGAATGTACCATTATGAAAGTTAGGTCTGAGTCAGACCTACATAGAGGATTTTGTTTCATGTCTTTCCGACCTTCCTAGTGGGAGTTACAGGCAGTCTAGTTGTTTTTTTTCCTAGGGGGCGCTAGAGCGCAATTTTGATTTTTGCAGTTTGGTTTTTTTATTAAAAGACAACTTTCGCAGGTCCTGATGTGTGGGTCAAATATGGTGAGTTTTGAAGCATGTTAAGTGGGTCAAATTAGTGCTCGAAGAGGCGGCGGAAGAATAATAAAGAATAAAACGAACGAATAACAATAGGTCCTTATGTCCCATTGCATAAGGACTCCCTTCGGGAGTCCTTTTGCAATGGGCCATTGCGGGCCCTAATAATAATAACTTAGAAAAACAATAGGTCCTTATGTCCCATTGCATAAGGACTCCCTGTGGGAGTCCTTTTGCAATGGGCCATTGCGGGCCCTAATAAAGAATAAAACCTTAGAAATTCAATAGGTCCTTATGTCCCATTGCATAAGGACTCCCTGTGGGAGTCCTTTTGCAATGGGCCATTGCGGGCCCTAATAATAATAATTCAAAAATATCAATGGCACATCAAATAAAATTTAAATAAAAATGTAATGCCTCTTTTCTACTTGCAGCCTTCTGAGGTAAATATCAAAATAAACTTTTTCCACAGGCTAATAATACATTTGAAAATAAAATAACAATAATAAATGAATCAAACATTCAAGCCTTGAAGTAGCAAGAGAACGTTAATAAATAAAACGTTAATTATTGCTCAGTTTGCTACACTGATTTGCTTTAACACTGAATATGGAACAAGCAACGCTTATATAACTTAATAGTGCAACATCAACTTTTAAAAAAACAAACAAAAAAACATCAATGGTATATTAAATCAAATTTAAATAAAAAAATGCAATGCCTCTTTTCTATTTGCAGCCTTCTGAGGTAAATATCAACATTAACTTTTTCCACAGGCTAATACATTTGAAAATAAAAGAACAATTAATAAAACAACCATTCAGGCCTTTTTACTGCTCAGTTTGCAACACACTGATCTAATCTGATGTGCCCAAGCCAGATACCTGCCATCTTTTATAAATAATGATAAATGGGTTATACTTGTATAGCGCTTTTCTACCTTCAAGGTACTCAAAGCGCTTTGACACTATTTCCACATTTACCCATTCACACACACATTCACACATAATGTCGGGGCTCAGGTGGGCGGGGTTTGGTGGTAGCGGGGGGGTGTATATTCTAGCGTCCCGGAAGAGTTAGTGCTGCAAGGGGTTCTGGGTATTTGTTGTGTTGTGTTTATGTTGTGTTACGGTGCGGATGTTCTCCCGAAATGTGTTTGTCATTCTTGTTTGGTGTGGTTTCACAGTGTGGCGCATATTTGTAACAGTGTTAAAGTTGTTTATGCGGCCACCCTGAGTGTGACCTGTATGGCTATTGATCAAGTATGCCTTGCATTCACTTATGTGTGTGTAGAAGCCGCATGTATCACTGTTTGTATGGAGAAAAAGCAAACGTGACGACAGGTTGTAGAGGACACTAAAGGCAGTCCGGGTGGAAATCGGGAGAAATTCGTGAGAATGGTTGCCCTGGGAGACTTTCGAGAGGGGCACTGAAAATCGGGAGGGTTGGCAAGTATGAGTATTAGCGGTGAATGCTGTGTTACAGCGGCACCGCCGCTGTATAATACCGGCGGGCCAGCTCTAATGTTAATTTGATATTGCCTCAAGGGCCAAATGAAATTACACGGCGGGCCAAATTTGGCCCGCGGGCCAGAGTTTGACACCCATGCCTTAAACAAATAATTATTTAACCTAAGCACCGTGTCAGCCACTTCAAACCATCATTTAAGGTTCCCCTCCTTGGATAATTTTTTACATGGGTAAGTTCTTGAATCTCCGGCTCTTAGCTTTGTATGGACTCATCGATCGTTTACAAACTGAGTTCGGAGAGGAAGTGAAGTCAGAAAGACCGCGCCCCACACAGGAAGTGACGTCAGATAGAACGTGCCACAGCCAGCTGTTTCCACTCGGGGGTAAACACTACATCCAGACATGCTACTTCTACTTCTTTTCCATGTACAGACGCTTGGGGAAATCACACATGAATACCATAAGAGAAAGCGATTGCAGCTATCTGGGATACAACACTTCTCAGACGACAAGAGAACTTTCCAATGTCCAGATCAGCTGTGATTCTGCTTACCGAAAAACTTTGTCAATTTGTCGAAGGAGAAACAATCAGAACGCGGGCTCCCGTGGATGTGATAAAAAAAAAAGGTAGCGTGTGCTTTGTATTACCTGGCCGACGAGGGAAGACTGCGGAAAATGTATGTCGCGGACTCAACGTCTAAGTCCAGAGTATATAAAGTCACCAAAAACAAATGGACAATGAAGGTGAAGGCAAAAGAGCGAGGAGTGTCCTGACCAGATATCTAGATCCCTAGATTGATTGATGTAAAATGTTCTTTATCACATTGTTTACTTTCACGTGTCCATTACATTTTTGATTCATGTATGATGGCTCAGGTGTGATTCACCACAATAGGGCCCCACAGCACACTGGATTCCAGTTAATTGAAATACCACAACACTGGATATTGTTCAGATAAGAACTTGCACACAAAGCAACACTGGAGGTGACTATGACGTGCGCATTTTCCGCGCATGCGTACTAGGTCGCGTTGCGCCGGTGAACGGAGGGGGGGAAGGGGGTCTTCAACGACCATTGTGTGTGTGTGGACAAGGATAAGGTTAGGTGGGATTTACCCTGAATAACCTCAGCCGGCTTAGTGTAGAAGTGCCTTAGAGAAAAATCTAACTGAAAACATCTGTATGCACATGCAGCACTTAAGACCTTTAGCATATGTGTATGTCAGAGGTGTCCAAAGTGCGGCCCGGGGACCATTTGCGGCCCACAGCTAATCGTTTACCGGCCCCCCACACATTCTGCAAAAATTGCAAAATTGATAGTTTTGCAAAAATTAAAAAAAACATTTGAAAAAAAGTGGAATGAGGTGAAATCTAACGAGAAAAAGTTGCAATGTTGCCATTGCTTGAGAAAAAAAAAAAAAAAAAAAAAGACAAAAAAATCTATGTTACAATGAATTATTACTTTAAAAATGTCACTTTAAAATGTTTTATGTGGAAAAAATATTGCATATATTGTGTGGTTGCCATATAAAAACATCAAGGTTTTATTTGACAAAAGAGCATAAAACAAACAAAATAATAGTTCAAACGTAAAATCGACAGATACAGGTAAAAGCCAGTAAATTAGAATATTTTGAAAAACTTGATTTATTTCAGTAATTGCATTCAAAAGGTGTAACTTGTACATTATATTTATTCATTGCACACAGACTGATGCATTCAAATGTTTATTTCATTTAATTTTGATGATTTGAAGTGGCAACAAATGAAAATCCAAAATTCCGTGTGTCACAAAATTAGAATATTACTTAAGGCTAATACAAAAAAGGGATTTTTAGAAATGTTGGCCAACTGAAAAGTATGAAAATGAAAAATAAGAGCATGTACAATACTCAATACTTGGTTGGAGCTCCTTTTGCCTCAATTACTGCGTTAATGCGGCGTGGCATGGAGTCGATGAGTTTCTGGCACTGCTCAGGTGTTATGAGAGCCCAGGTTGCTCTGATAGTGGCCTTCAACTCTTCTGCGATTTTGGTCTGGCATTCTGCATCTTCCTTTTCACAATACCCCACAGATTTTCTATGGGGCTAAGGTCAGGGGAGTTGGCGGACCAATTTAGAACAGAAATACCATGGTCCGTAAACCAGGCACGGGTAGATTTTGCGCTGTGTGCAGGCGCCAAGTCCTGTTGGAACTTGAAATCTCCATCTCCATAGAGCAGGTCAGCAGCAGGAAGCATGAAGTGCTCTAAAACTTGCTGGTAGACGGCTGCGTTGACCCTGGATCTCAGGAAACAGAGTGGACCGAAACCAGCAGATGACATGGCACCCCAAACCATCACTGATGGTGGAAACTTTACACTAGACTTCAGGCAACGTGGATCCTGTGCCTCTCCTGTCTTCCTCCAGACTCTGGGACCTCGATTTCCAAAGGAAATGCAAAATTTGCATGGTTGGGTGATGGTTTGGGGTGCCATGTCATCTGCTGGTGTCGGTCCACTCTGTTTCCTGAGATCCAGGGTCAACGCAGCCGTCTACCAGCAAGTTTTAGAGCACTTCATGCTTCCTGCTGCTGACCTGCTCTATGGAGATGGAGATTTCCAGTTCCAACAGGACTTGGCGCCTGCACACAGCGCAAAATCTACCCGTGCCTGGTTTACGGACCATGGTATTTCTGTTCTAAATTGGCCCGCCAACTCCCCTGACCTTAGCCCCATAGAAAATCTGTGGGGTATTGTGAAAAGGAAGATGCAGAATGCCAGACCCAAAAACGCAGAAGAGTTGAAGGCCACTATCAGAGCAACCTGGGCTCTCATAACACCTGAGCAGTGCCAGAAACTCATCGACTCCATGCCACGCCGCATTAACGCAGTAATTGAGGCAAAAGGAGCTCCAACCAAGTATTGAGTATTGTACATGCTCATATTTTTCATTTTCATACTTTTCAGTTGGCCAACATTTCTAAAAATCCCTTTTTTGTATTAGCCTTAAGTAATATTCTAATTTTGTGACACACGGAATTTTGGATTTTCATTTGTTGCCACTTCAAATCATCAAAATTAAATGAAATAAACATTTGAATGCATCAGTCTGTGTGCAATGAATAAATATAATGTACAAGTTACACCTTTTGAATGCAATTACTGAAATAAATCAAGTTTTTCAAAATATTCTAATTTACTGGCTTTTACCTGTATATCTGAAGTTGATCTCGTAATTTAAGTGTGAAAAGTTTTTTAAAAAAAACTAATAAAAATGTATCACTTTATGAGTGGGAGACCTTTTGGATCCCAAATATATTTAGTGGGATTTTATTTAACTTTTCACTGTGATTACTCAAAAATATTAAAGAATTCAAATCAATGGTGTACTGCATTATTGATCTTTTAGGACTCTAATTACTAAATACTGCATATTTCAGTTTTACTATAAAAAACAAAGTTGTCTTTGACAGAAAAGGCATAAAACCTGTTTTTTTTTGTTTTTTTACTTGATATCAACCTGAAGTTGATATAGAGATATACTGTAAAAAATAATAATAATAATTTGACTTATTTTTAACATTTTAATGACTGAGACCCTTGACCCTTGATTGGTCCCCGGGAGCCCTAAAGGTTAAAAAAAAAAAATCTATATATTTTGTTATGGGATCAGTGTCAGAGCTTGGTTCGCATTGCCGGCAGTAAGTCGGACACGTTTCCGGTGAGGGTTGGACTCCGCCAAGGCTGCCCTTTGTCACCGATTCTGTTCATAACTTTTATGGACAGAATTTCTAGGCGCAGTCAAGGCGTTGAGGGGATCCGGTTTGGTGGCTGCAGGATTAGGTCTCTGCTTTTTGCAGATGATTTGGTCCTGATGGCTTCATCTGGCCAGGATCTTCAGCTCTCACTGGATCGGTTCGCAGCCGAGTGTGAAGCGACTGGGATGAGAATCAGCACTTCCAAGTCCGAGTCCATGGTTCTCGCCCGGAAAAGGGTGGAGTGCCATCTCCGGGTTGGGGAGGAGATCTTGCCCCAAGTGGAGGAGTTCAAGTACCTCGGAGTCTTGTTCACGAGTGAGGGAAGAGTGGATCGTGAGATCGACAGGCGGATCGGTGCGGCGTCTTCAGTAATGCGGACGCTGTATCGATCCGTTGTGGTGAAGAAGGAGCTGAGCCGGAAGGCAAAGCTCTCAATTTACCGGTCGATCTACGTTCCCATCCTCACCTATGGTCATGAGCTTTGGGTTATGACCGAAAGGACAAGATCACGGGTACAAGCGGCCGAAATGAGTTTCCTCCGCCGGGTGGCGGGGCTCTCCCTTAGAGATAGGGTGAGAAGCTCTGTCATCCGGGAGGAGCTCAAAGTAAAGCCGCTGCTCCTCCACATCGAGAGGAGCCAGATGAGGTGGTTCGGGCATCTGGTCAGGATGCCACCCGAGCGCCTCCCTAAGGAGGTGTTTAGGGCATGTCCGACCGGTAGGAGGCCACGAGGAAGACCCAGGACACGTTGGGAAGACTATGTCTCCCGGCTGGCCTGGGAACGCCTCGGGATCCCCCGGGAGGAGCTGGACGAAGTGGCTGGGGAGAGGGAAGTCTGGGCTTCCCTGCTTAGGCTGCTGCCCCCGCGACCCGACCTCGGATAAGCGGAAGAAGATGGATGGATGGATGGATGGTTTGAAAATGAAAAATATCCAAATGGCCCCCGTATGCTTAAATTTTTCCGTGTGTGGCCCTCAGTGGAAAAAGTTTGGACACCCCTGGTGTATGTGGAATTAAATTATGCAATGGGTTAAGCAGAGAAATCAAACAATGTACTGATATGATCCAATTTAAGACGCTGTTCAAACTACAAGCGTTTGCAAAGTACAAATAAGAATGTTGATAATTGTCATGAATTTATTGAAAATGAAATGTTATCCATTTGAACTACTTATGAGAAGAACTGATTTACAACACATTGATGTGAATTGCAAGTTATAACACTTTTTTTTTTATTATTGAACTTGATGCAAGTTATAACACTTTTGTTTTATTTATTATTGAACTTGATGCAAGTAATAACACTTTTTTTGATTTATTATTGAACTTGATGCAAGTTATTTGATTTATTATTGAACTTGATGCAAGTTATAACACTTTTATTTGATTTATTATTGAACGTGGTGCAAGTTATAACACTTTTTTATTGAACTTGATGCAAGTTATAACACTTTTGTTTTATTTATTATTGAACTTGATGCAAGTTATAACACTTTTTTGATTTATTATTGAACTTGATGCAAGTTATTTGATTTATTATTGAACTTGATGCAAGTTATAACACTTTTTTTGATTTATTATTGAACGTGATGCAAGTTATAACACTTTTTGATTTATTATTGAACTTGATGCACGTTATAACACTGTTTTGATTTATTATTGAACTTAATGCAAGTTATAACACTTTTTTTGATTTATTATTGAACTTGATGCAAGTTATAACACTTTTATTTGATTTATTATTGAACTTGCCACATACACCCCTGGTGTATGTGGAATTAAATTATGCAATGGGTTAAGCAGAGAAATCAAACAATGTACTGATATGATCCAATTTAAGACGCTGTTCAAACTACAAGCGTTTACAAAGTACAAATAAGAATGTTGATAATTGTCATGAATTTATTGAAAATGAAATGTTATCCATTTTAACTACTTTTGAGAAGAACTGATTTACAACACATTGATGTGAATTGAGTACAAAATAAGAACAGGACGCATGTGTTAGTAATTGCTATGAAGAGAATCAGAGGGATGGTTAAATAAGCTGTGCTTCTTCCTACTCCTTTTTTGGACATGTTCCAAAGACATGCACCTGGGGATAGGTTGATTGGCAACACTAAATTGGCCCTAGTGTGTGAATGTGAGTGTGAATGTTGTCTGTCTATCTGTGTTGGCCCTGCGATGAGGTGGCGACTTGTCCAGGGTGTACCACCGCCTTCCGCCCGAATGCAGCTGAGATAGGCTGCGGCACCCCCCGCGACCCCAAAAGGGACAAGCGGTAGAAAATGGATGGATGTTGTAAAGACAATATGTGATATATCATACTGATACTGTATCCATCCATACATGTTCAAAGTCCATCTTTAATCATTGCCGCAACTCCAGTCAATGCACGGTCGGCCGTAATGTAATAAGGAGCCGCGTCGCACACGTGCTCCCCCGTAATAATTAGCTGGTCTAGTGCGCATCCGTCAGCCAGACCACTAACCCCGCCTCCTCCTCAGGGTTGACACACAAGTGGAAGTGAAGACACAATCTCACATGTGATTGGATTTTGCAACTAGATTTCCCAGAGGAAATAGAGTGGGGCCTCCATTTGCGATCATTTCTGTCTACAAACATTTCAATCGAGCCAAATATGCCTCTGTGTGCAAACCATACAAACTCTTAATACTAGAGATGTCCCCACCCGATCCTTAAGATCAGCCGATCAGCTGCTGTTGACGGTCCCTGACACAAGGCTGAAGCTTAGAGGTGACAGAGCTTTCGCCGTTGCTGCTCCCAAGCTCTGGAACGACCTACCCCTGAGTGTTAGACAAGCCTCCTCTCTTCCTGTTTTTAAATCTCTCTTAAAAACATACTTTTATTCCATGGCTTTTAACACTGAGTGATATCCATCCTGCAATGGCGCCCCATAATACACCTGCTGTGATCCTGTTTTTATGTTTTTTATTAATTCTATTTTAATTATTTATTTTTTATCGTGTTCTGTTTGTGTTGTGTTGTGTTTGCTCGGTACTCGTTTTATCTTTTAACCTGTTCATTGTACAGCACTTTGGCTACCCCTGTGGTAAATTTTAAATGTGCTTTATAAATAAAGTTGATTTGATTTGATTTGATTTGATGTCCGATAATGGCTTTTTTTTGCCGATATCCGATATTGCGATATTGTCCAACCCTTAATTACCGATTCCGACATAACCGATACCGATATATACAGTCGTGGAATTAACACATTATTATGCATAATTTTGTTGTGATGCCCCGCTGGATGCATTAAACAATGTAACAAAGTTTTCCAAAATAAATCAACTCAAGTTATGGAAAAAAATGCCAACATGGCACTGCTATATTTATTATTGGAGTCACAAAGTTCCTGAGTTGGGGCCTACGTGATGATGCTGTGTGATTGTTATAACGGGTTTTTAAAGTGTTTTCTGTGAGCCCAATATATGTCTCTGTGTTTGAGTTGTCTTTGCGGGTGACGCTGGCTTGATAGACAACTGATGCTTTCAAACAGACTCCGTTAAGTGGGCAGTTAAGTCTTTGTCTGCAATTGCACCTACCTGTGGAGTTGGGGTTGTTAGTGGTGTCGGCTGTCTGTCTGTCTGGGTGTGCTCAGAATCTTTTTGTTGTTTGTATCAATGGTTTGTTTGATATTCATCATGCAGCTGTAGCTAAGTCTCAAATAAATCCTCTTGAATATCTTGAGTACGTGTTTTTTGGGGAAGTGCCTGTCAGTGAGTGCAAGGAATGGATGTCCAATATTCGTGCTGACATTTTTGTTGACCTAAGGAATATTCCGCTTACTCCGGTATTGAGCACTGTTTAATGGATAAACCACAGCAACCTTGGCTATATATACATAAATACATACATATATATATATATATATATATACATAAATACATACATATATATATATATATATATATATATTCACGGTGGCAGAGAGGTTAGTGCATCTGCCTCACAATACGAAGGTCCTGAGTAGTCATGGGTTCAATCCCGGGCTCGGGATCTTTCTGTGTGGAGTTTGCATGTTCTCCCCGTGACTGCGTGGGTTCCCTCCGGGTACTCCGGCTTCCTCCCACCTCCAAAGACATGCACCTGGGGATAAGTTGATTGGCAACACTAAATTGGCCCTAGTGTGTGGATGTGAGTGTAAATGTTGTCTGTCTATCTGTGTTGGCCCTGCGATGAGTTGGCGACTTGTCCAGGGTGTACCCCGCCTTCCGCCCGATTGTAGCTGAGATAGGCTCCAGCGCCCCCCGCGACCCCAAAGGGAATAAGCGGTAGCAAATGGATGGATGGATGGATATATATATATATATATATATATATATATATATATATATATATATATATATATATATATATATATATATATATATATATATATATATACATACATACATACATACATACATACATACATACATATATATATATATATATATATATATATATATATATATATATATATATATATACATACACACATATATATATATATATATATATATATATATATTACACATATATATATATATATATATATTACACATATATATATATATATATGTATATATACATATATTATATACATATATTATATATATACAGTATATATACATATATATATATATATATATACACATACATATGTATATATATATACATATATTATATATATATACATATATTATATATATACATATATTTTATATATATATATATATATATATATATAAATCAACTTTATTTATATATATATATATATATATATATATATATATATATATATATATATATATATATATATATATATATATATATATATATCTCAGTGACGTGCGGTGAGGTTCATGACTGGTGAGGCACTGACTTCATCACAGTCAGATTTACAAACATATGAACCCTAAAGAGTATCTTATTCACCATTTGATTGGCAGCAGTTAACGGGTTATGTTTAAAAGCTCGTACCAGCATTCTTCCCTTGGAATTGGGGGTTAAATCACCAAAAATGATTCCCGGGCGCGGCGCCGCTGCTGCCCACTGCTCCCCTCACCTCCCAGGGGGTGAACAAGGGGATGGGTCAAATGCAGAGGACACATTTCACCACACCTAGTGTGTGTGTGACAATCATTGGTACTTTAACTTAACTTTAACTTTACACATACAAACTGTAGCACACAAAAAAGCACATTTAATAAAAAAACGTTATTATGGTCTTATCTTTACTTAGAAATGCGCCGCTGTTGTGCTGGATTAATGACTAAAGCCCTCACTTCAACTTTACACGTGCAAGATTGAATCTATTTAAAAAAGTGTAACCGAGGGTTTATAAATGTCGCCTATACTGTATGAAACTACAAAATAACAAACACGGAGGCTCCAGTTTACACGACGACCACTTTATTTACCTTCTTTCAAAAACTTCCGCTCCACTCCAACGTGTCAAAATTCCGCTCTTAGCGCCTTCAAAATAAGAGCTCAAGGCATATACTGTATAACAGCGCATAACAGGAACTTAACATCACAAAGAGGAAAGCCCATAAAAATAGGTTACAAAAGTTATTTAATAAGAAGCCAAAAAGTGCAAAAACAATAATGTTCGTGTTGGAGGAGTTGTGAATTAGGTACACCTGCAGTCTGCAGGTGTACCTAATGTTGTGGCCCTGCAGTCATTCACAACTCCTCCAACACGAACATTATTGTTTTTGCACTTTTTGGCTTCTTATGAAATAACTTTTTTAAATAGATTCAATCTTGCACGTGGAAAGTTTAAGTGTGGGCTTTAGTTGATATAACACTCCCGTCAGGGGGTGCAAATTCTACGACGGGGGTGCAGGAGGCGAGCCTCAGCCAGTGCGTCTTTTGCAGCCGTTTTATGATCGCTCAGCACAAGAAATACGTTACACACATACAGTTGTTGACAAAATATACTGTACATTATATACCTCAGCTAACTAAACTATGGAAATGTATAATATAGTTCATATAGCAATACGGTCTCACTGCACAGCAGGCCAGCAGTTAGCCGAGTCCGCAATCCATGGTGAGGCACTGAGTGACATGCCTCGACTGGCTGCTGTTCACCGCACCGTCTCTTCTCAGTATTTGAACGGCAAATGTGAAAATTCAGCGATTTTGAATAAAAATAATCTAAAACTGGTGAAGTTAAATGGAAAATAACTTTATAGTATAATCACTGGATACATTTAACAAGTTAATATATATTTTTTTCTTTTTACATTTTTTTTCTTTCCATGATGGCAGGTGAGGCCCCGCCTCACCTGCCTCTAGTGACTGCACGTCACTGATATATATATATGCATATAAACAAAGACACCTAACTGTTTTTATATTGTTTTACTTTCTTTTTTTTTCAAGAAAATGTTTTTAATTTATTTATCTTATTTTATTAATTTTTTTAAAAAGTACCTTATCTTCACCATACCTGGTTGTCCAAATTAGGCATAATAATGTGTTAATTCCACGACTGCACATATCGGTTGATATCGGTATCGGGTGGTATCGGTAATTAAAGAGTTGGACAATATCGGAATTTTGGATATCGGCAAAAAGCCATTATCGGACATCCCTATCCACGACTGTATATATCGGTATCGGTTGATATCGGTATCGGTAATTAAGAGTTGGACAATATCGAAATATCGGATATAGGTAAAAAAGACATTATCGGACATCTCTAATCGTAACATATGTCTTATAATTCTAAACAGAGTAGTAAAAATGTGTATCTTGGAATAAGTGTTACAAAAATGTGCAAAAATCCAAAGAAAAAGCAAAACATGTCAGTTTGAACTCGAGGTCGAATTGCCTTAACCTCAGTAGGGTGAATTGTTTTATCGCAACATAACTTTACATCTTTAAACCGAATTTTGAAGTGGTCTCTTGGAATAAGTGTTTGAAAAATGGTGCAAAAAGCTAAAGAAAAAGCCAAACATGATATCAGTTTGAACTGGGGGTCTAATGACTGATTTCAATATCTACTGTCGTCAAGTTTGATGTTCCTCCAGAAAAAAAGCAATCTAAATCTCAAAAGCACTTTGACTGCCGAGAAGATGTCTGCATGTTTGATCAACAAGTAAAGAATTGTTCACAGCCTAAAAACCAAGCAAAGTCCACAGCCTCCATTTGTACGAGGTGATGCTTCACCATCATGATGTCCTCACAGGGGAAGATGAGGGATGATGGCGAGGGATTAAAGGACGGTGGCGTTAATAAGACCCGGCGGCCATGTGCCGCTGCTGCCATCCCTCTAGACCGTCGGCGCTCTGCTGACGGGTGTAATTTCCTGCGTTGGCGTTGAAGGTGACAGCGCTGACAAGAGCAAAAAAAAAAAAAAAAAAAAAAAAAAAAAGGCAGAGTAGGACGGATGCTTTTACGGCGTTTGATGGGAAAGAGTGCTTGTTGGGCGAAGACCAAGGCTTCCAAAGTGCAGCCCGGGATTGTTTTTTATTGACCCGCCGCTTATTGTAAAAATGCAACTCGTTCATTTTTAATGAGACGCTGCGCTCATTTGCTTTGTCACAAAACTAAGATGAGAACAGCAAAAAAATATTTTTTTTGAAAATACAAATATCAACCTAATCACTCTAGTATCGATCATTTAGGTATCAAGACCAGCAATTTATATATCGATCCGCCCTCCCCTTATGTGTACGCCTGGCACCAACTGTTACTATAACAAAATCTTCTCTTATTGACTGTCTCATTTCCTGCTATTATCTGCTAACTTTCTGCTCTAACATGCACACTTCTTAGACTTTACTGAGCACTTCTCTTGTTTCAAACTACCACTACCACGTCAACTCCTGGCAACATGTTTAGCCTCGTCCTCCAGTGATAATACTACCGTATTTTCCGCACTATAAGGCGCACCGGATTATTAGCCGCACCTTCAATGAATGGCATATTTCATAACTTTGTCCACCAATAAGCCGCCCCGGACTATAAGCCGTGCCTACGCTGCGCTAAAGGGAATGTCAAAAAAACAGTCAGATAGGTCAGTCAAACTTTAATAATATATTGAAAACCAGCGTTCTAACAACTCTGTCCCAAAATGTACGCAAATGTGCAATCACAAACATAGTAAAATTCAAAATAGTGCAGAGCAATAGCAACATAATGTTGCTCGAACGTTAATGTCACAACACACAAAATAAACATAGCGCTCACTTTCTGAAGTTATTCTTCATTCGTAAATCCTTCGTCTTCGGTGTCCGAAGTGAAAAGTTGGGCAAATGTGAGATCCAAAATGGACGGTTCCGTCTCGTCGAAGTCATCGGAGTCAGTGTCACTGTTATCCAGCAGTTCTGTGAATCCTGCCTTCCGGAAAGCTCGGACCACAGTTGTGACCGAAATATCTGCCCAGGCATTTACGATCCACTGGCAGATGTTGGCGTCGTCTGGCGCTGCCTCCGTCTTAGTGAATGTGTGTTCGCCTTCTGTCATCCACTGTTCCCACGCAGTTAGCAGTCTAGCTTCGAATGCCCTGTTGACACCAATATCTAGCGGCTGGAGGTCTTTTGTCAATCCACCCGGAATGACGGCGAGTATTGAATTAAGCGCGTAAGCGTGTCTCTTAAAGTGATGTTATGAGCTAGCAAATATAACAACTACACTACCCAGCATGCAACGATAGTTACGAGCATGCGCGGTAGCCCTGAGAAGCGTTGTATGCTGGCAGTTAGAATGTGGTTATGAGCACGCTGTGAGTAAACGTTGAGAACTCAGTTAACACGCCTCGTCTGCATTATTTATAATTAGACAGACAACACACTTAATAGGAGCCATTTTGGGGTCTTTACATAAACACACAAATGGAAATGAAACGTCACATATCCCAGCATGCACCGCGCGCTTCTTCGTCATCCACTGTTCCCACGCAGTTAGCAGTCTAGCTTCGAATGCCCTGTTGACACCAATATCTAGCGGCTGGAGGTCTTTTGTCAATCCACCCGGAATGACGGCGAGTATTGAATTAAGCGCGTAAGCGTGTCTCTCAATGTGCTGTTATGAGCTAGCAAATATAACAACTACACTACCCAGCATGCAACGATAGTTACGAGCATGCGCGGTAGCCCTGAGAAGCGTTGTTGTATGCTGGCAGTTAGAATGTGGTTATGAGCACGCTGTGAGTAAACGTTGAGAACTCAGTTAACACGCCTCGTCTGCATTATTTATAATTAGACAGACAACACACTTAATAGGAGCCATTTTGGGGTCTTTACATAAACACACAAATGGAAATGAAACGTCACATATCCCAGCATGCACCGCGCGCTTCTTCTTCTTCCGGGGGCGGGTGGTTGCTTACAGTACAAGAAGGAGCGCTTCCTGTTCTATGGGGGCGGGTGCTTACCTTGGCGGTTGCTTGCGTAGAAGAATAAGCGCTTCCTGCTCTACCGGGAAAAAAGATGGCGGCTGTTTACCGAAGTTGCGAGAACGAAACTTTATGAAAATGAATCTTAATATTTATCCATATATAAAGCGCACCGGGTTAAAAGCCGCACTGTCAGCTTTTGAGTAAATTTGTGGTTTTTAGGTGCGGCTAATGGTGCGGAAAATACGGTACTTTATTCATACCAAAGACTATAAAAATGGGACCGGTTACCTCCCTGCTTGGCACTCAGCATCAAGGGTTGGAATTGGGGGTTGAATCACCAAAAATGATTCCCGGGCGCGGCCACCGCTGATGCTCACTGCTCCCCTCACCTCCCAGTGGGTGATCAAGGGTGATGGGTCAAATGCAGAGAATAATTTCGCCACACCTAGTGTGTGTGTGTGACAATCATTGGTACTTTAACTTAACTTAATATACTAAGAAATACAGTTTATTTGCTATTATGGAAGTGATTATTTGTAACTTATTACTGTGTATGGCCATACATAATTACAAACCCTGTTTCCATATGAGTTGGGAAATTGTGTTAGATGTAAATATGAACGGAATACAATGATTTGCAAATCCTTTTCAACCCATATTCAATTGAATGCACTACAAAGACAAGATATTTGATGTTCAAACTGATAAACGTTGTTTTTTTTGTTGCAAATAATCATTAATGAACCTATTATTAATAGGTTCATTATGTCTCTACTTAGAGTCCAAACCATGCCCAAAGACCAGTTGGGGGCCTAAACAGGCTGTAGAAACCATTAAAAAACATTTGAAAATATTTGTAGTTAGTTACCACTAAGTGAGAAAACTAAATAAAGTAAATGTGCTTGTTCTACCTACCTAAGTTTGCATCTTCTTGATAATTCCTCAATTTAGTTTTTTTTAATCAATTTATTTGCAGCTAGTTCCCCTCTCTATGTCACAGTAAGACCCATTTCTAGTTCTATGGTTATCATCGCATACATGACTGGAAAAACAACTACGTTTGACGATTTTTCTGAGAAAACTTGGATCACACTCTAAATTGTGGTTTTTCCAGGAATAAATAATTACCATTAAATAAATCCATTTAATAAAGTCAAATACAAATAAGGCAACACGAGAAGTATCCAACAAGTAAATATGTACAGCAGAAATGATCATCTACATCGGTCATGTCAAACTCAAGGCCTGGGGTCCAGATCTGGCCCGCCACATCATTTTATGTGGCCCACAAAGGCCTGGAAATAATATGCGTCAATAAAGTACTTTATCTTTTCTTACCAAATGTGTTTGTTCTTTCCATTTTAACAGAACAAAAAATGCAGGTACCGCATGACATTGCATACCTTTTAAACCAGTGGTTCTCAACCTTTTTTCAGTGATGTACCCCCTGTGAATTTTTTTTTAATTCAAGTACCGTATTTTCCGCACCATAAGGCGCCCTGGGTTGTAAGCCGCGCCTTCAATGAACGGCATATTTCAAAACTTTGTCCACCCATAAGCCGCCCCGTGTTGTAAGCCGCATCTAACTGCGCTAAAGGAATGTCAAAAAAACAGTCATGGAATCGTATATCAACATGGACGGAGCTGCTGAAAAAAGCCACCCGGCCTCTTCGCGTAAACTTAAACTTACCTTAACCACTCGCTCATCTTTTCTTCATCCATCCCTTCGAGTTAGCTTTTATGATGACGCCGGCTGGAAAGGTCTCTTTTGGCAAGGTCTTCCTTTTGAATATCACCATGGGTGGAAGTTTCTGGCCATTAGCATGGCAAGCTAGAACCACAGTGAAGGATGACTTCTCATTCCCTGTGGTGCGAATATTCACCGTACGTGCTCCCGTTGTATCCACAGTGCGGTTCACAGGAATATCAGTTGCTGTGAAATAGTAATCCGTGTGCGGATGGAGAGATTGCGTCTTTTCATGAACCGGATCCCTGTCACTTGGTAGGAGCCATTTTGTGGTCTTTACAGATGTAAACACACAAAGGAAATGAAACGTACGGTATATCCGCGCGCTTTTTCTTCGTATACGCGGGCGGGTGGTTGCTTACAGTAGAAGAAGAAGCGCTTCCTGTTCTATGGGGGCGGGTGCTTACCTTGGCGGTTGCTTGCGTAGAAGAAGAAGCGCTTCCTGTTCTACCGGGAAAAAAGATGGCGGCTGTTT
>NC_084556.2:6645000-6705000 GCF_033978685.3 Nerophis lumbriciformis
GATTGGGTGAGAGAACAGGGGGAGAAAATATGTGCAGTGGGCGGAGCAATAGTCACTGGGGGCGGAACCAAAGTCACTGGAGGTGGAGTTTGAAAATCAGAATGTGACTGACTAGACTTACACTTAGCAAAAATGTCCTGATAATGTTTTATCTTGGAATAAAAGTTATTTGGCATTGGCTGACAGAAAGAAGCAGATGGAAAAAAAAAAATCTTGCTCAATGACGTCATCAGGAGTGGGCGGAGTTACCTCTTCGGGGGGCGCCAATGAAATGACGTCATTGTTGGAAATGTCCATGTGACTGACAGCCCAATCAGAGAACTGTTTGGCGAAGTGGTCGATGGGGTTGCCAAACATCTGAGGAGGGGAAGTTTGGGCTGAATGTAGCTTGCTTCGGTCCGGGGGAGGAGTTTGCAGGAGCGGCGCGTCTTGGCGGCGAGGGAAAGACCTCCTGGCCGGCTTCTGTCTTTGACGGCGCGCACGGTACTGCGGTGTAGCGGCGATGTCTTCCGACCAGAGGGAGTCGATGGGGATAAGAGAGCCTCCAGCTCCCCACATGAGATTCGACCTCTCCTCCGTCGAATAGCGAAGCGTCTCGGCTTCCATCGCTCGCAACACCATGAGCGTACCTTCGTCCCACTCCTCGTTAGCCGGTGCGGGAGAATTGTCTTCTGCTGGCTTCCTACTGAAACGACTTGGTCGCATAGTGATGCGACCAAGTTTATTTAATTTATTTGTTCAGTACCAGCCCTGCGATGAGGTGGCGACTTGTCCAGGGTGTACCCCGCCTTCCGCCCGATTGTAGCTGAGATAGGCTCCAGCGCCCCCCGCGACCCCAAAGGGAATAAGCGGTAGAAAATGGATGGATGGATGTTCAGTACCAAATGGTTCACGTTGGCCCAAATTTTTTTTACAGTTAAACCTGTTTTTGTTTTTTGTTTTCAGGCAAATTGATGCACTTTAAATATTTTGTGTTACAGATTAAAAAAACAATGTTACATTTTGGACACAACTTCTCCTCATTCAATGTGTTTTCTTTATTTTCATGACTATTTACATTGCAGATTGTCACTGAAGGCATCAAAACTATGAATGAACACGTGGAGTTATGTACTTAACAAAGAAAGGTGAAATAACTGAAAACATGTTTTATATTCTAGTTTCTTCAAAATAGCCACCCTTTGCTCTGATTACGGCTTTGCCCACTCTTGGCATTCTCTCCATGAGCTTTAAGCACACCTGTGAAGTGATAACCATTTCAGCTCGTCGAGAAAATGCCAAGAGTGTGCGAAAAAGTAATAAGAGAACGCGATTGCAGCTATTTGGGATACAACACATCTCAGACGGCAAGAGAACTTTCGAATGTCCAGGTCAGCTGTGATTCTACTTAGCGAAAAACTTTGTCCATTTCTCGAAGGAGAGTCAACGAGAATGCGGGCTCCCGTGGATGGTGGCATTGTTGTGTGTGGACACGGATAAAGTTAGGTGGGATTTACCCTGGATAACCTTATCCTACCTACCTTACCTTACCTAGTGTAAACAGGGCCTTAGGCTATCTAGAAAGCCTTACTGACAACAACTCGTGCTCTGATTGGCTATCGCAACTGTCTATCAACTGTATGTCCCCCTTCACTTACAGTGCACGGGCGCCCGCATTGTTGATTCTGAAGGCGTCTGGCAGATTTGGTACAACATGGCAACATAAGCTAGCTGAATTCTGATTGGATAAAAACTCTATAACCTAAAAACAACAGCACTAGAAGGAGCATAATATGACATGAAGAGAATATGAATACTTTTAGATATTTAGGGAAAGTCAATAAAAAAGATGACTTTTATCTTTAAGTATGATCATGATTTCTGGTTATGTTAGGCCAGCAGAGAAGGCCTTGTGTGGCCCTGACGGCACACCACTGGTGGTGTGTATATTGATCTATTGATATCATAGCATGGGCATGCTTTGACAAATTCCCACTCCTTTTGTGTGCATTCATCCATCCATTTTCTACCGCTTATTCCCTTCGGGGTCGCTGGAGCCTATCTCAGCTACAATCGGGCGGAAGGCGGGGTACACCCTGGACAAGTCTCCACCTCATCACAGGGCCAACACAGATAGACAGACAACATTCACACTCACATTCACACACTAGGGCCAATTTAGTGTTGCCAATCAACTTATCCCCGGGTGCATGTCTTTGGAAGTGGGAGGAAGCCGGAGTACCCGGAGGGAACCCACGCAGTCACGGGGAGAACATGCAAACTCCACACAGAAAGATCCCAAGCCCGGGATTGAACCCAAGACTACTCAGGACCTTCGTATTGTGAGGCAGACGCACTAACCCCTCTGCCACCGTGCTGCCCCTTTGTGTGCAAAAAAGTTTTATCTTGCAAGATTGTGACTTATTTACTTCCGCATGTATAATAATAATAATAGATTTTATTTGTAAAAAGCACTTTAAATTGAGTAAACAACCTCAAAGTGCTACAGTGTATTCCAAAAAAAAAAAAAAAAAAAAAAAAAGATAATAAAAAATAAATACAAATAAAAACTAGAACGGCCAAATAGCTCAAACTAGTATGCATATACAGGTAAAAGCCAGTAAATTAGAATATTTTGAAAAACTTGATTTATTTCAGTAATTGCATTCAAAAGGTGTAACTTGTACATTATATTTATTCATTGCACACAGACTGATGCATTCAAATGTTTATTTCATTTAATTTTGATGATTTGAAGTGGCAACAAATGAAAATCCAAAATTCCGTGTGTCACAAAATTAGAATATTACTTAAGGCTAATACAAAAAAGGGATTTTTAGAAATGTTGGCCAACTGAAAAGTATGAAAATGAAAAATATGAGCATGTACAATACTCAATACTTGGTTGGAGCTCCTTTTGCCTCAATTACTGCGTTAATGCGGCGTGGCATGGAGTCGATGAGTTTCTGGCACTGCTCAGGTGTTATGAGAGCCCAGGTTGCTCTGATAGTGGCCTTCAACTCTTCTGCGTTTTTGGGTCTGGCATTCTGCATCTTCCTTTTCACAATACCCCACAGATTTTCTATGGGGCTAAGGTCAGGGGAGTTGGCGGGCCAATTTAGAACAGAAATACCATGGTCCGTAAACCAGGAACGGGTAGATTTTGCGCTGTGTGCAGGCGCCAAGTCCTGTTGGAACTTGAAATCTCCATCTCCATAGAGCAGGTCAGCAGCAGGAAGCATGAAGTGCTCTAAAACTTGCTGGTAGACGGCTGCGTTGACCCTGGATCTCAGGAAACAGAGTGGACCGACACCAGCAGATGACATGGCACCCCAAACCATCACCCAACCATGCAAATTTTGCATTTCCTTTGGAAATTGAGGTCCCAGAGTCTGGAGGAAGACAGGAGAGGCACAGGATCCACGTTGCCTGAAGTCTAGTGTACAGTTTCCACCATCAGTGATGGTTTGGGGTGCCATGTCATCTGCTGGTGTCGGTCCACTCTGTTTCCTGAGATCCAGGGTCAACGCAGCCGTCTACCAGCAAGTTTTAGAGCACTTCATGCTTCCTGCTGCTGACCTGCTCTATGGAGATGGAGATTTCAAGTTCCAACAGGACTTGGCGCCTGCACACAGCGCAAAATCTACCCGTGCCTGGTTTACGGACCATGGTATTTCTGTTCTAAATTGGCCCGCCAACTCCCCTGACCTTAGCCCCATAGAAAATCTGTGGGGTATTGTGAAAAGGAAGATGCAGAATGCCAGACCCAAAAACGCAGAAGAGTTGAAGGCCACTATCAGAGCAACCTGGGCTCTCATAACACCTGAGCAGTGCCAGAAACTCATCGACTCCATGCCACGCCGCATTAACGCAGTAATTGAGGCAAAAGGAGCTCCAACCAAGTATTGAGTATTGTACATGCTCATATTTTTCATTTTCATACTTTTCAGTTGGCCAACATTTCTAAAAATACCTTTTTTGTATTAGCCTTAAGTAATATTCTAATTTTGTGACACACGGAATTTTGGATTTGCATTTGTTGCCACTTCAAATCATCAAAATTAAATGAAATAAACATTTGAATGCATCAGTCTGTGTGCAATGAATAAATATAATGTACAAGTTACACCTTTTGAATGCAATTACTGAAATAAATCAAGTTTTTCAAAATATTCTAATTTACTGGCTTTTACCTGTATGTAAAAGAAGGGGTTTTAAGCCTTTTTAAAAGCATCCACAGTCTGTGGCACCCTCAGGTGGTCAGGGAGAGCGTTCCACAGACTGGGAGCGGCGGAGCAGAAAGCCCGGTCTCCGATTGTTTGTAGCTTTGTCCTCAGAGGTTGGAGGAGGTTAGCCTGTCCGGAGCGGAGAATATGGGGGTGAGTAGTTCTTTGAGGTAGAGGGGGGCATTTCCATGGAGCACACCACTGGTGGGTTAGTAGGGAGACTTTGAATTCAATCCTGAGTGGAGCAGGAAGCCAGTGAAGGTATTTGAGAGTTGGTGTGATATGGTCATATTTCCGCACTCTCATCATATACGTTTAATTCCTCCGACTGCTCACCTCGCTGCCAGCACGACAACGATCGCCCAGATTTCCCGAGTAAAATACACTTGGATCAGGCTCGTGAAGGAAGGAACAAGCTCAACTAAAAGCTTTTCTGTTAGGAGGCCAATTTCTCCGTGGCGGAGAAGACGGGGGGGCGGGAAATAAGCGAGGAGCTAAAGAAGGTCAAAGCGGTATCAGCAAAAGGGACGACTAAAATAATGATTGCATTAACATGCAGCGAGGGAGCGGCGTGCTCTTTCGAGGTGCAGCAGGTGAGGAAGCGACACGAGCGATCGCTCGTTACGTATTCAGCGGGGGAAGATTGTGCAAGTAACCGCCGCACGCTCATTGTTTGCACACTTGTGTTTGATTTATTGGCAGCTCAACTCTTTCCTTTACGCATCGACACACTTTGTTTTGGGTTGTTTTCACCCCATGTTGCCCGAGAGAGTGTGCGCGTGTGCGCGTGTGCGCGTGTGCGTGTGTGTGTGTGTGTGTGTGTGTTATTCTGGTCTTCTCCATCACTGGCTGTCATAACATAACATAACGGTGATTCGACGTGAAAGGAGATCACAAGCTCGCAGATTTGTTTCTCTGTCAACACCTGAGGCCAGATAAATGCACAAAAACATGACTTTCCCTCCTCAAAAATACATATACAGTGGGGCAAAAAAGTATTTAGTCAGCCACCAATTGTGCAAGTTCTCCCACTTAAAATGATGACAGAGGTCTGTAATTTTCATCATAGGTACACTTCAATTGTGAGAGACAGAATGTGAAAAAAAAATCCAGGAATTCACATTGTAGGAATTTTGAATAATTTATTTGTAAATTATGGTGGAAAATAAGTATTTGGTCAATAACAAAAATTCAACTCAATACTTTGTTATTGGCAACAAAGGTTATATTACAGAGGTCAAACGATTACTATAGGTCTTTACCAGGTTTGCACACACAGTAGCTGGTATTTTGGCCCATTCCTCTATGCAGATCTTCTCGAGAGCAGTGATGTTTTGGGGCTGTCGCCGAGCAACACGGACTTTCAACTCCCTCCACAGATTTTCTATGGGGTTGAGGTCTGGAGACTGGCTAGGCCACTCCAGGACTTTCAAATGCTTCTTACGGAGCCACTCCTTCGTTGCCCGGGCGGTGTGTTTGGGATCATTGTCATGCTGGAAGACCCAGCCACGTTTCATCTTCAAAGCTCTCACTGATGGAAGGAGGTTTTGGCTGAAAATCTCACGATACATGGCCCCATTCATTCTTTCCTTAACACGGATCAGTCGGCCTGTCCCCTTAGCAGAAAAACAGCCCCAAAGCAGGATGTTTCCACCCCCATGCTTCACAGTAGGTATGGTGTTCTTGGGATACAACTCAGTATTCTTCTTCCTCCAAACGCGACGAGTTGAGTTTATACCAAAAAGTTCTATTTTGGTTTCATCTGACCACATGACATTCTCCCAATCCTCTGCTGTATCATCCATGTGCTCTCTGGCAAACTTCAGACGGGTCTGGACATGCACTGGCTTAAGCAGGGGGACACGTCTGGCACTGCAGGATTTGATTCTCTGTCGGCGTAGTGTGTTACTGATGGTAACCTTTGTTACTTTGGTCCCAGCTCTCTGCAGGTCATTCACCAGGTCCCCCCGTGTGGTTCTAGGATTTTTGCTCACCGTTCTCATGAGATCTTGCGTGGAGCCCCAAATCGAGGGAGATTATCAGTGGTCTTGTATGTCTTCCATTTTCTGATAATTGCTCCCACAGTTGATTTTTTCACACCAAGCTGCTTGCCTATTGTAGATTCACTCTTCACAGTCTGGTGCAGGTCTACAATTATTTTCCTGGTGTCCTTCGACAGCTCTTTGGTCTTGGCCATAGTGGAGTTTGGAGTCTGACTGTTTGAGGCTGTGGACAGGTGTCTTTTATACAGATAACCAGTTCAAACAGGTGCCATTAATACAGGTAACGAGTGGAGGACAGAAGAGCTTCTTAAAGAAGAAGTTACAGGTCTGTGAGAGCCAGAGATCTTCCTTGTTTGAAGTGACCAAATACTTATTTTCCACCATAATTTACAAATAAATTCTTTAAAATTCCTACAATGTGAATTCCTAGATTTTTTTTTCACATTCTGTCTCTCACAGTTGAAGTGTACCTATGATGAAAATTACAGACCTCTGTCATCATTTTAAGTGGGAGAACTTGCACAATTGGTGGCTGACTAAATACTTTTTTGCCCCACTGTATATATATATATATATATATATAAAATAGGAATGTGCAAGTGCACACTATATGCATGCTTCACACTTTGATTGAGATGTGTATTGACATCTTAAAGAATTGAATCCATGTACCGTATTTTTTGGACTATAAGTAACAGTTTTTTTTCACAGTTTGGCCGGGCTCCAGTGTGACTTACAGTATATGTGGTTTTTTTTTTTTTTATTATACATTTTCGGCAGGCGCGACTTATACTCCGGTGCGACTTATACTCCGAAAAATACGGTAATGCTTTAAAAAGGCAAATGGATGGCACAAAAAGCCAAAAGGCTTGTTTCCATTGTGGTCCATTAAAGGGGAACATTATCACAATTTCAGAATTGTTAAAACCATTAAAAATCAGTTCCCAGTGGCTTATTATATTTTTCGAAGTTTTTTTCAAAATTTTACCCATCACGCAGTATCCCTAAAAAAAGCTTCAAAGTGCCTGATTTTAACCACCCGTCCATTTTCCTGTGACGTCACATAGTGAAGCCAACACAAACAAACATGGCGGAAAGAACAGCAAGCTATAGCGACATTAGCTCGGATTCAGACTCGGATTTCAGCGGCTTAAGCGATTCAACAGACTACGAATGTATTGAAACGGATGGTTGTAGTGTGGAGGCAGGTAGCAAAAACGAAATTGAAGAAGAAACTGAAGCTATTGAGCCATATCGGTTTGAACCGTATGCAAGCGAAACCGACGAAAACGACACGACAGCCAGCGACACGGGAGAAAGCGAGGACGAATTCGGCGATCGCCTTCTAACCAACGATTGGTATGTGTTTGTTTGGCATTAAAGGAAACTAACAACTATGAACTAGGTTTACAGCATATGAAATACATTTGGCAACAACATGCACTTTGAGAGTGCACACAGCCCAATTTTCATCAATTAATATATTCTGTAGACATACCCTCATCCGCTCTCTTTTCCTGAAAGCTGATCTGTCCAGTTTTGGAGTTGATGTCAGCAGGCCAGGGAAGCTAGGGTCGATATTCTTCTCTTGATCATCTTCGGTGGCATAAGGGACGGTGTGAGCCAAGACATCCAGGGGGTTTAGCTCGCTCGTCTGCGGGAACAAACTGCCGCCATTGCTTGCCGTGCTACCGAGGTCCTTTGTCCCTGAATTGCTCACACACCCCGGCAGATTCAATGGGGGTCTGGCGGCAGATTTCTTTGACTTTATCGTTGGAAATGCATCTGCTTTGAGTGTCGCAGGATATCCACACATTCTTGCCATCTCTGTCGTAGCATAGCTTTCGTCGGTAAAGTGTGCGGAACAAACGTCCAATTTCTTGCCACTTTCGCATCTTTGGGCCACTGGTGCAACTTGAATCCGTCCCTGTTCGTGTTGTTACACCCTCCGACAACACACCGACGAGGCATGATGTCTCCAAGGTACGGATAGCAGTCGAAAAAACAGAAAATAACAGAGCTGATTTGACTCGGTGTTTGAGAAAATGGCGGATTGCTTCCCGATGTGACGCCTCGTTGTGACGTCATCACTCCGAGAGCGAATATTAGAAAGGCGTTTAATTCGCCAAAATTCACCCATTTAGAGTTCGGAAATCGGTTAAAAAAATATATGGTCTTTTTTCTGCAACATCAAGGTATATATTGATGCTTACATAGGTCGGGTGATAATGTTCCCCTTTAACACTGATGTTGGCAGATTTGCTGCACAAAATAACTTATCTAATGCGTGCACTTTTACAGATTGGATGCTTAAAGTACAGTGAAAGCTCTCCTGCAAACTCAAAAATATTTGATATTTGCAATAAAAAAAGAACTACAATAAGATTCCCTACACATTATTTTAAAGAGTAAATTTTTTATTTATTTTTTAAGGTAACACACAGAAAGTGGCTTTTTGTTATCGTTGCAGTCAAAAATGCCTGAATTTGCAACAGATTTTTCAGAAATTTGCAGAATTTTTTTTTTCTTCCCCCCAATGGAATTAAAATATCTTTGCACCAATGTAGCATTTGTGAACTGTCGGCAGCAATCGACAGCCGCAATTTGTGTTGGTAAATGAGAGACGATGAGAGATGGTGTTACTATAGAGCAGTGTTTTTCAACCTTTTTTGAGCTAAGGCACATTTTTTGCATTGAAAAACTCCAGAGGCACACCACCAGCAGAAATCATTAAAAAACGAAACTCGGTTGACAGTAAAAAGTCGTTGTCGCAATTGTTGTATACGACTTTAAACCATAACCAAGCATGCATCAATATAGCTCTTGTCTCAAAGTAGGTGTACTGTCACCACCTGTCACATCACGCCCTGACTTATTTGGAGTTTATTCCTATTTTCTTGTGTGTAGTGTTTTAGTTCTTGTCTTGCGCTCCTATTTTCTCTTTTTTTGGTATTTTTCCGTAGCAGTTTCATGTCTTCTTTTAAGCGATATTTTTCTTATTATTAGCAACTTTGTTTTAGCAATCAAGAATATTTCAGTTGTTTTTACCCTTCTTTGTGGGGGACACTGTTGATTGTCACGTCATGTTCGGATGTACATTGTGGACGCCGTCTTTGCTCCGCAGTAAGTCTTTGCTGTCGTCCAGCGTTCTGTTTTTGTTCACTTTGTAGCCAGTTCAGTTTTAGTTTCGTTCTGCATAGCCTTCACTAAGCTTCAATGCCTTTTCTTTGGGGCACTCACCTTTTGTTTATTTTTGGTTTAAGCATTAGACACCTTTTTACCTGCACACTGCCTCCCGATTGTTTCCGACATCTACAAAGCAATTAGCTACCATGCTACTTAAAAGTGTAAGAGTTTATATATATATATATATATATATATATATATATATATATATGGCACAAAAAGTCAAAAGGCTTGTTTCCATTGTGGTTCATTAACACTTATGTTGGCAGATTTGCTGCACAAAATAACTTATCGAATGCATGCACTTTTACAGATTGGATGCTAAAGTACAGTGAAAGCTCCCCTGCAAACTCAAACATATTTGATATTTGCAATAAAAAATAACTACAATAAGAAATACAGTAGATTCCCTGCACATTATTTTAAGGAGTAAATAATGGGTTTTTTTTTAAGGTAACACACAGAAAGTGGCTTTTTGTGATCGTTGCAGCCGAAAATGCCTGAATTTGCAACAGATATTTCAGAAATTTGCAGAATTTTTTTTTTTCCCCCAATGGAATTAAAATATCTTTGCACCAATGTAGCATTTGTGAACTGTTGGCAGCAATCGACAGCCGCAATTTGTGTTGGTAAATGAGAGACGATGAGAGATGGTGTTACTATAGAGCAGTGTTTTTCAACCTTTTTTGAGCTAAGGCACATTTTTTGCATTGAAAAACTCCAGAGGCACACCACCAGCAGAAATCATTAAAAAACGAAACTCGGTTGACAGTAAAAAGTCGTTGTCGCAATTGTTGTATACGACTTTAAACCATAACCAAGCATGCATCAATATAGCTCTTGTCTCAAAGTAGGTGTACTGTCACCACCTGTCACATCACGCCCTGACTTATTTGGAGTTTATTCCTATTTTCTTGTGTGTAGTGTTTTAGTTCTTGTCTTGCGCTCCTATTTTCTCTTTTTTTGGTATTTTCCCGTAGCAGTTTCATGTCTTCTTTTAAGCGATATTTTTCTTATTATTAGCAACTTTGTTTTAGCAATCAAGAATATTTCAGTTGTTTTTACCCTTCTTTGTGGGGGACATTGTTGATTGTCACGTCATGTTCGTGACAATCAACAATGTACATTGTGGACGCCGTCTTTGCTCCACAGTAAGTCTTTGCTGTCGTCCAGCGTTCTGTTTTTGTTGACTTTGTAGCCAGTTCAGTTTTAGTTTCGTTCTGCATAGCCTTCACTAAGCTTCAATGCCTTTTCTTTGGGGCACTCACCTTTTGTTTATTTTTGGTTTAAGCATTAGACACCTTTTTACCTGCACACTGCCTCCCGCCGTTTCCGACATCTACAAAGCAATTAGCTACCGTGCTACTTAAGAGTGTATATATATATATATTGATATACAGGTAAAAGCCAGTAAATTAGAATATTTTGAAAAACTTGATTTATTTCAGTAATTGCATTCAAAAGGTGTAACTTGTACATTATATTTATTCATTGCACACAGACTGATGCATTCAAATGTTTATTTCATTTCATTTTGATGATTTGAAGTGGCAACAAATGAAAATCCAAAATTCCGTGTGTCACAAAATTAGAATATTACTTAAGGCTAATACAAAAAAGGTATTTTTAGAAATGTTGGCCAACTGAAAAGTATGAAAATGAAAAATATGAGCATGTACAATACTCAATACTTGGTTGGAGCTCCTTTTGCCTCAATTACTGCATTAATGCGGCGTGGCATGGAGTCGATGAGTTTCTGGCACTGCTCAGGTGTTATGAGAGCCCAGGTTGCTCTGATAGTGGCCTTCAACTCTTCTGCGTTTTTGGGTCTGGCATTCTGCATCTTCCTTTTCACAATACCCCACAGATTTTCTATGGGGCTAAGGTCAGGGGAGTTGGCGGGCCAATTTAGAACAGAAATACCATGGTCCGTAAACCAGGCACGGGTAGATTTTGCGCTGTGTGCAGGCGCCAAGTCCTGTTGGAACTTGAAATCTCCATCTCCATAGAGCAGGTCAGCAGCAGGAAGCATGAAGTGCTCTAAAACTTGCTGGTAGACGGCTGCGTTGACCCTGGATCTCAGGAAACAGAGTGGACCGACACCAGCAGATGACATGGCACCCCAAACCATCACCCAACCATGCAAATTTTGCATTTCCTTTGGAAATCGAGGTCCCAGAGTCTGGAGGAAGACAGGAGAGGCACAGGATCCACGTTGCCTGAAGTCTAGTGTAAAGTTTCCACCATCAGTGATGGTTTGGGGTGCCATGTCATCTGCTGGTGTCGGTCCACTCTGTTTCCTGAGATCCAGGGTCAACGCAGCCGTCTACCAGCAAGTTTTAGAGCACTTCATGCTTCCTGCTGCTGACCTGCTCTATGGAGATGGAGATTTCAAGTTCCAACAGGACTTGGCGCCTGCACACAGCGCAAAATCTACCCGTGCCTGGTTTACGGACCATAGTATTTCTGTTCTAAATTGGCCCGCCAACTCCCCTGACCTTAGCCCCATAGAAAATCTGTGGGGTATTGTGAAAAGGAAGATGCAGAATGCCATACCCAAAAACGCAGAAGAGTTGAAGGCCACTATCAGAGCAACCTGGGCTCTCATAACACCTGAGCAGTGCCAGAAACTCATCGACTCCATGCCACACCGCATTAACGCAGTAATTGAGGCAAAAGGAGCTCCAACCAAGTATTGAGTATTGTACATGCTCATATTTTTCATTTTCATACTTTTCAGTTGGCCAACATTTCTAAAAATACCTTTTTTGTATTAGCCTTAAGTAATATTCTAATTTTGTGACACACGGAATTTTGGATTTTCATTTGTTGCCACTTCAAATCATCAAAATTAAATGAAATAAACATTTGAATGCATCAGTCTGTGTGCAATGAATAAATATAATGTACAAGTTACACCTTTTGAATGCAATTACTGAAATAAATCAAGTTTTTCAAAATATTCTAATTTACTGGCTTTTACCTGTATATAGTATATACTCTGCCGAGCTCTAGACAGCACTGACACTCAACAACAACACATAATTTACAGACTATAGTTACTGGTTTGCAAAAAATATTTTTAACCCAAATAAGTGAAATTCGATAATCCCACACGGCACACCAGACTGTATCTCAGCCAGTGGTTGAAAAACGCTGCTATACACTGTGCTTGTTTTGAGACTCTACTTCTGTCCCTCGATGTCCGCGAGCTGCAGCTTGCATGACGTCACATTTGCTTCGCGCTGCTGCTCCAGTTGGATTTTGTCACCTCAAAGGCTGTCGCTGTCCTCTTAATATTTGCACATTTTGTAGATCGCTGTCTGCGGGTATCTGGTATCTGGGATATATTAAAGTTACGTCCACATCGCAGACATGCTGACTCTGCTCCAAACAATCCCGTGCGTCTTGTTTACTTCATCACATCATGCATCAGCGCCGTTACGGCTAATCAGAGTCTTTTTTCGGCAGCCACATTTTGGTGCGTCAGTAGTGTGCAAATAAGAGGCTGTGTATATCTATTCACACTGTAATGACCTGCTGGTGGTGGATGTTTTAACGTTTGTTGTGGTTTTGATTTGATGTTCATTTTTCCCAAGTTTGCAAGCACACCGTTTGTGCCTGAAAGCAGATTGGGTGTTGTTGTGTGTCCTGGGGAAGCACAGAGACAACAGCGTTTGCACACAAGGTGAAATTAGAATTGGGCTGGTTGTTATCATATAATTGGCAATAAAAGTTAAAAAAAACAAAAAAATCGTCAGACTGTGTGTGACTTCTTCTGGACGCAAAAATACATTCTCATAATTTAGTTTGTTATCACGTTAAAAACCCATATTTTCAAGGTGTGGCGGCTATGATTTTGCCGTGGCGAACCGCCACAATCAATTACATCACGGGGAAACCCTTATAGTAGCATAAGCTAATTCCCTCTATGTGATCAGTCGCTATTATAATAATGGCCTAGTGGTTAGAGTGTCTGCCCTGAGATCGATAGGTTGTGAGACTATTAAAATGGAACACGTTACCTCCCATCAAGGGTTGGAATTCGGGGTTAAATCACCAAAAATGATTCCCGAGGGCGGCCAACGCTGCTGCTCACTGCTCCCCTCACCTCCCAGGGGGTGAAACAAGGGGATGGGTCAAACGCAGAGGGTAATTTCACCTCACCTAGTGCACTGCAAAAACTGAAATCTAAGTAAAATGAAATATCTCAAATAAGGGTGATATTTGCTTATTGTCTGTCTGATAAGATAATTTGTTGTTTTACTTGTTTTAAGGGTTTTGGTCCTAAATGATCTCAGTAAGATAGTACAGCTTGTTGCTGAGATTTGATGACCTATATTGAGTAAAACATGCTTGGAACTAGAATATCAAGTGTTGCAAAGCTGTGTCATCAACACTCACAAGTATAAAACTACTTTTTTAAAGTAATAATTTCTTACTTCAAGCATGGGAAAAAAAAAATCATGATACCGAGCGCATATCATTATGTCAAGATAATGGCACTAGCATTTACTTAATCAATCAATCAATCAATCAATCAATCAATGTTTATTTATATAGCCCTAAATCACAAGTGTCTCAAAGGGCTGCACAAGCCACAACGACATCCTCGGTATAGCCCACATAAGGGCAAGGAAAAACTCACCCCAGTGGGACGTCAATGTGAATGACTATGAGAAACCTTGGAGAGGACCGCATATGTGGGTAACACCCCCCCCCCCTCTAGGGAGACCGAATGCAATGGATGTCGAGTGGGTCTAACATAATATTGTGAGAGTCCAGTCCATAGTGGATCCAGCATAACAGTAAGAGTCCAGTCCACAGTGGGGTCAGCAGGAAACCATCCCGAGCGGAGACGGGTCAGCAGCGCAGAGATGTACCCAACCGATATACAGGCGAGCGGTCCACCCCGGGTCCCGACCCCGGACAGCCAGCACCCCATCCATGGCCACCGGATCTGTGTGTCTCCCCTTCCACAAGGGATAGGGGGGAGCAGAGGAGAAAAGAAAAGAAACGGCAGATCAACTGGTCTAAAAAAAGGGGGGCTATTCAAAGGCTAGAGTATACAAATGAGTTTTGAGATGGGACTTAAATGTTTCTACTGAGGTAGCATCTCTAACTGTTACCGGGAGGGCATTCCATAGTACTGGAGCTCGAATAGAAAACGCTCTACAGCCCGCAGACTTTTTTTGGGCTCTGGGAATCACTAATAAGCCGGAGTTCTTTGAACGCAGATTTCTTGCCGGGACATATGGTACAATACAATCGGCAAGATAGGCTGGAGCTAGACCGTGTAGTATTTTATATGTAAGTAGTAAAACCTTAAAGTCGCATCTTAAGTGCACAGGAAGCCTGTGCAGGTGATAATGTAAGAATATTTTTCAACATATTGAGCAAAAGGGTCTCTTTTTTCTACCAAGAAAAGTGCACTTGTTATTAGTGAGAATATACTTATTTTAAGGTATTTTGGGGTTCATTGAGGTTAGCTAATTTGTTTTGGAAAGTCTTGACAAGCCGAATTTTCTTGTTCTATTGGCAGATAATTTTGCTTAGTTCAAATAAAATAACCCTAATTTTTGTATTTTCTTTCTGGTTTTTGAACACTGACTTTTTGCAGTGTGAGCGTGTGACTATCAGTGGTATTTTAATAATAATAAATAATAATAATACATTTTATTTGTAAAAAGCACTTTACATTGAGTAAACAACCTCAGAGTGCTACAGTGTATTAAAAAAAACCTTTAACTTTAACTTTTAATATTAATGTCACAAGATGTAAATGGGAGTATTGTTGGCTGTTTTTTGGATGTTTTTTAGTCGTTGTTCCTTATACTTGCCATATAATACAAACTAGACTGCATAAAAAAAGGAAAAACATATGTTTATTGTCTTGTAGGAATTGTGAATGTTAGGCAGAATTCCAACTTGGAACATACACAATGCAGACAACACTTCCAGTTCAAGTTCCAAACTGTACGACTTAAGTGGTGCCACTTTATTGTGTTGGTAGAATTTTGTACTACATGGAATTCATAACAATAATAACAATAATAACAACAATGATTCCTTAATACCGTCCTAAGCAGCAGGGTCCTACACTGCAAAAAGTCAGTGTTCAAAAACAAGAAAAATTAAAGCTGCAAGCAGCGTTGTTCGGGCCCGCGTATTTGGCAGGTGCTAGTCCTAAGTGTCCCAATACTTTTGTCTACTTTTAGTCTGAAGTGTCCCAAGACTTTTGTCTAGTGTACCTACCTTGTCTGCATTGTGTGGGCACGTTGGTGCTTCCTGCTTTTGAGCAGCCATCTTAAAAAAACAGCACCGCAGGAGCATCAGTGCAGCGGGTCTTTGAAGGGTCATAAAATCAAAACCGGAGCAGGTATTAAAAAGTTGTTCTATACTTTTAATCACAAGGGTTTTATCTCTCACCTGTGTTAGTTTGAAGGCGAAACAACAAACGCGCTCAGAGGAGATAGATTTTGAAGAAATGTGACCGGTTTTTACAAAAATGTTGTGTTGAAGGGGGAATAGCAAACTTCCTGTTGATTTTTGCTGGGGGTTGTCAATTTATGAAATGTAGGTCTAAGTGAGACCTACGGAGAGGTTTTTGTTTCATGTCTCTCCGACCTTCCCAGTGGGAGTTACAGGCAGTTTTGTAATTGTTTTCTTCCGAGGAGCAGTTTTTTCTCCGTTTTATTAAAAAATTGCTCTAGAGCGCAATTTTTGAATTTGGGGTTAGGTTCTTTTATTATATCAAAGTTTTTGCCAGTCCTGATGTGTGCGTTAAGTTTGGTGAGTTTTGAAGCATGTTAAGGGGGTCAAATAGTAGCTCAAAGAGGCAAAAGTGACTGTTTTTAGTACTTTTTTGTCTTGAAGGGGGAATTGCCAACTTCCTGTTGATTTTAGCCCGAGGATATACAATTATGAGAACTAGGTCTAAGTCAGACCTACATAGAGGTTTTTGTTTCATGTCTCTCCGACCTTCGTAGTTTTGTTTTCTTCCTAGGGGGCGCTAGAGGGCAATTTTGAGTTTTGGGGTTTGGTTTTTTTATTAAAAGGCAATTTTCGCAGGTCCTGATGTGTGGGTCAAATATGGTGAGTTTTGAAGCATGTTAAGTGGGTCAAATTAGTGCTCAAAGAGGCGGCGGAAGAAGAAAGAAAGAATAAATAAAACCTTAGAATAACAATAGGTCCTTATGTCCCATTGCATAAGGACTCCCTTCGGGAGTCCTTTTGCAATGGGCCATTGCGGGCCCTAAATATATACAAAAAATGAGGGGTATTTTATTTGAACTAAGCAAAATTATCTGCCAATAGAACAAGAAAATTTGGCCTGTCAAGACTTTCCAAAAAAAGTAAAATTAGCTAACCTCAATGAACCCCAAAATACCTTAAAATAAGTATATTCTCACTAATAAGTGTACTACTATATGAGTATGTATTTTCTATTGTTTCATTGAAAATAAAACAGCAAAGTCCATTTGGCTGTCATCTGTTTTAATTATGAGACACAATAGGGTCAAAGTCATGATTTTTTTCCCCATGCTTGAAATAAGAAATTATGACTTTAAAAAAGTAGTTTTATACTTGTGAGTGTTGATGACACAGCTTTGCAACACTTGATATTCTAGTTTCAAGCATGTTTTACTCAATAGAGGTCATAAAATCTCAGCAACAAGCTGTAATATCTTACTGAGATCATTTAGGACCAAAACCCTTAAAACAAGTAAAACACTCTAACATAAAATCTGCTTCGTGAGAAGAATGATCTTATCAGACAGAAAACAAGCAAATATCACCCTTATTTGAGATATTTAATCTTACTTAGATTTCAGTTTTTGCAGTGTAAGCAGCAGGGTCCACCGCAGTGGGCCTTTGTTTTTGGTCTTGTTCTTCTGTCAAAGTTCACATTTAATAATAAAAATAGCCTTGTAATGTAAAACACAAATGTCCACTGCAGAGGACGCTGGTGTTGGAAAAAAAAGCCCACGAAAAAGCCAAATAAAAATCAAAACGCTCAATTTATCCTTTGGTGATCTTTGAACGGAGACTCTGGAGGTAAGCTGTGGTCATGTTTGACATGCAAACTCAAGTTTTCGTTCTTTTTTTGTTCAATTGCCGTCCAAGTCCACATTTGTTTATGACTTAAAGGCCTACTGAAATGCGATTTTCTTATTCAAACGGGGATAGCAGGTCCATTCTATGTGTCATACTTGATCATTTCGCGATATTGCCATATTTTTGCTGAAAGGATTTAGTAGAGAACATTGACGATAAAGTTTGCAACTTTTGGTCGCTGATAAAAAAGCCTTGCCTGTACCGGAAGTAGCAGACGAGTAGCGTGACATCACAGGTTGTGGAGCTCCTCACATCTGCACATTGTTTACAATCATGGCCACCAGCAGCGAGAGCGATTCGGACCGAGAAAGCGACGATTTCCCCATTAATTTGAGCCAGGATGAAAGATTCGTGGATGAGGAAAGTGAGAGTGAAGGACTAGAGGGCAGTGGGAGCGATTCAGATAGGGAAGATGCTGTGAGAGGCGGGTGGGACCTGATATTCAGCTGGGAATGACTTTAAAACAGTAAATAAACACAAGACTCTATTACCCACAACACAACCAGGCTTATATTTAATATGCCACAAATTAATCCCGCATAACAAACACCTCCCCCCTCCCGTCCATATAAAGTTAAAGTAAAGTTAAAGTACCAATGATTGTCACACACACACTAGGTGTGGCGAAATTATTCTCTGCATTTGACCCATCACCCTTGATCACCCCCTGGGAGGTGAGGGGAGCAGTGGGCAGCAGCAGTGGCCGCGCCCGGGAATCATTTTGGTGATTTAACCCCCAATTCCAACCCTTGATACTGAGTGCCAAGCAGGGAGGCAATGGGTCCCATTTTTATAGTCTTTGGTATGACTCGGCCGGGATTTGAACTCACAACCTACCGATCTCAGGGCGGACACTCTAACCACTAGGCCACTGAGTACCCCGCCAATACAACTCAAACACCTGCACAACACACTCAATCCCACAGCCCAAAGTACCGTTCACCTCCCCAAAGTTCATACAGCACATATATTTCCCCAAAGTTACCGACGTGACATGCACATAGCGGCACGCACGTACGGGCAAGCGATCAAATGTTTGGAAGCCGCAGCTGCATGCGTACTCACGGTACCGCGTCTGCGTATCCAACTCAAAGTCCTCCTGGTAAGAGTCTCTGTTGTCCCAGTTATCCACAGGCCAATGGTAAAGCTTGACTGTCATCTTTCGGGAATGTAAACAATGAAACACCGGCTGTGTTATCCGGGGGTGCATTCTACGGCGGGGGTGCGTTATCCGGCACAACACCTGCCGCAAGACACCGCTTCCCACCTACAGCTTTCTTTTTTGCTGTCTCCATTCTTCATTGAACAAATTGCAAAAGATTCACCAACACAGATGTCCAGAATACCGTGGAATTTTGCGATGAAAACAGACGACTTAATAGCTGGCCACCATGCTGTCCCAAAATGTCCTCTACAATCCGTGACGTCACGCGCTGACGTCTTCATACCGAGACGTTTTCAGCAGGATATTTCGCGCAAAATTTAAAATTGCACTTTAGTAAGCTAAGCATGTGTTGCAACGTTAAGATTTCATCATTGATATATAAAGTATCAGACTGTGTGGTCGGTAGTAGTGGGTTTCAGTAGGCCTTTAAGAGGTTCCAGAGTGTTTTTAATCACGTCTATAAAAAAGGAAGAGAGGTCAGTATGGACTAAAAAGACCGCAAAAGTCTCGACACAACCCCATCCGGCACCAAAGTCTACGCGGCTGCTAATCGTCCAGATGAATACAAATCAAGCGAATGTAAACACTGCGTGACTACATGAATATTTCATGCTTCCCAGTGAATCATTAGCATTTGCGGCAGGCTGGGCTGAAAACATTTTCCTGATGAAGCACACTTTGATTTGCAAAAACAGGCAAGAAGAAGAAAAAAAAAAAGACGACGCTCCATAGCGCCGTCGAAATGAGGCTATAGGAGAAAAAAAAAAGTCTGCTTTAATCAACAACAATTTTAGGCTGCGGCAAACGCTAAGAATCTCTGACATTTACGCTGTAACCGAGGAAGTGACATTTATACTGTATTTCGCTACTCAATGACAATGTACCTCGTATTTACTTAATTTTTTTCTCAGATGCTAAGAGAGCAAAGTATTTCATCAAATCACACCCCAAGTCAATATTGGTATCAAGCAAAGTTACAAAGTTTATGTTAAAACAATTTAAAACAATATTTCTTGAGGGTGCATGGGAGTTTGCCCAACCAGTCTACATGTGCTTTGTGGACTTGGAGAAGGCATTCGACCGTGTACCCCGGGAAGTCCTGTGGGGAGTGCTCAGAGAGTATGGGGTAACGGACTGTCTTATTGTGGCAGTCCGCTCCCTGTATGATCAGTGTCAGAGCTTGGTCCGCATTGCCGGCAGTAAGTCGGACACGTTTCCAGTGAGGGTTGGACTCCGCCAAGGCTGCCCTTTGTCACCGATTCTGTTCATAACCTTTATGGACAGAATTTCTAGGCGCAGTCAGGGCGTTGAGGGTATCTGGTTTGGTGGCTGCAGGATTAGGTCTCTGCTATTTGCAGATGATGTGGTCCTGATGGCTTCCTCCGGCCAAGATCTTCAGCTCTCACTGGATCGGTTCGCAGCCGAGTGTGAAGCGACTGGGATGGGAATCAGCACCTCCAAGTCCGAGTCCATGGTTCTCGCCCGGAAAAGGGTGGAGTGCCATCTCCGGGTTGGGGAGGAGATCTTGCCCCAAGTGGAGGAGTTCAAGTACCTCGGAGTCTTGTTCACGAGTGGGGGAAGAGTGGATCGTGAGATCGACAGGCGGATCGGTGCGGCGTCTTCAGTAATGCGGACACTGTATCGATCCGTTGTAGTGAAGAAGGAGCTGAGCCGGAAGGCAAAGCTCTCGATTTACCGGTCGATCTACGTTCCCATCCTCACCTATGGTCATGAGCTTTGGGTCATGACCGAAAGGACAAGATCACGGGTACAAGCGGCCGAAATGAGTTTCCTCCGCCGAGTGGCGGGGCTCTCCCTTAGCGATAGGGTGAGAAGCTCTGTCATTCGGGGGGAGCTCAAAGTAAAGCCGCTGCTCCTCCACATCGAGAGGAGCCAGATGAGGTGGTTCGGGCATCTGGTCAGGATGCCACCCGAACGCCTCCCTAGGAAGGTGTTTCGGGCACGTCCGACCGTTAGGAGGCCACGGGGAAGACCCAGGACACGCTGGGAAGACTATCTCTCCCGGCTGGCCTGGGAACGCCTCGGGATCCCCCGGGAGGAGCTGGACGAAGTGGCTGGGGAGAGGGAAGTCTGGGCTTCCCTGCTTAAGCTGCTGCCCCCGCGACCCGACCTCGGATAAGCGGAAGAAGATGGATGGATGGATGGATAAAACAATATTGTAAATAAAGCAGAGATACAACACGAGTTATGATTTTTTTTTAAATCAGCAAAAAGAAAAAATCACGATGTTTACCTCAATATTCACACAGAATTGATGTATAAACTATTAAGTTTTCAAAGTCCACATTTTAAAAAGTGGCGGTGCAAAGTTCATATCATCATAAAAGTTAAAATTGTCAAAAAAAATAGTTATAAATTGTCAAAGCAGATAACCTCCCGCAAACCAGTGTCCTCTGCAGTGGACATTTGTGTTTTGCACATTTTTTAACATGCAAAAACAAACGTCCACTGCAGAGGACACTGGTCGTCAGGAAGATATGCTGTTGTATAAAAATCCCCAAAGAGTGTTTTAAAGGCGTAGTTGTAAACGAAATTTTGTGAGGGTTACCCACATATTAGGTCCTCTCCAAGGTTTCTCATAGTCATTCACATCGACGTCCCACTGGGGTGAGTTTTTCCTTGCCCTTATGTGGGCTCTGTACCGAGGATGTCGTTGTGGCTTGTGCAGCCCTTTGAGACACTTGCGATTTAGGGCTATATAAATAAACATTGATTGATGATTGATTGATGTTCATATCTGTGCTGTAAAGTTCAAATTTGAATGACAATAAAAAGGAAGTCTAAGTCTAAAAATGATTAAAACATAAAACATGTTAAAAACATATCCATCGTCATAAAGAAGAAATATTACATTTAGAATGTTAGAAAATGAAAATACGAAGTTAAAAACAAGCAAAATGTAAAATGCAAAGTTTGTGTTAGAAATTTGTCATTAAAGGCCTACTGAAATGACATTTTTTTTATTTAAACGGGGATAGCAGGTCCATTCTATGTGTCATACTTGATCATTTCGCGATATTGCCATATTTTTGCTGAAAGGATTTAGTAGGGAACATCGACGATAAAGTTCGCAACTTTTGGTCGCTGATAAAAAAAAAAGCCTTGCCTGTACCGGAAGTAGCGTGACGTCACAAGTTGAAAGTCTCCTCACATTTCCCCATTGTTTACACCAGCAGCGAGAGCGATTGGGACCGAGAAAGCGACGATTACCCCATTAATTTGAGCCAGGATGAAAGATTTGTGGATGAGGAACTTGAGAGTGAAGTATTAGAGTGGACGTATCTTTTTTCGCTCTGACCGTAACTTAGGTACAAGGGCTCATTGGATTCCACACTCTCTCCTTTTTCTATTGTGGATCACGGATTTGTATTTTAAACCACCTCGGATACTATATCCTCTTGAAAAACTTTTATCTCCACGACAATACATCGGTGAAGCACTTTAGCTACGGAGCTAACGTGATAGCATCGTGCTTAAATGCAGATAGAAACAAAAGAAATGAGCCCCTGACTGGAAGAATAGACAGAATATCAACAATACTACCAAACTTTGGACCTGTAACCACACGGTTAATGCTGTACCGCCTGACGAAGCCTAGCAATGCTGTTGCTAACGACGCCATTGAAGCTAACTTAGCTACGGGACCTCGATAGAGCTATGATAAAAACATTAGCTCTCCACCTAGCCAGCTCTCATCTGCTCATCAACACCCGTGCTCACCTGCGTTCCAGCGATCGACGGAGCGACGAAGGACTTCACCCGATCATCGATGCGGTCGGCGGCTAGCGTCGGATAGCGCGTCTGCTATCCAAGTCAAAGTCCTCCTGGTTGTGTTACTGTAGCCAGACGCTAATACACCGATCATACCTACAGGTTTCTTCTTTGCAGTCTCCATTGCTCATTAAACAAATTGCAAAAGATTCACCAACACAGATGTCCAGAATACTGTGGAATTTAGCGATGAAAACGGACGATTTAAGCTGGCGACCGACCTATTCCAAAATGTCTGATTCAACTATTGACGTCACGCTCAAACGTCATCATACCTAGACGTTTTTAACCGGAAGTTTCCCCGGGAAATTTAAAATTGCACTTTATGAGTTGCCGGCCGTATTGGCATGTGTTGCAATGTTAAGATTTCATCATTGATATATAAACTACCAGACTGCGTGGTCGGTAGTAGTGGGTTTCAGTAGGCCTTTAAGCTGAGTTACAATTGTTGTGTTTTAATTAGGGCTGTCAAATGATTCATTTAAAATCAGATTCATCACATTTTGAATTAATCTTGATTAATCACAGGTAATTGCTTGCTTGCATAATTAAGAAAACACTCCAATATTTGTTCACAAATGCAATTTTACATTCAGAATGTCACCCAGGAATGTTTTTAAATGTGTTACTTGAATGCATGTCATTAATTTGCCCAAAACTTGGAAACAGTTTTATCTCAAGTTCTTATAAGAACAAAATAAATTGCATGACTAACTTAAAGGGGAACATTATCACCAGACCTATGTAAGCGTCAATATATACCTTGATGTTGCAGAAAAAAGACCATATATTTTTTTAACCGATTTCCGAACTCCAAATGGGTGAATTTTGGCGAATTAAACGCCTTTCTAATATTCGCTCTCGGAGCGATGACGTCACAACGTGGCGTCACATCGGGAAGCAATCCGCCATTTTCTCAAACACCGAGTCAAATCAGCTCTGTTATTTTCCGTTCATTCGACTGTTTTCCGTACCTTGGAGACATCATGCCTCGTCGGTGTGTTGTCGGAGGGTGTAACAACACGAACAGGGACGGATTCAAGTTGCACCAGTGGCCCAAAGATGCGAAAGTGGCAAGAAATTGGATGTTTGTTCCGCACACTTTACCGACGAAAGCTATGCTACGACAGAGATGGCAAGAATGTGTGGATATCCTGCGACACTCAAAGCAGATGCATTTCCAACGATAAAGTCAAAGAAATCTGCCGCCAGACCCCCATTGAATCTGCCGGAGTGTGTGAGCAATTCAGGGACAAAGGACCTCGGTAGCACGGCAAGCAATGGTGGCAGTTTGTTCCCGCAGACGAGCGAGCTAAACCCCCTGGATGTCTTGGCTCACACCGTTCCTTATGCCACCGAAGATGATCAAGAGAAGAATATCGACCCTAGCTTCCCTGGCCTGCTGACACCAACTCCAAAACTGGACAGATCAGCTTTCAGGAAAAGAGCGCGGATGAGGGTATGTCTACAGAATATATTAATTGATGAAAATTGGGCTGTCTGCACTCTCAAAGTGCATGTTGTTGCCAAATGTATTTCATATGCTGTAAACCTAGTTCATAGTTGTTAGTTTCCTTTAATGCCAAACAAACACATACCAATCATTGGTTAGAAGGCGATCGCCGAATTCGTCCTCGCTTTCTCCCGTGTCGCTGGCTGTCGTGTCGTTTTCGTCGGTTTCGTTTGCATACGGTTCAAACCGATATGGCTCAATAGCTTCAGTTTCTTCTTCAATTTCGTTTTCGCTACCTGCCTCCACACTACAACCATCCGTTTCAATACATGCGTAATCTGTTGAATCGCTTAAGCCGCTGAAATCCGAGTCTGAATCCGAGCTAATGTCGCTATAGCTTGCTGTTCTATGCGCCATGTTTGTTTGAGTTGGCTTCACTATGTGACGTCACAGGAAAATGGACGGGTGTTTATAACGATGGTTAAAATCAGGCACTTTGAAGCTTTTTTTAGGGATATTGCGTGATGGGTAAAATTTTTAAAAAAACTTCGGAAAAAAAAAATAAGCCACTGAGAACTGATTTTTAATGGTTTTAACCCTTCTGAAATTGTGATAATGTTCCCCTTTAACTGTGTTCATGATTAATTGGATAATTTGTTTGTGATTAATCACACGAGTTAACTCATTCATTTTGACAGCCCTAGTTTAAATACAAAAAAATGTATTAAAAAGCCGAGGTAATAAACTTTACTTTACGAAATCGAACAATTGTGTTATGAAGTTACGAAACAAAAGTTCAACAGGGTAAAAAAAAAAGTCACTACCATAAAAGAGACAAAGTTGCTTCAAAATCAGCATAAAACACAGACTCATCGATTAGAGAGAAAAAAGCATTGCGTTGTATTTTGTTGCTTGATTAAGTCAAATACGCGGACATGATATTGCTACAGCCCACATGAGAGCAGGGCGACTATTGGTGATGCAGCTTGTGCTGATGGTGGTGTGTGTGTGTGTGTGTGTGTGTGTGTGTGTGTGTGTGTGTGTGTGTGTGTGTGTGTGTGTGTGTGTGTGTGTGTGTGTGTGTGTCACGTGCAGTGTCGACAGAGATGGAAGACAAAGTGGAAGAGAGCAAAGAGCTCAGAGAAGATGAGAGAGGGATTTTGCCATCATTTAAAAGTGAAAATGACAGACATGGTGATGAAATATTTGTAGTGTCAAAGGTAGCTGGTATTTCTCACTAGTACTACATTGATGATGTGGCACATAAGCAAAAATCATCCTGCATAATAAATCAGCAACAAGGTAAAAGTCTATTCAGGTAGCTAGTAGGGCTGGAAGCATTGATTGATATATCAATAGTTCGATTTATATTCCTACATTTTAACTTTATCGATCTGTGCTCCAGAAGTTTTCCTTCCAAAAGATAGATATCGATCTAAAATCGTTTTAAGAGGAGAATCAATTTCATCGATACGACAAAAAATAACATTGGATTTATAAACAGCAGACTTTAGATAAAGTTAAGGACATTTAAGCATCAGTTGATCTGCCGTCTCTTTTCTGCTCTGCCCCCCTTTTCCTGCGTGGAGAGGTTATCATGTGACCACAGATGAAGCACTAGCTGTTCAAAGTTGGGACTGTGCATCAGTTGGGGACGTCTCTGCGCTGCTGACTTGTCTCCACTCAAGATGATCCCCTGCTGGCCCCACTATGGACTGGACTCTCACTATTATGTTAAATCCACTATGGACTGGACTCTCACTATTATGTTAGATCCACTATGGACTGGACTCTCACTATTATGTTGGATCCACTATGGACTGTACTCTCACTATTATGTTAGATCCACTATGGACTGGACTCTCACACTATTATGTTAGATCCACTATGGACTGGACTCTCACTATTATGTTAGATCCACTATGGACTGGACTCTCACTATTATGTTAGATCCACTATGGACTGGACTCTCACTATTATGCTCGATCCACTATGGACTGGACTCTCACTATTATGCTAGATCCACTATGGACTGGACTCTCACACTATTAACTAGATCCACTATGGACTGGACTCTCACACTATTAACTAGATCCACTATGGACTGGACTCTCACTATTATGTTAGATCCACTATGGACTGGACTCTCACTATTATGCTAGATCCACTATGGACTGGACTCTCACACTATTAACTAGATCCACTATGGACTGGACTCTCACACTATTAACTAGATCCCCTCGACATCCATTGCACCGGTCGCCCAGGGGTGTGGTCCCCACATCTGCGGTCCCCTCCAAGGTTTCTCATTGTATCCCATTGGGTTGAGTTTTTTCTTGCCCTGATGTCGTTGTGGCTTGTGCAACCCTTTGAGACACCTTGTGATTAAGGGCTATATGAATAAACTTTGATTGATTGATTAATAATAGGCGATAAACGTTAAGTCTATTTTCCCGTGTTGAGGTGGGGTTTTATCATATTACTCGATTAATAGAAAATATAATCAATAGGTAACTAAAATCATCGATAGCTGCAGCCCTAGCACACATACAAAGTTTATGAGGAAAAATGTAATTGTTTTAAAATGGAAATACAAAGTTTATGTTATGTTCAATAGATGCACAATTATTTTGTCAGAAAAGTTAAACTCCTCATAAATCATAAATATTGTTTGTTTTGTTCAAATACCGTACATTGCAGACAATAAGCAGCTACTTATTACCTACACGTTGAACCCAGTGGCTTATAAAACGGTGCGGCTAATTTATAGATTTTTCTTTGCTGACGGCCTTAGAGCAAATACTGTAGTTTTCATCAAACACATACAACGACACCTAAATGGTGTGTTGTTGTTTGTACTATGGCGCCATCTTTGGGACGAGTACATTTTTGTGCGTTATCGCTACAATCCCTAAACATACTTCCATTAACGTAGTTTTGTTTGCAATCATAACAATCCCTAAACATACTTCCATTAATGTACATTTTTGTGCGTTATTGTTACAATCCCTAAACTTACTTCCATTATCGTACATTTTTGTGTTATTGTTACAAACCCTAAACACAAATAAATGGGTTATACATGTATAGCGCTTTTCTACCTTCAAGGTACTCAAAGCGCTTTGACAGTATTTCCACATTCACCCATTCACACACACATTCACACACTGATGGCGGGAGCTGCCATGCAAGGCGCTAACCAGCACCCATCAGGAGCAAGGGTGAAGTGTCTTGCCCAAGGACACAACGGACGTGACTAGGTTGGTAGAAGGTGGGGATTGAACCCCAGTAACCAGCAACCCTCCGATTGCTGGCAATGTACATTTTGTTGTTATCGTTACAATCCCTAAACATACTTCTATTAATGTACATTTTGTTGTTATCGTTACGATCCCTAAACATACTTCTATTAACATACATTTTTGTGTTATCATTACAATCCCTAAATATACTTCCATTAATGCACATTTTTGTGTGTTATCGTTACAATCCCTAAACATACTTCCATTAACGTACAGTTTTGTGTGCTATTGTAGTTATCGGTACAATCCCTAAACATACTTCCATTAACGTACATTTTTGTGCTATCGTTACAATCCCGAAACATACTTCTATTAATGTACATTTTGTTGTTATCGTTACGATCCCTAAACATACTTCTATTAACGTACATTTTTGTGTTATCATTACAATCCCTAAATACACTTCCATTAATGCACAATTTTGTGTGTTATCGTTACAATCCCTAAACATACTTCCATTAACGTACAGTTATGTGTGCTATTGTAGTTATCGTTACAATCCCTAAACATACTTCCAAATACGGACATTTTTGTGCGTTATCGTTACAATCCCTAAAAATACTTCTGTTAATGTACATTTTGTAGTTATCGTTGCAATCCCTAAACATACTTCTATTAATGTACATTTTGTTGTTATCGTTGCAATCCCTAAACAAACTTCTATTAATGTACATTTTGTTGTTATCGTTACAATCCCTAAACAAACTTCTATTAACGTACATTTTTGTGTTATCGTTACAATCCCTAAACATACTTCTATTAATGTACATTTTGTTGTTATCGTTACAATCCCTAAACATACTTCTATTAATGTACATTTTGTTGTTCTCGTTACAATCCCTAAACAAACTTCTATTAACATACATTTTTGTGTTATCGTTACATTCCCTAAACATACTTCCATTAATGCATATCTGTGTGTTATCGTTACAATCCCTAAACATACTTCCAATAACGTACATTTTTGTGGGTTATTGTTACAATCCCTAAACATACTTCTATTAACGTACATGTTGTTGTTATTGTTACAATCCCTAAACATACTTCCATTAATGCACATTTTTGTGTGTTATCGTTACAATCCCTAAACATACTTCTATTAATGTACATTTTGTTGTTATCGTTACAATCCCTAAACATACTTCTATTAACGTACATTTTTGTGTTATCGTTACCATCCCTAAACATACTTCCAACAATGCACATTTTTGTGTGTTATCGTTACAATCCCTAAACATACTTCCAATAACGTACATTGTTGTGCGTTATCGTTACAATCCCTAAACATACTTCTATTAATGTACATTTTGTTGTTATCGTTACAATCCCTAAACATACTTTCATTAATGTACAGTTTTGTGTTATCATTACAATCCCTAAAGATACTTCCATTAACGTACAGTTTTGTGTGTTATCGTTAAAATCCCCTAACCAAACTTCCTACATTGTAAATAATGTAAATAATTCAATGTATACACCCTGATGATTATCTTGTATGATGACTGTATTATGATGATAGTATATATCTGATCTGTATCATGAATCAATTTAAGTGGACCCCGACTTAAACAAGTTGAAAAACCTATTCGGGTGTTACCATTTAGTGGTCAATTGTACGGAATATGTACTTCACTGTGCAACCTACTAATAAAAGTCTCAATCAATCAATCAATCCAGTGTCTTTTAGGTAGCTTCTCCACGCTAGCAACTTCCCTACGTAAAGTTGAATGAAAATCATGAAGTTGTTGTTATCGTTACAATCCCTAAACATACTTCCAATAATGCACATTTGTGTGTTATCGTTACAATCCCTAAACATACTTCCAATAACGTACATTTTTGTGCGTTATTGTTACAATCCCTAAACATACTTCCATTATTGTAAATTTGTGTGCGTTATCGTTACAATCCCTAAACATACTTCCATTATTGTACATTTTTGTGTGTTATCATTACAATTCCTAAACATACTTTTATTAAAGTACATTTTTGTGTGTTATCGTTACAATCCCTAAACATACTTCCATTATTGTACATTTTTGTGTGTTATCATTACAATCCCTAAACATACTTCCAATAACGTACATTTGTGTGCGTTATCGTTACAATCCCTAAACATACTTCTATTAATGTACAGTTTTGTGTGCTATTGTAGTTATCGTTACAATCCCTAAACATACTTCCAATAACGGACATTTTTGTGTGTTATCGTTACAATCCCTAAACATACTTCCATTATTGTACATTTTTGTGAGTTATCGTTACAATCCCTAAACATACTTCCAATAACGTACATTTTTGTGCGTTATCGTTACAATCCCTAAACATACTTCTATTAATGTACATTTTGTTGTTATCGTTACAATCCCTAAACATACTTTCATTAATGTACAGTTTTGTGTTATCATTACAATCCCTAAAGATACTTCAATTAACGTACAGTTTTGTGTGTTATCGTTAAAATCCCCTAACCAAACTTCCTACATTGTAAATAATGTAAATAATTCAATGTATACACCCTGATGATTATCTTGTATGATGACTGTATTATGATGATAGTATATATCTGTATCATGAATCATGGACCCCGACTTAAACAAGTTGAAAAACTTATTCGGGTGTTACCATTTAGTGGTCAATTGTACGGAATATGTACTTCACTGTGCAACCTACTAATAAAAGTCTCAATCAATCAATCAATCCAGTGTCTTTTAGGTAGCTTATCCACGCTAGCAACTTCCCTACGTAAAGTTGAATGAAAATCATGAAGTTGTTGTTATCGTTACAATCCCTAAACATACTTCTATTAACATATATTTTTGTGTTATCGTTACAATCCCTAAACATACTTCCACTAACGTACAGTTTTGTGTGCTATTGTAGTTATCGTTACAATCCCTAAACATACTTCCAATAACGGACATTTTTGTGCGTTATCGTTACAATCCCTAAAAATACTTCTGTTAATGTACATTTTGTTGTTATCGTTACAATCCCTAAACATACTTCTATTAACGTACATTTTTGTGTTATCGTTACAATCCCTAAACATACTTCTATTAACGTACATTTTTGTGTTATCGTTACAATCCCTAAACATACTTCTATTAACGTACATTTTTGTGTTATCGTTACAATCCCTAAACATACTTCCATTAATGCACATTTTTGTTGTTATCGTTACAATCCCTAAACATACTTCCAATAATGCACATTTGTGTGTTATCGTTACAATCCCTAAACATACTTCCAATAACGTACATTTTTGTGCGTTATTGTTACAATCCCTAAACATACTTCCATTATTGTAAATTTGTGTGCGTTATCGTTACAATCCCTAAACATACTTCCATTATTGTACATTTTTGTGTGTTATCATTACAATTCCTAAACATACTTTTATTAAAGTACATTTTTGTGTGTTATCGTTACAATCCCTAAACATACTTCCATTATTGTACATTTTTGTGTGTTATCGTTACAATCCCTAAACATACTTCCAATAACGTACATTTGTGTGCGTTATCGTTACAATCCCTAAACATACTTCTATTAATGTACAGTTTTGTGTGCTATTGTAGTTATCGTTACAATCCCTAAACATACTTCCAATAACGGACATTTTTGTGTGTTATCGTTACAATCCCTAAACATACTTCTATTATTGTACATTTTTGTGTGTTATCGTTACAATCCCTAAACATACTTCCAATAACGTACATTTTTGTGCGTTATCGTTACAATCCCTAAACATACTTCTATTAATGTACAGTTTTGTGTGCTATTGTAGTTATCGTTACAATCCCTAAACATACTTCCAATAACGGACATTTTTGTGTGTTATCGTTACAATCCCTAAACATACTTCCATTATTGTACATTTTTGTGTGTTATCGTTACAATCCCTAAACATACTTCCAATAACGTACATTTTTGTGCGTTATCGTTACAATCCCTAAACATACTTCTATTAATGTACAGTTTTGTGTGCTATTGTAGTTATCGTTACAATCCCTAAACATACTTCCAATAACGGACATTTTTGTGTGTTATCGTTACAATCCCTAAACATACTTCCATTATTGTACATTTTTGTGTGTTATCGTTACAATCCCTAAACATACTTCCATTATTGTACATTTTTGTGCGTTATCGTTACAATCCCTAAACATACTTCTATTAATGTACATTTTGTTGTTATCGTTACAATCCCTAAACATACTTTCATTAATGTACAGTTTTGTGTTATCATTACAATCCCTAAAGATACTTCAATTAACGTACAGTTTTGTGTGTTATCGTTAAAATCCCCTAACCAAACTTCCTACATTGTAAATAATGTAAACAATTCAATGTATACACCCTGATGATTATCTTGTAAGATGACTGTATTATGATGATAGTATATATCTGTATCATGAATCATGGACCCCGACTTAAACAAGTTGAAAAACTTATTCGGGTGTTACCATTTAGTGGTCAATTGTACGGAATATGTACTTCACTGTGCAACCTACTAATAAAAGTCTCAATCAATCAATCAATCCAGTGTCTTTTAGGTAGCTTATCCACGCTAGCAACTTCCCTACGTAAAGTTGAATGAAAATCATGAAGTTGTTGTTATCGTTACAATCCCTAAACATACTTCTATTAACATATATTTTTGTGTTATCGTTACAATCCCTAAACATACTTCCACTAACGTACAGTTTTGTGTGCTATTGTAGTTATCGTTACAATCCCTAAACATACTTCCAATAACGGACATTTTTGTGCGTTATCGTTACAATCCCTAAAAATACTTCTGTTAATGTACATTTTGTTGTTATCGTTACAATCCCTAAACATACTTCTATTAACGTACATTTTTGTGTTATCGTTACAATCCCTAAACATACTTCTATTAACGTACATTTTTGTGTTATCGTTACAATCCCTAAACATACTTCTATTAACGTACATTTTTGTGTTATCGTTACAATCCCTAAACATACTTCCATTAATGCACATTTTTGTTGTTATCGTTACAATCCCTAAACATACTTCCAATAATGCACATTTGTGTGTTATCGTTACAATCCCTAAACATACTTCCAATAACGTACATTTTTGTGCGTTATTGTTACAATCCCTAAACATACTTCCATTATTGTAAATTTGTGTGCGTTATCGTTACAATCCCTAAACATACTTCCATTATTGTACATTTTTGTGTGTTATCATTACAATTCCTAAACATACTTTTATTAAAGTACATTTTTGTGTGTTATCGTTACAATCCCTAAACATACTTCCATTATTGTACATTTTTGTGTGTTATCGTTACAATCCCTAAACATACTTCCAATAACGTACATTTGTGTGCGTTATCGTTACAATCCCTAAACATACTTCTATTAATGTACAGTTTTGTGTGCTATTGTAGTTATCGTTACAATCCCTAAACATACTTCCAATAACGGACATTTTTGTGTGTTATCGTTACAATCCCTAAACATACTTCTATTATTGTACATTTTTGTGTGTTATCGTTACAATCCCTAAACATACTTCCAATAACGTACATTTTTGTGCGTTATCGTTACAATCCCTAAACATACTTCTATTAATGTACAGTTTTGTGTGCTATTGTAGTTATCGTTACAATCCCTAAACATACTTCCAATAACGGACATTTTTGTGTGTTATCGTTACAATCCCTAAACATACTTCCATTATTGTACATTTTTGTGTGTTATCGTTACAATCCCTAAACATACTTCCAATAACGTACATTTTTGTGCGTTATCGTTACAATCCCTAAACATACTTCTATTAATGTACAGTTTTGTGTGCTATTGTAGTTATCGTTACAATCCCTAAACATACTTCCAATAACGGACATTTTTGTGTGTTATCGTTACAATCCCTAAACATACTTCCATTATTGTACATTTTTGTGTGTTATCGTTACAATCCCTAAACATACTTCCATTATTGTACATTTTTGTGCGTTATCGTTACAATCCCTAAACATACTTCTATTAATGTACATTTTGTTGTTATCGTTACAATCCCTAAACATACTTTCATTAATGTACAGTTTTGTGTTATCATTACAATCCCTAAAGATACTTCAATTAACGTACAGTTTTGTGTGTTATCGTTAAAATCCCCTAACCAAACTTCCTACATTGTAAATAATGTAAACAATTCAATGTATACACCCTGATGATTATCTTGTATGATGACTGTATTATGATGATAGTATATATCTGCATCATGAATCATGGATCCCGACTTAAACAAGTTGAAAAACTTATTCGGGTGTTACCATTTAGTGGTCAATTGTACGGAATATGTACTTCACTGTGCAACCTACTAATAAAAGTCTCAATCAATCAATCAATCCAGTGTCTTTTAGGTAGCTTATCCACGCTAGCAACTTCCCTACGTAAAGTTGAATGAAAATCATGAAGTTGTTGTTATCGTTACAATCCCTAAACATACTTCTATTAACATATATTTTTGTGTTATCGTTACAATCCCTAAACATACTTCCACTAACGTACAGTTTTGTGTGCTATTGTAGTTATCGTTACAATCCCTAAACATACTTCCAATAACGGACATTTTTGTGCGTTATCGTTACAATCCCTAAAAATACTTCTGTTAATGTACATTTTGTTGTTATCGTTACAATCCCTAAACATACTTCTATTAACGTACATTTTTGTGTTATCGTTACAATCCCTAAACATACTTCTATTAACGTACATTTTTGTGTTATCGTTACAATCCCTAAACATACTTCTATTGACGTACATTTTTGTGTTATCGTTACAATCCCTAAACATACTTCCATTAATGCACATTTTTGTTGTTATCGTTACAATCCCTAAACATACTTCCATTAACGTACATTTGTGTGTGTTATCATTACAATCCCTAAACATACTTCCAATAACGTACATTTTTGTGCGTTATTGTTACAATCCCTAAACATATTTCCATTATTGTAAATTTTTGTGCGTTATCGTTACAATCCCTAAACATACTTCTATTAACGTACATTTGTGTGTGTTATCGTTACAATCCCTAAACATACTTTCAATAACGTAAATTTTTGTGCGTTATTGTTACAATCCCTAAACATATTTCCATTATTGTAAATTTGTGTGCGTTATCGTTACAATCCCTAAACATACTTCTATTAACGTACATTTTTGTGTGTTATCGTTACAATCCCTAAACATACTTCCACTAACGTACAGTTTTGTTTGCTATCGTAACAATCCCTAAACATACTTCCATTAATGTACATTTTTGTGTGCTATCGTAGTTATTGTTACAATCCCTAAAAATACTTCCCTTAACTTACATTTTTGTGTTATCGTTACAATCCCTAAACATACTTCTATTAATGTACATTTTGTTGTTATCGTTACAATCCCTAAACATACTTCTATTAATGTACATTTTTGTGTTATCGTTACAATCCCTAAACATACTTCTATTAATGTACATTTTGTTGTTATCGTTACAATCCCTAAACATACTTCTATTAATGTACATCTTGTTGTTATCGTTACAATCCCTAAACAAACTTCTATTGACGTACATTTTTGTGTTATCGTTACAATCCCTAAACATACTTCTATTGACGTACATTTTTGTGTTATCGTTACAATCCCTAAACATACTTCCATTAATGCACATTTTTGTTGTTATCGTTACAATCCCTAAACATACTTCCAATAATGCACATTTGTGTGTTATCGTTACAATCCCTAAACATACTTCCAATAACGTACATTTTTGTGCGTTATCATTACAATCCCTAAACCTACTTCCATTATTATACATGTTTGTGTGTTATCGTTACAATTCCTAAACATACTTTTATTAAAGTACATTTTTGTGCGTTATCGTTACAATCCCTAAACATACTTCCATTATTGTACATTTTTGTGTGTTATCGTTACAATCCCTAAACATACTTCCAATAACGTACATTTTTGTACGTTATCGTTACAATCCCTAAACATACTTCTATTAATGTACATTTTGTTGTTATCGTTACAATCCCTAAACATACTTTCATTAATGTACAGTTTTGTGTTATCATTACAATCCCTAAAGATACTTCCATTAACGTACACTTTTGTGTGTTATCGATAAAATCCCCTAACCAAACTTCCTACATTGTAAATAATGTAAATAATTCAATGTATACACCCTGATGATTATCTTGTATGATGACTGTATTATGATGATAGTATATATCTGTATCATGAATCATGGACCCCGACTTAAACAAGTTGAAAAACTTATTCGGGTGTTACCATTTAGTGGTCAATTGTATGGAATATGTACTTCACTGTGCAACCTACTAATAAAAGTCTCAATCAATCAATCAATCCAGTGTCTTTTAGGTAGCTTATCCACGCTAGCAACTTCCCTACGTAAAGTTGAATGAAAATCATGAAGTTGTTGTTATCGTTACAATCCCTAAACACACTTCTATTAACATATATTTTTGTGTTATCGTTACAATCCGTAAACATACTTCCACTAACGTACAGTTTTGTGTGCTATTGTAGTTATCGTTACAATCCCTAAACATACTTCCAATAACGGACATTTTTGTGCGTTATCGTTACAATCCCTAAAAATACTTCTGTTAATGTACATCTTGTTGTTATCGTTACAATCCCTAAACATTCTTCTATTAACGTACATTTTTGTGTTATCGTTACAATCCCTAAACATACTTCTATTAACGTACATTTTTGTGTTATCGTTACAATCCCTAAACATACTTCCATTATTGTACATTTTTGTGTGTTATCATTACAATTCCTAAACATACTTTTATTAAAGTACATTTTTGTGTGTTATCGTTACAATCCCTAAACATACTTCCATTATTGTACATTTTTGTGTGTTATCGTTACAATCCCTAAACATACTTCCAATAACGTACATTTTTGTGCGTTATCGTTACAATCCCTAAACATACTTCTATTAACGTACAGTTTTGTGTGCTATTGTAGTTATCGTTACAATCCCTAAACATACTTCCAATAACGGACATTTTTGTGCGTTATCGTTACAATCCCTAAACATACTTCCAATAACGTACATTTTTGTGGGTTATTGTTACAATCCCTAAACATACTTCTATTAACGTACATGTTGTTGTTATTGTTACAATCCCTAAACATACTTCCATTAATGCACATTTTTGTGTGTTATCGTTACAATCCCTAAACATACTTCTATTGACGTACATTTTTGTGTTATCGTTACAATCCCTAAACATACTTCCATTAATGCACATTTTTGTTGTTATCGTTACAATCCCTAAACATACTTCCATTAACGTACATTTGTGTGTGTTATCATTACAATCCCTAAACATACTTCCAATAACGTACATTTTTGTGCGTTATTGTTACAATCCCTAAACATATTTCCATTATTGTAAATTTTTGTGCGTTATCGTTACAATCCCTAAACATACTTCTATTAACGTACATTTTTGTGTGTTATCGTTACAATCCCTAAACATACTTTCAATAACGTAAATTTTTGTGCGTTATTGTTACAATCCCTAAACATATTTCCATTATTGTAAATTTGTGTGCGTTATCGTTACAATCCCTAAACATACTTCTATTAACGTACATTTTTGTGTGTTATCGTTACAATCCCTAAACATACTTCCACTAACGTACAGTTTTGTTTGCTATCGTAACAATCCCTAAACATACTTCCATTAATGTACATTTTTGTGTGCTATCGTAGTTATTGTTACAATCCCTAAAAATACTTCCCTTAACTTACATTTTTGTGTTATCGTTACAATCCCTAAACATACTTCTATTAATGTACATTTTGTTGTTATCGTTACAATCCCTAAACATACTTCTATTTATGTACATCTTGTTGTTATCGTTACAATCCCTAAACAAACTTCTATTAACGTACATTTTTGTGTTATCGTTACAATCCTTAAACATAATTCCATTAATGCACATTTGTGTTATCGTTACAATCCCTAAACATACTTCTATTAACGTACAATTTTGTGTGTTATCGTTACAATCCCTAAACATACTTCCAATAACGTACATTTTTGTGCGTTATCGTTACAATCCCTAAACATACTTCTATTAATGTACATTTTGTTGTTATCGTTACAATCCCTAAACATACTTTCATTAATGTACAGTTTTGTGTTATCATTACAATCCCTAAACATACTTTCATTAATGTACAGTTTTGTGTTATCATTACAATCCCTAAAGATACTTCAATTAACGTACAGTTTTGTGTGTTATCGTTAAAATCCCCTAACCAAACTTCCTACATTGTAAATAATGTAAATAATTCAATGTATACACCCTGATGATGATCTTGTGTGATGACTGTATTATGCTGATAGTATATATCTGTATCATGAATCAATTTAAGTGGACCCCGACGTAAACAAGTTGAAAAACTTATTCGGGTGTTACCATTTAGTGGTCAATTGTACGGAATATGTACTTCACTGTGCAACCTACTAATAAAAGTCTCAATCAATCAATCAATCCAGTGTCTTTTAGGTAGCTTATCCACGCTAGCAACTTCCCTACGTAAAGTTGAATGAAAATCATGAAGTTGTTGTTATCGTTACAATCCCTAAACATACTTCTATTAACATATATTTTTGTGTTATCGTTACAATCCCTAAACATACTTCCACTAACGTACAGTTTTGTGTGCTATTGTAGTTATCGTTACAATCCCTAAACATACTTCCAATAACGGACATTTTTGTGCGTTATCGTTACAATCCCTAAAAATACTTCTGTTAATGTACATTTTGTTGTTATCGTTACAATCCCTAAACATACTTCTATTAACGTACATTTTTGTGTTATCGTTACAATCCCTAAACATACTTCTATTAACGTACATTTTTGTGTTATCGGTACAATCCCTAAACATACTTCTATTGACGTACATTTTTGTGTTATCGTTACAATCCCTAAACATACTTCCATTAATGCACATTTTTGTTGTTATCGTTACAATCCCTAAACATACTTCCATTAACGTACATTTGTGTGTGTTATCATTACAATCCCTAAACATACTTCCAATAACGTACATTTTTGTGCGTTATTGTTACAATCCCTAAACATATTTCCATTATTGTAAATTTTTGTGCGTTATCGTTACAATCCCTAAACATACTTCTATTAACGTACATTTTTGTGTGTTATCGTTACAATCCCTAAACATACTTTCAATAACGTAAATTTTTGTGCGTTATTGTTACAATCCCTAAACATATTTCCATTATTGTAAATTTGTGTGCGTTATCGTTACAATCCCTAAACATACTTCTATTAACGTACATTTTTGTGTGTTATCGTTACAATCCCTAAACATACTTCCACTAACGTACAGTTTTGTTTGCTATCGTAACAATCCCTAAACATACTTCCATTAATGTACATTTTTGTGTGCTATCGTAGTTATTGTTACAATCCCTAAAAATACTTCCCTTAACTTACATTTTTGTGTTATCGTTACAATCCCTAAACATACTTCTATTAATGTACATTTTGTTGTTATCGTTACAATCCCTAAACATACTTCTATTAATGTACATCTTGTTGTTATCGTTACAATCCCTAAACAAACTTCTATTAACGTACATTTTTGTGTTATCGTTACAATCCTTAAACATAATTCCATTAATGCACATTTGTGTTATCGTTACAATCCCTAAACATACTTTCAGTAACGTACATTTTTGTGCGTTATTGTTACAATCCCTAAACATACTTCCATTATTGTAAATTTGTGTGTGTTATCGTTACAATCCCTAAACATACTTCTATTAACGTACAATTTTGTGTGTTATCGTTACAATCCCTAAACATACGTCCAATAACATACATTTTTGTGCGTAATCGTTACAATCCCTAAACATACTTTCATTAACGTACAGTTTTGTGTTATCATTAAGATCCCTAAAGATACTTCCATTAACGTACAGTTCTGTGTGTTATCGTTAAAATCCCCTAACCAAACTTCCAGTGTTTTTTAGGTAGCTTCTCCACGCTAGCAACTTCCCTACGTAAAGTTGAATGAAAATCATAAAGTTGTGAAGTTCGGAAAGTAAAGCTACAAAGCTAGCAGTTCATTTGAATCATGCTAGCAGGAAAGAGACCTCAGCGATTTCCAACTGCTCTCTCGATTTGAGTAGCAATAAACCCTCCGAGAGGAAGGGAAAAAAATATCGCATGTACGTCAGGAGGTTACAAATATGTCCGACTTTTCTAGAACATTCCTAACTTCCCAAGCTATAATTTGTGGTTATCCTTTTTTTTTTTCCTCGGAGATAGGACAAATGATCTATTTGCATTTCTCACAGCAGTACCATGCAAAAAAACTCAAACTAATGTTCTGGCTTTGTCACAGTTTAAATGATAAAAACCGATATGGCGTCTCGCGGGAGGAAGTGAACATTTACATATTTCTGACTGCGCAAACTTTTTCGGGCAACACGCCTCAATCACTCCCCTCGAATTTCCTGTTCAGACATCTTGCAGCTCTTTTTATTGGCTATTAGGGAAACATTTTCACCGCCATTACCATCCGTCAAATAAACAACCAAGCCTCGCGCCGAGAAAATAATAGGAGGGTTTTTTTTTTTCCTTTTTGTCCTCGGCTCTCCCCCCCCCCCCCACTTTATGACCTCCATTGCGTATTCTTGTGTGGTTTTTATTCAGTGGGTTTCTGAGGCAATTAGTGGCTGTAAAAAAAACAAAAAAAAAAACAAGAAACAAACTACAAATTCACCATTAAATTCTCATTAAATCTCCACCTTATTAAGACAAGGAAAAGGGCACTGGGTTAGACGCTCTCTGCCACGGAAAATGCATTAGATTGATCAATGGATAAAAGTGCTTTGTCTCTTTCACGCAGAGATCCTAATGTATCAGTACTTTTCTGGCATTTTTACACCTCTGCTTCTTACACAGATCACACGGAAGACAGATATCCTCTTGAGAACCGGCGTCAACCAAATAGAATCCTACGATCCGACAACGTCACAGGTGGAAAAATGCCTGAAAAAGCGCCTGGTTGATGTCATCCCCTGGACTGTTACAGTCATACTTGCCAACCCTCCCGGATTTTCCGGGAGACTCCCGAAATTCAGCGCCTCTCCCGAAAACCTCCCGGGACACATTTTCTACCGAAAATCTCCCGAAATTCAGGCGGACCTGGAGGCCACGCCCCCTCCAGGTCCGCATGGAGCAATGTTGTTGTAATATATTGAGTTGGAGGCAATAAACAGGCGAGGGGATGAAGTACGTCTCTTTACTGTAGACTTCAGAACAGACTCACACACTTGACGTCAGGTGCGCAACACCACGTAAATCGTTGGCCAACCAAAAAGTAACCACAGTACGCTATAGCCAACATTCACCAGGAGATGGCAACAGACAAACATAGATCACTCTATTACATTCCAGTCTCTCCATGTTTTCTCGCCATGGTAACATGTGATCCACATGCACTGTGTGCTGTCTCTGTCCCTCTTGAGATATATATATATATATATATATATATATATATATATATATATATATATATATATATATATATATATATATATATATATATATATATATATATATGTCTTAATAAGGTTATCCAAAAAATAGTGCTCGATACCGTAGTAGAGCGCAATATATGTATGTGTGGGAAAAAAAAATCACAAGACTATTTCATCTCTACAGGCCTGTTTCATGAGGGGGGGTACCCTCAATCATCAGGAGATTTTAATGGGAGCATTCACATACCATGGTTTATATAGGGCACAGAGTGGGTGGGTACAGGCTGGCCTAGGGGCGTGGTGATTGGCTCATGTGTTACCTAGGAGGTGTTTCCGTCTATGGCGGCATGTTGTTACAATTTCGCTGCGCTTGTTGAGGGATGACAGGTCTGGACGGTAAATAATAAACAGTTTCTCTTTCAAGCATAGGTTGCATCTTTTATTACCACTATTGTAAGGTGTGCTGGATGCAAGAATTTGCCATGTTATTGAATATTCAACATTATTGTCTTTGAGGTCCCAAATGTGTTTGCTGAGTTCTGTGGTATTTCGCAGGTTTTTGTTCCTGAAAGAAGCCTTGTGATTGTTCCATCTGGTTTTGAATTCTCCCTCGGTTAATCCTACATATGTGTCGGATGTGTTAATGTCCTTGCGTATTGCCTTAGATTGGTAGACAACTGATGCTTGTAAGCACCCCCCGTTGAGAGGGCAATCAGGTTTCTTTCGACAGTTACAGTCTTTGTTGGTTTTGGAGTCGCTCTGTCTGGGGGCCGACGGCTCATTTGCAATTGTTTTGTTGTGGTTTGAGATGATTTGTCGTATATTGTTCATGCAGCTGTAGCTCAATTTAATGTTGTTCTTGTTGAATACTTTTCTTAGGGTGTTTTCTTTGGGAAAGTGTTTGTCAATCAGATTGAGGAATTTGTGTCCAATGTTAGTTGAGACGTTTTTGCTGTATGGGGGGTTGTACCAGATGATGTCGTTTCGTTTTCTGTTCTTTTTTGGCTGGTTTCCTGGCGTGGGTTCATAGGTGAGGGTGAAATTGTATCCGCTTTCATCAAGGGCTTTTTGGTACGGGGGGGTTGCTTGGTCAAATTCAGCTTTGCTAGATGACAGCATCGATAGCCTTTTATTGATTCCGGTAGGTATCCTTTATATATATATATATATATATATATATATATATATATATATATATATTTACATATATATATATATATATATATATATATATATATATATAAGAAAATACTTCACTTTCAGTGAATTCTAGCTATATATATATATATATATATATATATTTATTTTACTATATATATATATATATATATATATATATATATATATATATATATATATATATATATATATATATTTATTTTACTATATATATACTGTATATATATATACATATATATGAAATACTTGACTTTCAACCAAAAAGTAACCACAGTACGCTATAGCCAACATTCACCAGGAGATGGCAACAGACAAACATAGATCACTCTATTACATTCCAGTCTCTCCATGTTTTCTCGCCATGGTAACATGTGATCCACATGCACTGTGTGCTGTCTCTGTCCCTCTTGAGATATATATATATATATATATATATATATATATATATATATATATATATATATATATATATATATATATATATATATATTTATATATATATATATAAGAAAATACTTCACTTTCAGTGAATTCTAGCTATATATATATATATATATATATATATATATATATATATATATATATTTATTTTACTATATATATATATATATATATATATATATATATATTTATTTTACTATATATATATATATATATATATATATATATACTGTATATATATATATGAAATACTTGACTTGGTGAATTCTAGCTGTAAATATACTCCTCCCCTCTTAGCCACGCCCCCAACCACGCCCCCCCCCACCTCCCGAAATCGGAGGTCTCAAGGTTGGCAAGTATGGTTACAGTTAACTTTTTAAAGAGACATTATTACGGGGAAAATTCACAAAAGACGTTTGGCTTTTGTTGTTTTGCCTTTTTCTACAGGTTATAATACAGACCTGGGCAAATTAAGGCCCGGGGGCCACATGCGGCCCGTTAAGCTTTTCAATCTGGCCCGCCGGGCATTCCCAAATATTTATTTTAGATCATTAAGATGGAAAGTGTAGCTGCCATTATGATGTGCAGTGATGTTTTCTAATGACCGTAAGTCTTAAACGATACAAAGTATTTCAATGGTTGGAATCTGCGCTTTTGCATGACATACTAGTTACTATGGTAATCTAGTTAGTTACTATGGTAACCTAAATCACAGCAGCTCAGACCAGGCACCAAGCAGTGTGGGTGGGGAGCGCTTCCACAGAGTGTTTCCAGAGGGGGTCAGGGACAGACGCGGAAGGAGATTTTTACAACAAAGTTCTAAAGCTTAGTGATGTATCAGATGTATCGGATTGTAGGTGGTTGTTTTTTTTATTACCCTTCACGTTCATATTTCGCTGTGTTTGTTGCACTTTGTTGCGTTTCGCTTGATTGTAAAACATGTGGATGGAGAGGGGGTGCAATGTTCATATGTTGTCAATATTCAGTGTTTTATCCTTCATAGTTAATATTGTAAATCCCACATCCTTTAATTTCATGTACATTCTGGGTGTCTCATTCAGTAAAACAATTTAAAATTCAGTTTTTTAAGGCGGTCTGTCATAACGTTTTTAGCATTCAATCAGACATTATTGTGAGGTTTTGTATTAATGTTCCTAAAAATCAGATATTTCGGCCCCCAGACACATTTTTTTCCTCTAAATTTGGCCCCCCCGAGTCAAAACAATTGCCCAGGCCTGTTCTAATACTACCTTTGAAGGTGTAAAAATCCCAGTTTTTACAGTGTAAAATGGTTACGTTACAACCTTTGAAGGAGGAACAATGCTGGGTTGACTTCCAAAAAGCGCATCAAAAAGCGACATCAGTGTGTAAAGGATATCACCACATGGGCTCAGGAACACTTCAGAAAACCACTGTCAGTAACTAGGGATGGGGCGAGGGTCACCACTTTGTCAACAAATGCGTGAGCAAATTGTTGAACAGTTTAAGAAAAACCTTTCTCAACCAGCTATTGCAAGCAATTTAGGGATTTCACCATCTACGGTCCGTAATATCATCAAAGGGTTCAGAGAATCTGGAGAAATCACTGCACGTAAGCAGCTAAGCCCGTGACCTTCGATCCCTCAGGCTGTACTGCATCAACAAGTGACATCAGTGTGTAAAGGATATCACCACATGGGCTCAGGAACACTTTAGAAACCCACTGTCAGTAACTACAGTTGGTCGCTACATCTGTAAGTGCAAGGTAAAACTCTACTACGCAAAGCGAACACCATTTATCAGCAACACCCAGAAACGCCGCCGGCTTCGCTGGGCCCGAGCTCATCTAAGATGGACTGATGCAAAGTGGAAAAGTGTTCTGTGGTCTGACGAGTCCACATTTCAAATTGTTTTTTGGAAACTGCGGACGTCGTGTCTTCCCGGACCAAAGAGGAAAAGAACCATCCGGATTGTTATAGGCGCAAAGTTCAAAAGATAGCAGTTGTGACGATATGGGGTTATATTAGTGCCCAAGTCATGGGTAACTTACACATCTGTGAAGGCGCCATTAATGCTGAAAGGTACATACAGGTTTTGGAGCGGCATATTTTGCCATCCAAGCAACGTTATCATGGACGCCCCTGCTTATTTCAGCAAGACAATGCCAAGCCACTTGTTACAACAGCATGGCTTCGTAGTAAAAGACTGCGGGTACTAGACTGGCCTGCCTGTAGTCCAGATTTGTCTCCCATTGAAAATGTTTGGCGCATTATGAAGCCTAAAATACCACAACGGAGACCCCCGGACTGTTGAACAACTTAAGCTGTACACCAAGCAATAATGAGGAAGAATTCCACCTGAAAAGCTTCAAAAATTGGTCTCCTCAGTTCCCAAACGTTTACTGAGTGTTGTTAAAAGGAAAGGCCATGTATCACAGTGGTGAACAACTTTTATGCAATGTGTTGCTGCCATTGAATTTTAAGTTAATGATTATTTGCAAAAAAAAAAAAAAAAAAGTTTCTCAGTTCGAACATTAAATATCTTGTCTTTGCAGTCTATTCAATTGAATATAAGTTGAAAAGGATTTGCAAATTATTGTATTTTGTTTTTATTTACAAATTACACAACGTGCCAACTTCACTGGTTTTGGGTTTTGCAAATTGGTGCCGTTTTTACAAAACAGAAACTGAAAATAAGTGTGAAAATCATGGGTTTTAAAAGACTGGTTCATTTTTACACTACAGTACAACAACAGGTAAAAAGGTGAAAAACGTGGAAAAATTACGACTTTTGCTGGAAATCTTCAAGGACAGAAAATTGCCAAGTCGACTTCCCATTCCAGGTATGTTGGTGCCGTTTAGCCATTTAATGGCAACACTGAAAATAGGTGGGAAAATGGCCATGCTCTCCTGACAGCTCTGATGCTACCTTTGAAGGCGGAAAATTGCGGGGTCGCCTTCCCATTTCCCATCCCAAGTCAATTAAAATAAGGCGGAAGGCAATGTAAAAGGTTTACGTTACAACCTTTGATGGGAAAAATTGCAAAGTGGACTTGCCTATTTCCCATTCCTAGTAAATTGGTGCTGTTTTTACAACACAGGAACACTGAAAATACGTGTGAAAATCCTGCAGGAATTGGTCCTGCCTTCGTTTGGTGGACAATTGCCACGTTGACTATATCCTTCATGTTCTGAGTAAATTGGTGCCATTTTTAAAGTAGAAAACCAACACAGGTGGAAAAAGCTCTGCTTTTGCTGGCAGTGTAAAAAGGTTTAAAGGTGAAAAATTGATCGGCCGCAATCCATTCCGACGTTTTCACACGTTATTGGATAGAAAAAAAGCGTGAAAATTAACACTTTTGTTTGAAAACGTTTTAGAAAGAAAAATTGCCAGGTCGACTTGCCTTTCCAGGTATGTTGGTGCTGTTTTGCCTGAACAGCGAGACTGAAAATAGGTAGGAAAATGGCGAGTTTTCCAGGCAGTATAAATGGGTCATGCTCACGTTACGTCTCTGACGCTACTTTTGAAGGCGGAAAATTGCTAGGTCAACCCCATGCCGCATTCTACTCTCACATAACAGGAAAATAGGTGACAAAAATGCTGACTTTTCAAGGCAGTGCCTACGTTACGGCTCTGAAGGCAGAAAATTGCTGTACAGAAAAAGTCTAAAAATGTCTGCGCTGGCGTTTTCATAGAATAACAAATGTAAAGGAAAAAAATGAAATATAATTTTTCAACTGGCGACGGAAAATTGCCTAAATTCTATGTTGGTATCGCTGTTTTTAATAGACGGACACACTGTGGGACAATCAAGGCTTTTTGCAAACATGGTAAAAGGGTCCCACCTCTGATTTTACCAGAGGTGGGACCAAGTCATTGTTTTGCAAGTCACAAGTAAGTCTCAAGTCTTTGCCCTCGAGTCCGAGTCAAGTCCCGAGTCAAGACAGGCAAGCCCCGAGTCAAGTCCAAAGTCAAGACTGGAAAGTCTCAAGTCAAGTCCTAAGTCCTGCATTTTGAGTTTCGAGTCCTTTCAAGTCCTTTTAACCACAGACTAATATATTAACACAGATTGTGTATGCTTTTCAAACGCTGTATTTATTTATTAAAACAAGTGCATTTTAAATTGCAGGAAAGAAAATTGTGCTGACATTGCACTTTATAATAACACTATTAACCAGTCATTTTAAACATTAACTCATTCCTTTACAGAACAAACACATTGAAAAATAAAGTGCAAATGTACTTATTTGTACAAAAGTGTTAACATTGAAAAAACATGACATATACGTGAACATAACAAAAAAAGTTGTACTTTTTATATGTCAGGGCCCTATGCTGCATTGCATTTGCAAAAGACCAAATTAGCCAAGAGTCTGTCAGTCATTTGTGCACGATGGGGGCGTAGTATGATGCCACCATGGCTGAAAACTCGCTCCACTGGAGCACTGGAGGCAGGCACTGCCAAGACTCTCATGGCCACTCGGAACAGTGAAGGAAGAGTCTTCATGTTCAATGCCCAGAACAAAAGGGGGGAGAGAGTTGTTTTGGGTTGGTGCACTACTTGTAAGTGTATCTTGTGTTTTTTATGTTGATTTAATTAAAAAAAGAAAAGAAAAAAATAATTTCTTGTGCGGCCCGATACCAATCGATCCACGGACCAGTACCGGGCCGCGGCCCGGTGGTTGGGGACCACTGAGGTAAACAACCAACAGTATGTCAGAAAGCTAGCTAAAACAGTACACATATTCATAATATAGTATACATTTTAACTGACCTTTATTTTACTATTTTTGTCTTTTTTTAGGTGGCTAAAATACGCGGTGCTGCAGACCGCCGTCTAACGTTACGTGTGATATATTGACTAACGTAACCCTGCTTGAAAAAAATCACTGAACAAAAAGTATGAATAAGGTAGTGAACTGCAACAGATTCCCGTGTTTGCAATAACGTTATAACGTTAGCAGTGAGTTTACAGCCTCACTGATTTAACTACACAGCAAATAAAAGTCACGTTACTTAGCCAATAAACGTTATCTTACATTCAAAACTTACCGTTCTTTGTGCAACTTCAAATGCCGGACGAAGTTGGAAGTTGTTGCCTCTCCATCAGTAATTTTCGAACCGCATGTGTTGCATACTGCAAACCGTTTTGTGTTGACCACCTCGTAATTTTTATACCCAAACAAAATTATTTTAGGTATCATTTTTTGTTCACTGGCGTGTGGTTTGGACATGTCTTCTTCGTTGGTTGTCCTGCAATTTGATTGGATGAATGCTGTGTGATGAAAACAAAGTAGATCTAATTTGATTGGCTGTTGTACTGAGACCACACCAGCTGACACACGCAACGCTGATAGACAAGTACACAATGAAAAATACGGAGCGCTCCCGGATAACTTTTTCATCTTTGGGTTTTGGGGAAAGTAGCAAGTCATGTCAAGTCATGTCAATTCAAAAGGCTCAAGTCCAAGTGAAGTCACAAGTCATTGATGTTAAAGTCTAAGTCGAGTTGCAAGTCTTTTTACATTTTGTCAAGTCGAGTCTAAAGTCATCAAATTCATGACTCGAGTCTGACTCGAGTCCAAGTCATGTGACTCGAGTCCACACCTCTGGATTTTACTATGGAAGGCAGAACATTGCGGGTCAGCGGGTACCATTTTTACAGAACATCAACTGGGGTATAGGTGTAAAAATGCCGGCTCACTGTAAAAGGGCCTTTGATACGACCTTGGAAGGCCGAGTATTGCCGGGTCGACTGTGTTCCCCTACTGCGAGGGTCAGCAACCCGCGGCTCTATAGCCGCATGCTTAGCGCCGCCCGAGTGGCTCCCTAGACCTCTTTCAGAGGTGTGTGAAAATGGAAAAAAATGTTTGTTTCAATATGGTTTTTGTAGGAGAACAAACATGACACGAACCTTCCTAATCGTTAGAAATCCCACTGTTTATATTAAACATGCCGTTTGGTCCTACTAATTTCAGCGATCCTTGAACTCATCGTAGTTTGTTTACATCTACAACTTTCTCCGATGTTGTCACAGAAAGACGTGTTTTATGCCACTCCGTCCTTGTCTCATTTTGTCCACCAAACATTTTATGCTGTGAATTGTCGGAGGCAGATATTTACATATATCCCAATTTAAGTGTTACTTCTTTTTAAACTTTCATATTTGAAAACGGCTCGTGTTTTTCCATTTGTTCTCTCTCTGTTTGTCTGCAAGTAAACTGTGTGTGTTAACCTTGAAGCTTTGGAATGTTAGAAAGAGCGATAATGGGCATTGGTTTTGGCTAGAGAGACATGACTGCCAGGGACTTAAGAGGGGAGAGGGTTTGGTCGGGGGGGGGGGGGGGCAGACCATCTTAGCAGGGCGATTGAATGTTCTATGCTGGACTGGTCTCAATGTATACAGGTAAAAGCCAGTAAATTAGAATATTTTGAAAAACTTGATTTATTTCAGTAATTGCATTCAAAAGGTGTAACTTATACATTATATTTATTCATTGCACACAGACTGATGCATTCAAATGTTTATTTCATTTAATTTTGATGATTTGAAGTGGCAACAAATGAAAATCCAAAATTCCGTGTGTCACAAAATTAGAATATTACTTAAGGCTAATACAAAAAAGGGATTTTTAGAAATGTTGGCCAACTGAAAAGTATGAAAATGAAAAATATGAGCATGTACAATACTCAATACTTGGTTGGAGCTCCTTTTGCCTCAATTACTGCGTTAATGCGGCGTGGCATGGAGTCGATGAGTTTCTGGCACTGCTCAGGTGTTATGAGAGCCCAGGTTGCTCTGATAGTGGCCTTCAACTCTTCTGCGTTTTTGGGTCTGGCATTCTGCATCTTCCTTTTCACAATAGCCCACAGATTTTCTATGGGGCTAAGGTCAGGGGAGTTGGCGGGCCAATTTAGAACAGAAATACCATGGTCCATAAACCAGGCACGGGTAGATTTTGCGCTGTGTGCAGGCGCCAAGTCCTGTTGGAACTTGAAATCTCCATCTCCATAGAGCAGGTCAGCAGCCGGAAGCATGAAGTGCTCTAAAACTTGCTGGTAGACGGCTGCGTTGACCCTGGATCTCAGGAAACAGAGTGGACCGACACCAGCAGATGACATGGCACCCCAAACCATCACCCAACCATGTAAATTTTGCATTTCCTTTGGAAATCGAGGTCCCAGAGTCTGGAGGAAGACAGGAGAGGCACAGGATCCACGTTGCCTGAAGTCTAGTGTAAAGTTTCCACCATCAGTGATGGTTTGGGGTGCCATGTCATCTGCTGGTGTCGGTCCACTCTGTTTCCTGAGATCCAGGGTCAACGCAGCCGTCTACCAGCAAGTTTTAGAGCACTTCATGCTTCCTGCTGCTGACCTGCTCTATGGAGATGGAGATTTCAAGTTCCAACAGGACTTGGCGCCTGCACACAGCGCAAAATCTACCCGTGCCTGGTTTACGGACCATGGTATTTCTGTTCTAAATTGGCCCGCCAACTCCCCTGACCTTAGCCCCATAGATCTGTGGGGTATTGTGAAAAGGAAGATGCAGAATGCCAGACCCAAAAACGCAGAAGAGTTGAAGGCCACTATCAGAGCAACCTGGGCTCTCATAACACCTGAGCAGTGCCAGAAACTCATCGACTCCATGCCACGCCGCATTAACGCAGTAATTGAGGCAAAAGGAGCTCCAACCAAGTATTGAGTATTGTACATGCTCATATTTTTCATTTTCATACTTTTCAGTTGGCCAACATTTCTAAAAATCCCTTTTTTGTATTAGCCTTAAGTAATATTCTAATTTTGTGACACACAGAATTTTGGATTTTCATTTGTTGCCACTTCAAATCATCAAAATTAAATGAAATAAACATTTGAATGCATCAGTCTGTGTGCAATGAATAAATATAATGTACAAGTTACACCTTTTGAATGCAATTACTGAAATAAATCAAGTTTTTCAAAATATTGTAATTTACTGGCTTTTACCTGTATATGCAAAATTTTGCAAATATATTACAAAATACCTATTCTGTCTCTGGTGGTTTTTCTACTCAGCTTTAAGTGTCGTAAAGAGCTTGGGAGCGACTTGTGACTTGAATTCCCTGGGAGGAACAAATGGTCATAAAACGCAACAGCGTGAATGCACAAAGGTGAGCTTTGTTGATTTTATTGATATGCTGGAGTGCTAATCAGGCATATTTGGTCACTGCATGACTGCAAGCTAATCAATGCTAACATGCTATTTAGGCTAGCTGTATGTACATATTCCATCATTATGCCTCATTTGTATGTATAATTGAGCTAATTTATTTTCCTTTACTTGTGTCCTCTGTGTATTTAATTTATATTTGCATGTCTGATGACATTATCTGTATGTAATATTGGCTGCATTTCTCATAGTTGTTTGTGTGCCATGTTGTTCCAGACCACAGGAAACGTTATCATATTGTTCCAGAATAGGGCTGCAACTAACGATTAATTTGATAATCGATTATTACTTTGAATAATCTATTAATAATCGGATAAAAGAGACAAACTACATTTCTATACTTTCCAGTATTTTATTGAAAAAAACCAGCATACTTATTTTGACTATTGTTTTTCAGCTGTTTGTACATGTTGCAGTTTATAGATAAAGGTTTATAAAAAAAATAAAATTAAAAAAAAATAAATAATTGCCTCTGCGCATGCGCATAGCATAGATCCAACGAATCGATGACTAAATTAATCGCCAACTATTTTTATAATCGATTTTAATCGATTTTAATCGATTTAATCGATTAGTTGTTGCAGCCCTATTCCAGACCACTGCAAACATTACCAAGTTGTTCCAGACCACAGCAAATGTAACCCAGCTTGCAAAGATAGTAATAAATCCATTGGAAGAAGACAGCCTGCCGTTTCCTTTAACTTGGACACACACATCTATACCTTTGGCCATTCTGAGCCAGAAATTTCCAGATGTTATATCACCCTCTGAGAAGCCTCCGTTTTACTAATGATTTCCAATGTTGCAAAAATGTGTGGAATAAAAATTAAAATACAACATTTCAGCCTTTGATAGTAGGCTGATATAGCTAATATAGACACTTACATCATGTGTTTCCTTCATTATAACACTTATTTAAGGCTTTACATTTTTTGCGGCTCCAGACAGATTTGTTTTTGTTTTGTTTGTTTCAATATGGCTCTTTCAACATTTTGGGTTGCGGACCCCTGCCCTGCCGCAAGTCAGTTGGATACTTGTTTTACAGAACAGTAACATATAGAACAGGGGTGCTCATTACGTCGATCGCGATCTACCGGTCGATCTCGGAGGGTGTGTCAGTCGATCACCAGCCAGGCATTAAAAAAATAGTCCTAAAAATGAGCGATCATAAATCTTCACTATGACGTCACTTTCGTCACTTGATTGACATTCACGGCACCCGAGGGTCTTCTGAGATGACGCTGGCTGCTGCTCATTAAAATTACCGACTGGAAGGCGAGAAACACTTTATTTCAACAGACTCTGGCGCCGTACCTGTCGTCAAAACTCCAAAGACCGACTGCACAGTTGCACAATAAAAGCTCTGCTTCATCCTGCCTGCGCTACCAAAATAAGAGTCTCAGAAAGCTGGCGTGCACAAGCTAGCAAGCTACGGAGTTTGCCGACAATGTATTTCTTGTAAAGTGTATACAAAGAAGTACGGAAGCTGGACAAAAAAGATGCCAAAAACCAACCACTTTCATGTGGTATTGGACAGAAAGGAGGACTTTTTTTCTCCTCCATTCGAAAATGCGGACGTTATCATCACTACTGTCTGATTCCAATCAATGCAAGTCATCAGAATCAGGTAATACACCAACTTATATTCTTGTCTTCATGAAAGAAAGGAATCTACATGTGTTAAACATGCTTGTATTACCTTTAAACACCTGTAACTTGTTAACAATATTAACTATATGTGTTAAACATGCTTGTATTATCTTTAACCACCTTTAACTTGTTAACAATATTAACTATATGTGTTAAACATGCTTGTATTATATTTAACCACCTTTAAGTTGTTAACAATATTAACTATATGTGTTAAACATGCTTGTTTTATCTTTAACCACCTTTAAGTTGTTAACAATATTAACTATATGTGTTAAACATGCTTGTATTATCTTTAACCACCTTTAATGTATTAACAATATTAACTATATGTGTTAAACATACTTGCATTATCATTATACACCTTTAACTTGTTAACAATATTAACTATATGTGTTAAACATGCTTGCATTATCTTTAAACACCTTTAACTTGTTAACAATATTAACTATATGTGTTAAACATGCTTGCATTATCTTTAAACACCTTTAACTTGTTAACAATATTAACTATATGTATTAAACATACTTGTATTATCATTAAACACCTTTAATGTATTAACAATATTAACTATATGTGTTAAACATGCTTGCATTATCATTATACACCTTTAACTTGTTAACAAAAACATATATTTCATAAATAAGTAAATATAAATTATATATATGAATGAGGTAGATCCCCACGACTTGATCAATTGAAAAGTAGCTCGCCTGCAGAAAAAGTGTGAGCACCCCTGATGTAGAACATGCCGGCTTTTTCAGGCAATGTAGCTGTCTGAAAGGTGCCACAGGTGGATCCAAAGCATACCACAACATTATAGAATAAACTTCTGCAGCGCCCTAAGGAGCAATGCACCATTCAATGTCAAATTAGCCTGTCGCTTGACATCAAGTAGAGAAAACAATATAAACGAGAAATCCACAACAATAAGGAGCAATTAATTTCACTCACCTGTTTGGCAGTCACGATCCAGGGGACATCACAATGAGTCATGAAAGAAAAAAAAGAAGGTTTATTAGCAATGATTAGGCAGTAATTGTTTTTTAACAAGCAATTCCATGAATAATCACTAATTAAACATCACAATAAATACTGGTGTACAAAGAGCACAATTAAGGAAAAAATATACAGATTTTTTTTGTTTTTTAAACCTGATTAATTTAAATACATCAGAACATTAGATCTAACTTTTGATACCTCAGCAGTCGGTGCTGTTTTATGTGCGAATGGAAAGTTCATTCTGTAGGTCGCAAACAGTTTATAATGTTTGTAAATAAACTGTGGAGTGAAACTGTACTTGCCAGCGATAACAAAGCTCAGATGTAGGCTGTTTTTTTCTTTGATTAGCGCACCCCTGGATTGGTTTTAGCACATTTAACCAACTAAAGGTTTGCATTGAGGGCAAAACAGCCGCCAAGATAAGCAATGAAAAGCTCATCAGTTCAACATGTGCTGACTCGGTGTGTGTGGAGTGTGACCGCATCAGAGAAGACGCAATGTACAAATAGCGCGCCGTCACGCCGTCAGACATGTGTCGCCATGCATTACGCCCGTTTCCTGGCCCTGACTGCGAAAAAGGTCAGCAAGAGCGAGTGTCGACGTGGCGGCGGTGATGGAGCGGGATTGCGCCAAAAAATTCAAGCTCACCTGGACTCGGGGATGTTAGTGCTCTTATTGACAAAAGGTCAAGGTAACTAACGATTTTCTCAGAGGAAAAGGTTACGTCTGTCTAACCGATAGAGCGACTGGCATTTACATAGCGGCCGCCATGCATAACAACTGGCTGGCGAACTACAGGATGCTGCGATACATACCATATATCAGGCAAATAGAGTCAAGGCAAGTACAGCACAAACCATGCAACCCATTTTCGGGGGACTTAGAAGAGATTCAATTGAAAAAAAAATTGCACCAAAATGTTCAGTACAATGGCACCACGGTTTTCATACAGTTTTGTACCATGAATTGATTAACGTGGACCCCGACTTAAAGGCCTACTGAAATGCGATTTTCTTATTTAAACGGGGATAGCAGGTCCATTCTATGTGTCATACTTGATCATTTCGCGATATTGCCATATTTTTGCTGAAAGGATTTAGTAGAGAACATCGACGATAAAGTTCGCTGATAAAAAAAAGCCTTGCCTGTACTGGAAGTATCAGACGAGTAGCGTGACGTCACAGGTTGTGGAGCTCCTCACATCTGCACATTGTTTACAATCATGGCCACCAGCAGCGAGAGCGATTCGGACCGAGAAAGCGACGATTTCCCCATTAATTTGAGCCAGGATGAAAGATTTGTGGATGAGGAAAGTGAGAGTGAAGGACTAGAGGGCAGTGGGAGCGATTCAGATAGGGAAGATGCTGTGAGAGGCGGGTGGGACCTGATATTCAGCTGGGAATGACTAAAACAGTAAATAAACACAAGACATATATATACTCTATTAGCCACAACACAACCAGGCTTATATTTAATATGCCACAAATTAATCCCGCATAACAAACACCTCCCCCCTCCGTCCATATAACCCGCCAATAGAACTCAAACACCTGCACAACACACTCAATCCCACAGCCCAAAGTACCGTTCACCTCCCCAAAGTTCATACAGCACATATATTTCCCCAACGTATGTGACGTATGTAAGAAGGTGCGCTTGTTTTATTAACGTGGACCCCGACTTAAAGGCCTACTGAAATGCGATTTTCTTATTCAAACGGGGATAGCAGGTCCATTCTATGTGTCATACTTGATCATTTCGCGATATTGCCATATTTTTGCTGAAAGGATTTAGTAGAGAACATCGACGATAAAGTTCGCTGATAAAAAAAGCCTTGCCTGTACTGGAAGTATCAGACGAGTAGCGTGACGTCACAGGTTGTGGAGCTCCTCACATCTGCACATTGTTTACAATCATGGCCACCAGCAGCGAGAGCGATTCGGACCGAGAAAGCGACGATTTCCCCATTAATTTGAGCCAGGATGAAAGATTTGTGGATGAAGAAAGTGAGGGTGAAGGACTAGAGGGCAGTGGGAGCGATTCAGATAGGGAAGATGCTGTGAGAGGCGGGTGGGACCTGATATTCAGCTGGGAATGACTAAAACAGTAAATAAACACAAGACATATATATACTCTATTAGCCACAACACAACCAGGCTTGTATTTAATATGCCACAAATTAATCCCGCATAACAAACACCTCCCCCCTCCGTCCATATAACCCGCCAATACAACTCAAACACCTGCACAACACACTCAATCCCACAGCCCAAAGTACCGTTCACCTCCCCAAAGTTCATACAGCACATATATTTCCCCAACGTATGTGACGTATGTAAGAAGGTGCGCTTGTTTTATTAACGTGGACCCCGACTTAAAGGCCTACTGAAATGCGATTTTCTTATTCAAACAGGGATAGCAGGTCCATTCTATGTGTCATACTTGATCATTTCGCGATATTGCCATATTTTTGCTGAAAGGATTTAGTAGAGAACATCGACGATAAAGTTCGCTGATAAAAAAAGCCTTGCCTGTACTGGAAGTATCAGACGAGTAGCGTGACGTCACAGGTTGTGGAGCTCCTCACATCTGCACATTGTTTACAATCATGGCCACCAGCAGCGAGAGCGATTCGGACCGAGAAAGCGACGATTTCCCCATTAATTTGAGCCAGGATGAAAGATTTGTGGATGAAGAAAGTGAGAGTGAAGGACTAGAGGGCAGTGGGAGCGATTCAGATAGGGAAGATGCTGTGAGAGGCGGGTGGGACCTGATATTCAGCTGGGAATGACTAAAACAGTAAATAAACACAAGACATATATATACTCTATTAGCCACAACACAACCAGGCTTATATTTAATATGCCACAAATTAATCCCGCATAACAAACACCTCCCCCCTCCCGTCCATATAACCCACCAATACAACTCAAACACCTGCACAACACACTCAATCCCACAGCCCAAAGTACCGTTCACCTCCCCAAAGTTCATACAGCACATATATTTCCCCAACGTATGTGACGTATGTAAGAAGGTGCGCTTGTTTTATGTCTCTGTGAGAAGCAGATACAAGAAAGAGTGATAAAAGCCTGTAGTGTAATGCCCGCAGCTAAAAACAACTGCATGAGAACGTGTACTCGAATATCACGATATACAGGTAAAAGCCAGTAAATTAGAATATTTTGAAAAACTTGATTTATTTCAGTAATTGCATTCAAAAGGTGTAACTTGTACATTATATTTATTCATTGCACACAGACTGATGCATTCAAATGTTTATTTCATTTAATTTTGATGATTTGAAGTGGCAACAAATGAAAATCCAAAATTCCGCGTGTCACAAAATTAGAATATTACTTAAGGCTAATACAAAAAAGGGATTTTTAGAAATGTTGGCCAACTGAAAAGTATGAAAATGAAAAATATGAGCATGTACAATACTCAATACTTGGTTGGAGCTCCTTTTGCCTCAATTACTGCGTTAATGCGGCGTGGCATGGAGTCGATGAGTTTCTGGCACTGCTCAGGTGTTATGAGAGCCCAGGTTGCTCTGATAGTGGCCTTCAACTCTTCTGCGTTTTTGGGTCTGGCATTCTGCATCTTCCTTTTCACAATACCCCACAGATTTTCTATGGGGCTAAGGTCAGGGGAGTTGGCGGGCCAATTTAGAACAGAAATACCATGGTCCGTAAACCAGGCACGGATAGATTTTGCGCTGTGTGCAGGCGCCAAGTCCTGTTGGAACTTGAAATCTCCATCTCCATAGAGCAGGTCAGCAGCAGGAAGCATGAAGTGCTCTAAAACTTGCTGGTAGACGGCTGCGTTGACCCTGGATCTCAGGAAACAGAGTGGACCGACACCAGCAGATGACATGGCACCCCAAACCATCACCCAACCATGCAAATTTTGCATTTCCTTTGGAAATCGAGGTCCCAGAGTCTGGAGGAAGACAGGAGAGGCACAGGATCCACGTTGCCTGAAGTCTAGTGTAAAGTTTCCACCATCAGTGATGGTTTGGGGTGCCATGTCATCTGCTGGTGTCGGTCCACTCTGTTTCCTGAGATCCAGGGTCAACGCAGCCGTCTACCAGCAAGTTTTATAGCACTTCATGCTTCCTGCTGCTGACCTGCTCTATGGAGATGGAGATTTCAAGTTCCAACAGGACTTGGCGCCTGCACACAGCGCAAAATCTACCCGTGCCTGGTTTACGGACCATGGTATTTCTGTTCTAAATTGGCCCGCCAACTCCCCTGACCTTAGCCCCATAGAAAATCTGTGGGGTATTGTGAAAAGGAAGATGCAGAATGCCAGACCCAAAAACGCAGAAGAGTTGAAGGCCACTATCAGAGCAACCTGGGCTCTCATAACACCTGAGCAGTGCCAGAAACTCATCGACTCCATGCCACGCCGCATTAACGCAGTAATTGAGGCAAAAGGAGCTCCAACCAAGTATTGAGTATTGTACATGCTCATATTTTTCATTTTCATACTTTTCAGTTGGCCAACATTTCTAAAAATCTCTTTTTTGTATTAGCCTTAAGTAATATTCTAATTTTGTGACACACGGAATTTTGGATTTTCATTTGTTGCCACTTCAAATCATCAAAATTAAATGAAATAAACATTTGAATGCATCAGTCTGTGTGCAATGAATAAATATAATGTACAAGTTACACCTTTTGAATGCAATTACTGAAATAAATCAAGTTTTTCAAAATATTCTAATTTACTGGCTTTTACCTGTAGTCATTTTCTATATCGCACAGAGACAAACTCGCGATATCTCGAGTATATTCGATATATCGCCCAGCCCTACACCACCGTCCTCTTGAGGGCGACACGGAGCCTTATATACGGCTCTGGCATGACAACAACCTAATGTAAGGGCTCGTGCAAAGCCAACAGATCAAGCGTGTAGCTTTCATTTTTAAGGAAACTTTTTTTTTTTTTTTTTCCCATTTTATTTTGTCAGACTGCCGAGAAGTATGATGAACATGTCCAAGCATTTACAAACACTTCACCCAAAATGCAAGCATTTTTCAAACCTTGAAAACACATCATTAAAATGCAAGCATTTTCAAGGTTTTTAAGCACCCGTACGAACCCTGAACAGTACCACTGTTTTTTTTTGTTTGTTTTTTTTGGAGGGGGGGGGGGTTTACCGGTCCTGCTAAACACCGACATTTATTTAATAATACCACCTTAACATTTGACAACCAAACAATTACACAAGGCGAATCAGTAAAGAATCTGGGTATTATCTTCGACCCAACTCTCTCCTTTGAATCACACATTAAGAGTGTTACTAAAACGGCCTTTTTTCATCTCCGTAATATCGCTAAAATTCGTTCTATTTTATCCACTAGCGACGCTGAGATCATTATTCATGCGTTCGTTACGTCTCGTCTCGACTACTGTAACGTATTATTTTCGGGTCTCTCTATGTCTAGCATTAAAAAATTACAGTTGGTACAAAATGCGGCTGCTAGACTTTTGACAAGAACAAGAAAGTTTGATCATATTACGCCTATACTGGCTCACCTTAAGTGCAATGGCTTCCTGTGCACTTAAGAAGTGACTTTAAGGTTTTACTACTTACGTATAAAATACTACACGGTCTAGCTCCGTCCTATCTTGTCGATTGCATTGTACCATATGTCCCGGCAAGAAATCTGCGTTCAAAGAACTCCGGCTTATTAGTGATTCCCAGAGCCCAAAAAAAAGTCTGCGGGCTATAGAGCGTTTTCTATTCGGGCTCCAGTACTATGGAATGCCCTCCCGGTAACAATTAGAGATGCTACCTCAGTAGAAGCATTTAAGTCCCATCTTAAAACTCATTTGTATACTCTAGCCTTTAAATAGCCCCCCTGTTAGACCAGTTGATCTGCCGTTTCTTTTCTTTTCTCCTCTGCTCCCCTTTTCCTTGAGGGGGGGGGGGGGCACAGGTCCGGTGGCCATGGATGAAGTGCTGGCTGTCCAGAGTCGGGACCCGGGGTGGACCGCTCGCCTGTGCATCGGCTGGGAACATCTCTACGCTGCTGACCCGTCTCCGCTCGGGATGGTGTCCTGCTGGCCCCACTATGGACTGGACTCTTACTATTATGTTGGATCCACTATGGACTGGACTCTCACAATATTATGTCAGACCCACTCGACATCCATTGCTTTCGGTCTCCTCTAGAGGTAGTCATTCACATCGACGTCCCACTGGGGTGAGTTTTTCCTTGCCCGTATGTGGGCTTTGTACCGAGGATGTCGTTGTGGCTTGTGCAGCCCTTTGAGACACTTGTGATTTAGGGCTATATAAATAAAGATTGATTGATTGATTGATTGATTGAAAAAGCTCGCAGCTTAGTTGTGTTGAATTGGTTTTTACAACATTATATTGTTGATATAAAAACAGTACAAGTTATTATTAATATTATTTTTATTATTATGCTGACTCTTGACTTTAACGACTGTTTACTTTGGCGTTTACAGTACCATCCCGTAATTTACGTTTGCATAACCCCCAATCGTTATGCAATTTGCTCTTCGCCATCCAAAGCGGGCCCGTGCCGCAATTTTACATCAACAGCAGCTCCGCCGCCATGCTTTTCTGCTTAAATATTAACTATGCAAGATATCTGATGTTTCTCCTGCAGAATGCATTAATGTTGGCTGCCCGTGGTCAGATTTAACGTTAAAAATTCATGTCCCAGCAAAGCTTT
>NC_084556.2:7015000-7095000 GCF_033978685.3 Nerophis lumbriciformis
CCGCGCCCGCGTCATCGTCACATCGTGTCATTGCTGGTTTACGAGCAGAGGAGCATGTTCGGCAGCGCACAATCACAGAGTACTTACAAGCAGACACAGTGTGTAGACAGAAAAGGGAAAATGGGCGCATTTTGGCTTAAAAACTAACAATAAAGGTGAAGTTATAACACTGAAACGCCCTCAGGAAGAAGTGCTTTAAGACATGGTTAGCTAGCTAGCGGCTAAAGTCCATCTGCAGTCTGCAGTGTTGCAGCTACTTCTAAATCACTAATCCTCGTCTCCATGGCGACAAATAAAGTAAGTTTCTTACAAGTATCATCCCTGCAGGACGAGGAATAGCTAAACATGCTTCACTACACACCGTAGCTCACCGGCGTCAAAATGTAAACAAACGCCATTGATGGATCTAAACTTAACATCCACTGTAATGATACCAAGTACAACAGTGCATCTAGTCGATACTACCATGATTGCATCGATATTTTTTGACATCACATCTTCTTTCGTTTTTTTTAAAATGTATATTATGTTTATAAACTCAGGAAATATGTCCCTGGACACATGAGGACTTTGAATATGACCAATGTATGATCCTGTAACGACTTGGCATCGGATTGATACCCAAATTTGTGGTATCATCCAAAACTAATGTAAAGTATCAAACAACAGAAGAATAAGTGATTATTACATTTTAAAAAAGTGTAGATAGAACATGTTAAAAGAGAAAGTAAGCAGATATTAACAGTAAATGAACAAGTAGATTAATAATTCATTTTCTACCGCTTGTCCTTAATAATGTTGACAAAATAATAGAATGATAAATGACATGTTACGGCACATGTCAGCAGACTAAATTAGGAGCCTTTGTTTGTTTACTCACTACTAAAAGACAAGTTGTCTTGTATGTTCACTATTTTATTTAAGGACTAAATTGCAATACAAAACATATGTTTAATGTACTCTAAGATTTTTTTGTTAAAATAAAGCCAAAAATCAAATTTTTTTGTGGTCCCCTTTATTTAGAAGTTTTAACTATTAAATGAACCAAAAATATGACTTATTATATCTTTGTGGAAAATATTGGACACAAGTAAGTTTATGACATGCGATGCAAGTGTAAGCCACTGACACTATTGTTCATTTTTAATTTTTTATTTTTTTTATTAATGTCTGTAATGATAATGTCAACGAGGGATTTTTAATCACTGCTATGTTGAAATTGTTACTAATATTGATACTGTTGTTGATAATATTCCTGTTTGTTTCACTACTTTTAGATTGATCTGTCATTTTTGTGTCTCCTCTCAATTGCTCTGTTTATGTCATGTCTGTGTGATCATGTTTTTGTTTTGGTCATGTTCGGTTTTGTTTTTGGACTTTTTGTGCACTTTTGTTTTGTCACCATAGCAACCATTAGTTTTCACCTGTCACGTCACGCACCTGTTTCACGTTTTGAGTCACGCACCTGTTTTCGTTAATCATGTCTGTAGTATTTAAGTTCATTGTTTTCAGTTTGTCTTTCTGGTGACATCCCACAATTATGCTCTGCACATTTCTGACACTTGATTTCATGTCCATCGTTCATGCTGCTCCTTTGAGTCCATGCCAAGTAAGTTTTATTTATTAATGCTATAGTCTTTTGGTTTCATAGTTTGTTCTCCGCCACTGTGCGCGCTTTTCGTTTGTACTTTATTTTGATATATTAAATAAATTTCGTCCTGGTCGTGGAACTGTGGACCAGCTCTATACTCTCGGCAGGGTCCTTGAGGGTGCATGGGAGTTTGCCCAACCAGTCTACATGTGCTTTGTGGACTTGGAGAAGGCATTCGACCGTGTCCCTCGGGAAGTCCTGTGGGGAGTGCTCAGAGAATATGGGGTTTCGGACTGTCTGATTGTGGCGGTCCGCTCCCTGTATGATCAGTGTCAGAGCTTGGTTCGCATTGCCGGCAGTAAGTCGGACACGTTTCCGGTGAGGGTTGGACTCCGCCAAGGCTGCCCTTTGTCACCGATTCTGTTCATAACTTTTATGGACAGAATTTCTAGGCGCAGTCAAGGCGTTGAGGGGATTCGGTTTGGTGGCTGCAGGATTAGGTCTCTGCTTTTTGCAGATGATGTGGTCCTGATGGCTTCATCTAGCCAGGATCTTCAGCTCTCACTGGATCGGTTCGCAGCTGAGTGTGAAGCGACTGGGATGAGAATCAGCACCTCCAAGTCCGAGTCCATGGTTCTCGCCCGGAAAAGGGTGGAGTGCCATCTCCGGGTTGGGGAGGAGATCTTGCCCCAAGTGGAGGAGTTCAAGTACCTCGGAGTCTTGTTCACGAGTGAGGGAAGAGTGGATCGTGAGATCGACAGGCGGATCGGTGCGGCGTCTTCAGTAATGCGGACGCTGTATCGATCCGTTGTGGTGAAGAAGGAGCTAAGCCGGAAGGCAAAGCTCTCAATTTACCGGTCGATCTACGTTCCCATCCTCACCTATGGTCATGAGCTTTGGGTTATGACCGAAAGGACAAGATCACGGGTACAAGCGGCCGAAATGAGTTTCCTCCGCCGGGTGGCGGGGCTCTCCCTTAGAGATAGGGTGAGAAGCTTTGTCATCCGGGGGGAGCTCAAAGTAAAGCCGCTGCTCCTCCACATCGAGAGGAGCCAGATGAGGTGGTTCGGGCATCTAGTCAGGATGCCACCCAAGCGCCTCCCTAGGGAGTTGTTTAGGGCACGTCCGACCGGTAGGAGGCCACGAGGAAGACCCAGGACACGTTGGGAAGACTATGTCTCCCGGCTGGCCCGGGAACGCCTCGGGATCCCCCGGGAGGAGCTGGACGAAGTGGCTGGGGAGAGGGAAGTCTGGGCTTCCCTGCTTAGGCTGCTTCCCCCGCGACCCGACCTCGGATAAGCGGAAGAAGATGGATGGATGGATGGATATTAAATAAATCATGTATTTACATTCCCGTCTCGCCCGAGCCAACTTTCCGTTGCATTCCGGAAAAGCAAACATCCAGGACCAAGTCTTGACAGTTTAAGGCTATTCTGAATGTTACTGGGTCGGGTTTGGTTTTGGAATTTGATTGCATTGTTATGGTATTGTTTTGTTTGATTGATTAATACATTCTTTAAAAAAAAAAAGAAATTAATTAAAAAAAATAAAATTGTAGCATTATGTTTGTGTTTAATTACAGTATGTGTAATCATGCCACTTCATTTTACAGACCAAGTCTTTTATTTTCATTTTTTTACTTGGATTGTGGACTGTAGAGAGCAGAGGTTTTCCTGGGTTCACCCGTTGATTGGAAGAGAGGACAAATAAAATCCTTCCGTTTGATGTGTTAGTCCCAGTTACGCAACATGCACTGTCCCTTTTGTGCAAAAGTAATCTCGTCTTTTTTGGCGCAATATCCCCGATACCCTTGTACTTGTCCACATAACAATATCAGCGGGACGCATTATGATTCCCTTCTCGTCACCATGTCCAATGAGTTACGGGCTGCTTTGGTGACATCAGCGCCTTGTCCTTGTTTGACATCGCACTGGGAGAGAAGGGAACATGTGGAGGATGAACCCCCCCAAAACGGAAACATTGCTTCCAGTCAAAAATGGGGGTACAGTAAAAATGACAAGGACACATTTGTATGCAGGAAGACGAAGATGTGTCAAAGCGCTGCCAAGATGACAAGGAGATAGTCGGCGTCAGCATCAAAACAAAGCTTTGAGGGAATACCAATCAGAATTCAGCGGACATTGACCAGCTTGAAATTGATGCATGCGGTTGGCGAGATAAGCCGACATAAAATAAGTATATCAGTCGGTAAGAAGTGTCGGGAGATATACAAAGGTCAACAAAATCCCTGCTCCCTTTTGCGCCAAAACAGACGGAGCCTCAAGGAGTTCCGCGGAAACACGCGTTGATGATAGCGACCGTTGTTCCTGTGCTACGGGCGACGGCAACAATGACAAACATCAAGTGCCGTCACCTTGTGAGAGACGGATGAAAACTCCCGACATCAGACCCGTCGAGTTGTGTTGCATTCTTTCTGGGGAAAATAATTGTGGTCTGGGTTCATCTTCAGTCAGACGGTTCTTTCCCCCGCCTCCAAAGAGAGCCTGACTTTAGGGCAAAGATTGGACCCAAATGACCCGTGAAGTGAAGCAACACGTTTGAGTTATTCAGCTGTCTTCTACTTTTTTTCATGGCTGAAGTCTTAAGTTCAGGCAAGAGCTGCATGTTTAAATTCGATTCGGGTTCTGGCCATACAAAAGTGTGGGTGTTCCAGCCAGGTTGTATAAAGTTCTCCTATTCAGGTTCATCAATCAATCAATCAATCATCCATCCATCTTCTTCCGCTTATCCGAGGTTGGGTCACGGGGGCAGCAGCCTAAGCAGGGAAGCCCAGACTTTCCTCTCCCCAGCCAATTCATCCAGCTCTTCCCGGGGGATCCCGAGGCGTTCCCGGTCCACAGTTCCACGACCAGGACGAAAACCACACTGTTCCTCCTGAATCCGAGGTTCGACTATCCAGCGTAGCCTCCTCTCCAGTACACCTGAATAGACCTTACCGGGAAGTCTATTCTTTATTTATTTTAAATTTCCTTTTAAATGTCTATTCATGGTGTTGGGTTTTATCAAATACATTTCCCCAAAAAATGCGACTTATATGAGTTTTTTCCCTTCTTTATTATGCATTTTCGTCCGGTGCGACTTATACTCCGGTGCGATTTATACTCCGGTGCGACTTATACTCCGGTGCGACTTACACTCCGAAAAATACGGTACATTTCACGCCGCAAAAATGGCCAACAAACATGAACATGCTGGACTGAACATGCTAAGTTTTACCATCATTTCCCGTGTTTTCTGATCCAAAAGCTTGTTCGACTTTCTTCGGAAATTAAATTGATCGAACTCCCTTCGCAATTTTACACATGCATAATAAAGCACAATGAATTGTAACATAAGTCACGAAAAGTTACTTGCAAAAGGAAACACAGAAAAAAGTTAAAGTTAAAGTACCAATGATTGTCACACACACACTAGGTGTGGCGAAATTATTCTCTGCATTTGACCCATCACCCTTGATCACCCCCTGGGAGGTGAGGGGAGCAGTGGGCAGCAGCGGTAGCTGCGCCCGGGAATCATTTTGGTGATTTAACCCCCAATTCCAACCCTTGATGCTGAGTGCCGAGCAGGGAGGTAATGGGTCCCATTTTTATAGTCTTTGGTATGACTCGGCCGGGATTTGAACTCCCAACCTACCGATCTCAGGACGGACACTCTAACCACTAGGCCACTGAGTAGGTTAACGGAAGGTAACGAATGTTATATAAATACATTTTGATATTCCCGAAATCTCATCTTTTTTGCTCAGGTTTTTCAGTTATTTTTTGTACAAAATCTTGCAACCTTTTCTCAATAATTTTTTGTTAAAGATGTGTTAAAAATGTCTGCTGGGGTGGAGGGAGCATGGCCAGAAACAGGAGCAGACCCAACAAAGCAAACAAATCAACAACAAAACAAATCTCCACGTATGGTCGAGGTTTACCCGAGAAGCTTTGCGCGAGTCCGCCATTGTGGTCACACCCCCTCCGTCAAGAAATGTGAAGAGTGCAGTCAAAAATGTGAGAGTTTGTCCGGTGCATGGAAAGGGTCTTCGTTTTAATCAACATGGCCTCTTTGCTCATGGAAAAGGTTTTCAGTGTGATTTGATGAAAACTATTAGCGTTGCATCTGTTGTTTCCTGATTTCCCCTCCATCTGAGTGTTGCCGTGCCATATTCCCCTCGAGCTGCCCAGAAGTCACGCAATTAACTCAGAGCTCAGTAATTTAGACTTTTATTCGCTCACCGTTTATTATTATTCGGCACGTTTTTCATGGCATTGTGCCTCATCAACAGAGCCAACAAAAAAAAAAAAAAAAAAAAAAAAAAAAAAGGAAAATGAAATGCGGGCAGCTGTCGGGCCGCCCGTGAATTAAATAGTACATTTGTTCTTCATTTGCCCATGAAGGAATTACAGACAATTTAATGTAGCGCATCACGCCGCTAAGAGGAAACGTGTGTGTAATCTTATTAAAGGTGACGCGGCGACGCTATTGTTTGGTCACTCCGGGGACCTGCAGGATGACTGCAGGCTGCCATCGGGTGATTACTTTCTGTAGAGTATTAGCAAACATTAAAGGGGAACATTATCACAATTTCAGAAGGGTTAAAACCATTAAAAATCAGTTCCCAGGATCACTGAACAGCACTGTTGCCCGGACGTGGAGTACCGTATTTTCCGCACCATTAGCCGCACCTAAAAACCACAAATTTACTCAAAAGCTGACAGTGCGGCTTTTAACCCGGTGCGCTTTATATATGGATAAATATTAAGATTCATTTTCATAAAGTTTCGTTCTCGCAACTTCGGTAAACAGCCGCCATCTTTTTTCCCGGTAGAGCAGGAAGCGCTTCTTCTTCTACGCAAGCAACCGCCAAGGTAAGCACCCGCCCCCATAGAACAGGAAGCGCTTCTTCTTGTACTGTAAGCAACCACCCGCCCCCGGAAGAAGAAGAAGCGCGCGGTGCATGCTGGGATATGTGACGTTTCATTTCCATTTGTGTGTTTATGTAAAGACCCCAAAATGGCTCCTATTAAGTGTGTTGTCTGTCTAATTATGAATAATGCAGACGAGGCGTGTTAACTGAGTTCTCAACGTTTACTCACAGCGTGCTCATAACCACATTCTAACTGCCAGCATACAACAACGCTTCTCAGGGCTACCGTGCATGCTCGTAACTATCGTTGCATGCTGGGTAGTGTAGTTGTTATATTTGCTAGCTCATAACATCACAATAAGAGACACGCTTACGCGCTTAATTCAATACTCGCCGTCATTCCGGGTGGATTGACAAAAGACCTCCAGCCGCTAGATATTGGTGTCAACAGGGCATTCGAAGCTAGACTGCTAACTGCGTGGGAACAATGGATGACAGAAGGCGAACACACCTTCACTAAGACAGGGAGGCAGCGCCAGACGACGCCAACATCTGCCAGTGGATCGTAAATGCCTGGGCAGATATTTCGGTCACAACTGTGGTCCGAGCTTTCCGGAAGGCAGGATTCACAGAACTGCTGGATAACAGTGACACTGACTCCGATGACTTCGACGAGACGGAACCGGCCATTTTGGATCTCACATTTGCCCAACTTTTCACTTCGGACACCGAAGACGAAGGATTTACGAATGAAGAATAACTTCAGAAAGTGAGCGCTATGTTTATTTTGTGTGTTGTGACATTAACGTTCGAGCAACATTATGTTGCTATTGCTCTGCACTATTTTGAATTTTACTATGTTTGTGATTGCACATTTGCGTACATTTTGGGAGTGAACAGAGTTGTTAGAACGCTGGTTTTTAATATATTATTAAAGTTTGACTGACCTATCTGACTGTTTTTTTGACATTCCCTTTAGTGCAGCGTAGGCGCGGCTTATAGTCTGGGGCGGCTTATTGGTGGACAAAGTTATGAAATATGCCATTCATTGAAGGTGCGGCTAATAATCCGGTGCGCCTTATAGTGCGGAAAATACGGTACATGTCTGTTAGATGTCGGCCTTTTTTTCTCCCGAGAGAGCTGTCTGTTGTTATCATCACGGCTGTGTATATTCCACCGGACGCCAAAGTAAACACAGCGCTCTCTCTTCTGCTGAACACCGTCAAAGAACAGCAGCGGGCCCACCCCGACGGTGTTCATATCATAGCAGGGGATTTTAATAAGGCCAATCTGAAGACTGTACTCCCTAAGTTCTACCAGCACGTGAAGTGTTCTACAAGGGGCAAGAACACCCTGGACCACGTGTATACCAACATAAAGCACGCGTACAGAGCTACACCCCTCCCCCAGCTTGGACAGTCAGACCATCTTTCCCTCCTGCTCTCTCCTACCTACACCCCCATCAGACGCCTATCACAAAGACTGTTATGACCTGGCCTGACGATGCACTCCCCAAACTTCAGGACTGCTTCCAACACACAGACTGGGACCTCTTCCAACAACAGGAGCTGGAGACAGCCACAGGAACGGTGCTGGACTACATAAAGTTCTGCATCGGGAATGTGACTGTGGAAAAAACCATCCGGGTTTACCCCAACAAGAAACCCTGGATGACCAGCCAGGTCCGCACACTCCTCAGGGCCCGCGACGCAGCCTTCAGGTCAGGGGACAGGGCACTTTACAGTGTTGCTAGAGCCGACCTGAAGAGAGGGATTAAAAAAGCAAAGGCGGACCACAGGAGGTGCATAGAGTCCCATCTGTCCAGCAAAAACTCACGGGAGGTGTGGCGGGGCATTCATGACATCACGAACTTCAGAGGCTGCAATATGACAACTGCGGATCAGAGTGCGACACTGGCAGAGGAGCTTAACTGTTTCTTTGCCCGTTTCGAAACCCCTCAGCGACACTCATCTGCTCCAGCCCTGCCCCCACCCCCACCGGGCTCCGGCGCCACTCCACTCACTGTACAGGAGCACAGTGTCAGACGAGTGCTCCTGGCTGTGAACCCCAGGAAGGCTACCGGACCAGACGGAGTACCTGGAAAGGTGCTCAGGACGTGCGCCCACCAGCTCGCTCCCCCCCTCACCAGGATCTTCAACCTCTCCCTGGCTCAGGCAGTCATCCCATCCTGCCTGAAGTCATCTACAATAATCCCGGTGCCGAAGAAGTCTCCCATCACCAGCCTGAATGATTACCGACCAGTGGCCCTCACTCCGGTAATCATGAAGTGCTTCGAGCGACTTGTTCTCCAGCACATCAAGGACCATATCCCTCCAGACTTCGACCCCCACCAGGTCGCATACCGGGCGAACAGGTCCACAGAGGACGCCATCGCTGTTGCTCTCCACTCTGCTCTGAACCACCTGGAGCAGCAGCAGAGCTACGTCCGGATGCTCTCTGTGGACTATAGCTCTGCCTTCAATACAATAATCCCGGACAGACTCTGCAATAAACTGGACACTCTTGGTCTCCCCCCTCTCACAAACGCCTGGATAAGGGACTTCCTAACGGACCGACCCCAGAATGTGAGACTTGGCCCGCACCTCTCATCCTCCCGCTCGCTGAGCATCGGCTCCCCACAGGGCTGTGTGCTGAGCCCCCTCCTCTACTGCCTTTACACCCATGACTGCAGTCCGACCCACAGTGACAACCTTACCGTCAAGTTCGCCGACGATACCACAGTGGTCGGGCTCATCTCCAGGGGTGACGAGGCTGCCTACAGAGAGGAGGTCCTGAAGCTGACGGCCTGGTCTTCGGAGAACAACCTCGCTCTCAACACCAGCAAGACCAGAGAGATCATCGTCGACTTCAGGAGGAGCAGCACCGACCCTGCCCCCCTCTACATCAACGGTGAGCGTGTAGAGAGGGTCCACACCTTCAGGTACCTTGGAGTCCACATCTCTAATGACTTCTCCTGGACAGTCAACACCACATCAATCATCAAGAAGGCTCAGCAGCGGCTACACTTCCTTAGAGTCCTCGAGAAGTACAACCTGAAGCCTGACCTGCTGCTGACCTTCTACCGCTCGTCCATCGAGAGCCTGCTGACCTACTGTATTACGGTATGGTACGGCAGCTGCACTGCAGCAGACAGGGAGAGGCTGCAAAGAGTGGTCAAGACGGCTCAGAAGATCATCGGCCGCCCTCTCCCCTCTCTGACGGACATCTACACCTCCCGCTGCCTCAACAGAGCCAGTGCCATCATCAAGGACAGCACCCACCCTGGCTCTGACCTGTTCCACCTGCTGCCCTCTGGGAAGCGCTACAGGTGCATTAAAACCAAAACAAACAGGCTAAAGAACAGCTTCTTCCCCAGGGCCATAACCATCCTGAACGGACTGCCCCATTGTCCCTCATAACTGCCTTCTCTTCGGTGCAATAACCCATTCCACCAACCACCCTGTTTTTGTTTTGTTTTTTCATGTATATATTCATTTCACACCATATTCATTGCACTTCTACATTTTTTAAATTTTTATATATTTGCACATTGTTTTTCTAGCATGCACACATCGCACTGTATGGAATGGCCTCAATCTCGTTACCTTGCGTAATGACAATAAAGCTGATTCTGATTCTGATTCTTCTGATTATTATATTTTTCGAAGTTTTTTTCAAAATTTTACCCATCACGCAATATCCCTAAAAAAAGCTTCAAAGTGCCTGATTTTAACCATCGTTATAAACACCCGTCCATTTTCCTGTGACGTCACATAGTGAAGCCAACACAAACAAACATGGCGGAAAGAACAGCAAGCTATAGCGACATTAGCTCGGATTCAGACTCGGATTTCAGCGGCTTAAGCGATTCAACAGATTACGCATGTATTGAAACGGATGGTTGTAGTGTGGAGGCAGGTAGCGAAAACGAAATTGAAGAAGAAACTGAAGCTATTGAGCCATATCGGTTTGAACCGTATGCAAGCGAAACCGACGAAAACGACACGACAGCCAGCGACACGGGAGAAAGCGAGGACGAATTCGGCGATCGCCTTCTAACCAACGATTGGTATGTGTTTGTTTGGCATTAAAGGAAACTAACAACTATGAACTAGGTTTACAGCATATGAAATACATTTGGCAACAACATGCACTTTGAGAGTGCAGACAGCCCAATTTTCATCAATTAATATATTCTGTAGACATACCCTCATCCGCTCTCTTTTCCTGAAAGCTGATCTGTCCAGTTTTGGAGTTGATGTCAGCAGGCCAGGGAAGCTAGGGTCGATATTCTTCTCCTGATCATCTTCGGTGGCATAAGGGACGGTGTGAGCCAAGACATCCAGGGGGTTTAGCTCGCTCGTCTGCGGGAACAAACTGCCGCCATTGCTTGCCGTGCTACCGAGGTCCTTTGTCCCTGAATTGCTCACACACTCCGGCAGATTCAATGGGGGTCTGGCGGCAGATTTCTTTGACTTTATCGTTGGAAATGCATCTGCTTTGAGTGTCGCAGGATATCCACACATTCTTGCCATCTCTGTCGTAGCATAGCTTTCGTCGGTAAAGTGTGCGGAACAAACGTCCAATTTCTTGCCACTTTCGCATCTTTGGGCCACTGGTGCAACTTGAATCCGTCCCTGTTCGTGTTGTTACACCCTCCGACAACACACCGACGAGGCATGATGTCTCCAAGGTACGGAAAACAGTCGAAAAAACGGAAAATAACAGAGCTGATTTGACTCGGTGTTTGAGAAAATGGCGGATTGCTTCCCGATGTGACGTCACAACGTGACGTCATCGCTCCGAGAGCGAATACTAGAAAGGCGTTCACCCATTTAGAGTTCGGAAATCGGTTAAAAATATATATGGTCTTTTTTCTGCAACATCAAGGTATATATTGACGCTTACATAGGTCTGGTGATAATGTTCCCCTTTAAATAAAGAATGTTAATAAAAAAAACACTAATAGTCACACATGGAGGACACGCTACTGAAAGGAAGCTGCTATTATAATAGTACGACTCTTTGTATTATTAATACTGTGTGTGTGCACCCACCGCCACCCCAAAATGGGACAAGGTGGTAGAAAATGGATAGATGGATGGATGTTATTTAGGCAGGGCAAGAAATAGTACCAAGATTTAAGGACGACAAAACAAATTTGGCCAGTTGAAAAAATGATTACCGTATTTTTCGGACTATAAATCGCAGTTTTTTTCATAGTTTCATAAGGGTGCGACTTATACTCAGGAGCGACTTATGTGTGAAATTATTAACATATTACCGTAAAATATCAAATAATATTATTTATCTCATTCACGTAAGAGACAAGGCCAGGGGTCGGCAACCCAAAATGTTGAAAGAGCCATATTGGACCAAAAATACATAAACAAATCTGTCTGGAGCCGCAAAAAATTAAAAGCCATATTACATACAGATAGTGTGTCATGAGATATAAATTGAATTAAGAGGACTTAAAATAAACTAAATGACCTCAAATATAGCTACAAATGAGGCATAATGATGCAATATGTACATATAGCTAGCCTAAATAGCATGTTAGCGTCAATTAGCTTGCAGTCATGCAGTGACCAAATATGTCTGATTAGCACTCCACACAAGTCAATAACATCAACAAAACTCACCTTTCATGCACAACCTTAAAAGTTTTGTGGACAAAATGAGACAGAAAAAGAAGTGGCATAAAACACGTCCTAGAAAGTCGGAGAAAGTTATACATGTAAACAGACTACGGTGAGTTCGAGGACCGCCATAATTAGTAGGACAAAACGGCGCTCATCAAATACTCGAATCAGTGAAGCATGTTTAATACAAACAGTGTGCTTTGTAACAATTAGGGAAGTTTGTGTTATGTTTGTCCTCCTACAGAAACCATATTAAAACAAAAAATATATTTTTTCCCCTCATCTTTTTCCATTTTTCATACATTTTTGAAAAAGCTCCAGAGAGCCACTAGGGCGGCGCTAAAGAGCCGCATGCGGCTCTAGAGCTGCGGGTTGCCGACCCCTGGACTAGACGTATAAGATTTCATGGGATTTAGCGATTAGGAGTGACAGATTGTTTGGTAAACGTATAGCATGTTCTATATGTTTGTAACGACGTGGTCGCATAGTGATGCGGGTGTGGTTCTCCCAAGGATGCAGATGGCTTCGGACACAGCTTGCAGGTAGGAAAAATGATTTATTATAAATATAAATAATATGATGAATAAACAAAAGGGCTAGCGTGGGAACTAGTAGCTAAGAAACAGTACATAATCGTCGTCATCAGTTGTGTGAGAACAAACTAGGAAGCCAGACAGAGTGAGGCCAGAGCAAAGACTAAATAGCCCTCTGATTAGCGCCCGGGCAACAGGTGCGCGTCCCGAACACTAACCAGAGGCAGGTGCGTACAATCTGCCGTCATGGCAACAGAAACAAACTAAACTCAAGGTGCTGAAAACACGTGACACAAACATAAACAAACTCTGATCCGGGCAGCGGATCGTAACAATGTTATAGTTATTTGAATGACTCTTACCATAATATGTTACGTTAACATACCAGGCACGTTCTCAGTTGGTCATTTATGCCTCATATAATGTACACTTATTCAGCCTGTTGTTCACTATTCTTTCATCCATCCATCCATCCATCTTCTTCCGCTTATCCGAGGTCGGGTCGCGAGGGCAGCAGCCTAAGCAGGGAAGCAGCCTAAGCAGGGAAGCCCAGACTTCCCTCTCCCCAGCCACTTCGTCCAGCTCTTCCTGTGGGACCCCGAGGCGTTCCCAGGCCAGCCGGGAGACATAGTCTTCCCAACGTGTCCTGGGTCTTCCCCGCGGCCTCCTACCGGTCGGACGTGCCCTAAACACCTCCCTAGGGAGGCGTTCGGGTGGCATCCTGACCAGATGCCTGAACCACCTCATCTGGCTCCTCTCCATGTGGAGGAGCAGCGGCTTTACTTTGAGCTCCCCCCGGATGGCAGAGCTTCTCACCCTATCTCTAAGGGAGAGCCCCGCCACCCGACGGAGGAAACTCATTTCGGCCGCTTGTACCCGTGATCTTGTCCTTTCGGTCATAACCCAAAGCTCATGACCATAGGTGAGGATGGGAACGTAGATCGACCGGTAAATTGAGAGCTTTGCCTTCCGGCTCAGCTCCTTCTTCACCACAACGGATCGATATAGCGTCCGCATTACTGAAGATGCCGCACCGATCCGCCTGTCGATCTCACGATCCACTCTTCCCTCACTCGTGAACAAGACTCCGAGTTACTTGAACTCCTCCACTTGGGGCAAGATCTCCTCCCGAACCCGAAGATGGCACTCTACCCTTTTCCGGGCGAGAACCATGGACTCGGACTTGGAGGTGCTGATTCTCATCCCAGTCGCTTCACACTCGGCTGCGAACCGATCCAGTGAGAGCTGAAGATCCTGGCCAGATGAAGCCATCAGGACCAAATCATCTGCAAAAAGCAGAGACCTAATCCTGCAGCCACCAAACCAGATCCCCTCAACGCCTTGACTGCGCCTAGAAATTCTGTCCATAAAGGTTATGAACAGAATCGGTGACAAAGGGCAGCCTTGGCGGAGTCCAACCCTCACTGGAAACGGGTCCGACTTACTGCCGGCAATGCGGACCAAGCTCTGGCACTGAGCATACAGGGAGCGGACTGCCACAATCAGACAGTCCGATACCCCATACTCTCTGAGCACTCCCCACAGGACTTCCCGAGGGACACGGTCGAATGGTCGAACTAGTTGGGCAAACTCCCATGCACCCTCAAGGACCCTGCCGAGAGTATAGAGCTGGTCCACAGTTCCACGACCAGGACGAAAACCACACTGTTCCTCCTGAATCCGAGGTTCGACTATCCAGCCTAGCCTCCTCTCCAGTACACCTGAATAGACCTTACCGGGAAGGCTATTCTTTATTTATTTTAAATTGCCTTTCAAATGTCTATTCATGGTGTTGGGTTTTATCAAATACATTTCCCCCAAAAATGCCACTTATATATGTTTTTTCCCTTCTTTATTATGCATTTTCGTCCGGTGCGACTTATACTCCGGTGCGACTTACACTCCGAAAAATACGGTACATTTCACGCCGCAAAAATGGCCAACAAACAGCTGGACTGAACATGCTAAGTTTTACCATCATTTCCCGTGTTTTCTGATCCAAAAGCTTGTTCGACTTTCTTAGGAAATTAAATTGATCGAAGCATAATGAATTGTAACATAAAACACGAAAAGTTACTTGCAAAAGTAAACACAGAAGGTAACGAATGTTATATAAATACATTTTGATATTCCCGAAATCTTTTTTGCTCAGGTTTTTACGTTATTTTTTGTACAAAATCTTGCAACGTTTTCTCAATAATTTTTTGTTAAAGATGTGTTAAAAATGTTTGTTATCAACAAAACGCAAAAACGAATCTGGACCGTTGGACTCTGCCGTAATGAAGTGTCACGTAGGTTACAAAAGGTTAAAGAGAAAGGTAAACACGAAAGGTAACAACTGTTATACGAGTAAACGTTGATATTCCCGATGTTACATCTTTTTTCGCTGAGGTTTGTGAAGTTACTTTTCGTAGAAAAACTCAAAACATTTTCTCAAGAAAAGAAATTTCAAAGATGCAAAAATAGGAAACTGGACTCTTGGACTCTGCTGTAATAAATTGTCACATACTGTATGTCAAGAAACGTTAACCACAAAGGAGAACAAAAAAAACCGGAAGGTAACGAACGTTATCCAAGTAAATGTTGATATACCCGATGTCACATCTTTTTCGTTTAGGTTTTGAAGTTACTTTTCATAGAAAACAACATTTTCACAAGAATTTTTTTTTTTTTAATGATGTGTCAAAAAATTTTACCTATAAACAAAACGCAAAGAAGAAACCGGATCGTTGGATAATGAAGTGTCACGTAAGTTAAAAAAGGTTAATCAGAAAGGAAAACACGGAAGGAAACAAACGTTATACGAGTAAACGTTGATATTCCCGATGTCACATCTTTTTCGCTTAGGTTTGTGAAGTTACTTTTCGTAGAAAATCCCGCAACATTTTCACAATAAAAGGCATTTCAAAGACATGTAAAAATGTTTACGATCAACAAAACGCAAAAAAAAGGACTCTTAGACTCTGCTGTAATAAATTGTCAAGCAAGAAATGAAAGGTAAATAGAAAGGTAAACACGGAAGGTAACGAATGTTATCCAAGTAAATGTTGATATTCTCGATGTCACATCTTTTTCACTTCAGTTACTCTTTGTAACTGCACAATTTGCAACATTTTCACAATAAAAGGCATTTCATAGGCATGTAACATTTTTTACGATCAACAAAACGCAAAAAAAAGGACTCTTAGACTCTGCTGTAAAAAATTGTCACGTAAGAAACAAAAGGTAAACAGAAAGGTAAACACGGAAGGTAACAAACGTTATCGAAGTAAACATTGTTATTCCCGATTTCACTTTTTTTTCCGCTCGGGTTTGTAAAATTACTTTTTGTTGAAAATCTCGCAACATTTTCTCAAGAAAATACATTTCAAAGATGCGTAACTTTTTTTTACGATCAAAAAAACGCAAAAAAAGACGGAAGGTAACAAACGTCATCCAAGTAAATGTTGATATACCCAACATCACATCTTTTTCGTTTAGGTTTCTGAAGTTACTTTTCGTAGAAAATCAACAAAACGCAAAAACAAAACTGGACCGTTAGACTCTGCCGTATTGAAGTGTCACGAAAGGGTAAACACAAAGGTAAACATGGAAGGTAAACAAGTCATTTCAAAGACATGTAAAAATGTTTACGATCAACAAAACGCAAAAAAAAGGACTCTTAGACTCTGCTGTAATAGATTGTCACGCAAGAAACAAAAGATAAACAGAAAGGTAAACAAGGAAGGTAACAAATGTTACGATCAACAAAACGCAAAAAAAGACGGAAGGTAACAAACGTCATCCAAGTAAATGTTGATATACCCGACATCACATCTTTTTCGTATAGATTTCTGAAGTTACTTTTCATAGAAAATCTTGCAACATTTTCACAAGATGAAAAAAAGGTAAAGATGTGTAAAAAAATGCTACCATCAACAAAACGTAAAAAAGAAAACTGGACCGTTAGACTTTGCTGTATTGAAGTGTCCCGAAAGGGTAAACACAAAGGTAAAGACGGAAGGTAAACATTGATATTCCCGCCGTCCCATCTTTTTCACTTCAGTTACTTATCGTAGAAAATATTGCAACATTTTCACAATAAAAGGCATTTCAAAGACATGTAACATTTTTTACGATAAAAAAAACGCAAAAAAAAAAAAAGGACTCTTAGACTCTGCTGTAATAAATTGTCACGTAAGAAACGAAAGCTAAACAGAAATGTAAACACGAAAGGTAACAAATGTTATCCAAGTAGATGTTGATATTCTCGATGTCACATCTTTTTCGCTACGGGTTGTGAAGTTACTTTTTCGTAGAAAATCTTGCAACATTTTCTCAAGACAATAAATTTCAATGATGCGTAACTTTTTTTACGATCAAAAAAACGCAAAAAAGAAAATGGACCCTTGGACTCTGCTGTAATAAATTGTCACATATGTCGAGAAACGTTAAACACAAAGGTGAACAAAAAACAAAAGGTAACAAACGTTATCCAAGTACATCTTTTTCGTTTAGGGTTTTGAAGTTATTTTTCGTAGAAAATCTCAACACATTTTCACACGAAAAAGGCATTTCAAAGACATGCAACATTTCTTACGATCAACAAAATGCTGTGATAAATTGTCACATAAATCACGGAACATTAAACACAAAGATAAACAAAAAACAAACAAAGGTAACAAACGTTATCCCAATTGATATACTTGACATCACATAATTTTTGTTTAGGTCTTTGAAGTTACTTTTTGTAGAAAATCTTACAACATTTTCACAAGAAAAAAAACTGTAAAGATATGTCAAAAAATGTTAAAATCATCAACAAAACGCAAAAAAGAAACTGGACCGTTCAACTCTGCCACAATGAAGTGCCACATATACCACGAACGCTAAACAGAAAGGTAAACACGGTAGGTAACAAATGTTATCCAAGTAAATGTTGATATTCCCGATGTCACATCTTTTTCATTTCAGTTACTTTTCGTAGAATATCTTGCAACAGTTTCACAATAAAAGGTATTTAAAGACATGTAAAAAATTTTACGATCAACAAAATGCCAAAAAAAATTGACCCTGGGACTCTGCTGTAATAAATTGTCACGTAAGAAACGAAAGCTAAACAGAAAGGTAAACACAGATGGTAACAAACGTTATCCAAGTAAATGTTGATATTACCAAAGACATATCTTTTTCGCTTACGTTTTTGAAGTTACTTTTCGTAGAAAATCTTGCAACATTTTCAGAAGAATTTTTTTTTTAAAGATGTGTCAAAAAATGTTACCATCAACAAAGCGCAAAAAAGAAACTGGACCGTTAGACTCTGTCGTAATAAATTGTCACGTAAGTCACAAAACGTTAAAACAGAAAGGTAAACATGAAAGTTAACAAACATTATCCAAGTAAACGTTGATATTCCCGATGTCACATCTTTTTCACTTCAGTTACTTTTCGTAGAAAATCTTGCAACCTTTTCACAATAAAAGGCATTTCAAAGACATGTAACATGTTTTACGATCAACAAAACGCAAAATAAAAGGACTCTTACACTCTGCTGTAATAAATTGTCAAGTAAGAAATGAAAGGTAAGCAGAAAGGTAAACACGGAAGGTAACAAATGTTATCCGAGTAAACGTTTATATTCCCGACGTCACATCTTTTTCACTTCGGTTTTTGAAGTTACTTCTCGTAGAAAATCTCGCAACATTTTCCCAAGAAAAGAAAATTCAAAGATGCGTAACATTTTTTACGATCAACAAAACGCAAAACAAAAACTGGACCCTTGGACTCTGTTGTAACAAATTGTCACGTAAGTCACGAAACGTTAAACACAAAGGTGAACACGGAAGTTAAGAACGTTATCCAAGTAAACGTTGATAGTCCCGACGTCACATCTTTTTCACTTCAGTTACTTTTCGTAGAAAATTTTGCAACATTCTCACAATAAAAGGCATTTCAAAGACATGCAACATTTTTTACGATCAACAAAATGCAAAATAAAAGGACTCTTAGACTCTGTTGTAATAAATTGTCACGTAAGAAACAAAAGGTAAATAGAAAGGTAAACACGGAAGACAACGAACGTTATCCAAGTAAATGTTGATATTCCTGACGTCACATCTTTTTCACTTCAGTTACTTTTCGTGACTGCACAATTTGCAACATTTTCACAATAAAAGGCATTTCAAAGGCATGTAACATTTTTTGCGATCAACAAAACGCAAAAAAAAAAGGACTCTTAGACTCTGCTGTAATAAATTGTCACATAAGAAACGAAAGCTAAACAGAAAGGTAAACACGGAAGATAACAAACGTTATCCAAATAAACGTTGATATTCCCGACGTCATATTTTTTCGCTTAGGTTTGTGAGTTACTTTTCGTTGAAAATCTCGCAACATTTTCTCAAGAAAATAAATTTCAAAAATGCGTAACTTTTTTTACGATCAACAAAACGCAAAAAAAAAAAACTGGACCCTTGGACTCTGTTGTAATAAATTGTCACGTAGGTCGTGAAACGTTAAACACAAATGTGAACACGGAAGTTAAGAACGTTATCCAAGTAAACGTTGATATTCCCGACGTCACATCTTTTTCACTTGTTACTTTTCGTAGAAAATTTTGCAACAATCTCACAATAAAAGGCATTTCAAAGACATGTAACATTTTTTACGATCAACAAAACGCAAAATAAAAAGACTCTTAGACTCTGCTGTAATAAATTGTCACGTAAGAAACGAAAGGTAAATAGAAAGGTAAACACGGAAGATAACGGACGTTATCCAAGTAAATGTTGATATTCCTGACGTCACATCTTTTTCACTTCAGTTACTTTTCGTGACTGCACAATTTGCAACATTTTCACAATAAAAGGCATTTCAAAGGCATGTAACATTTTTTACGATCAACAAAACGCAAAAAAAAAAAGGACTCTTAGACTCTGCTGTAATAAATCGTCACATAAGAAACGAAAGCTAAACAGAAAGGTAAACACGGAAGATAACAAACGTTATCCAAGTAAACGTTGATATTCCCGACGTCACATTTTTACGCTTAGGTTTGTGAGTTACTTTTCGTTGAAAATCTCGCAACATTTTCTCAAGAAAATACATTTTAAAAATGCGTAACTTTTTTTTACGATCAACAAAACGCAAAAAAAAAAACTGGAACCTTGGACTCTGTTGTAATAAATTGTCACGTAGGTCGCGAAATGTTAAAATACAAATGTGAACGCGGAAGTTAAGAACGTTATCCAAGTAAACGTTGATATTCCCGACGTCACATCTTTTTCACTTGTTACTTTTCGTAGAAAATTTTGCAACAATCTCACAATAAAAGGCATTTCAAAGACATGTAACATTTTTTACGATCAACAAAACGCAAAATAAAAAGACTCTTAGACTCTGCTGTAATAAATTGTCACGTAAGAAACGAAAGGTAAATAGAAAGGTAAACACGGAAGATAACGGACGTTATCCAAGTAAATGTTGATATTCCTGACGTCACATCTTTTTCACTTCAGTTACTTTTCGTGACTGCACAATTTGCAACATTTTCACAATAAAAGGCATTTCAAAGGCATGTAACATTTTTTACGATCAACAAAACGCAAAAAAAAAAAGGACTCTTAGACTCTGCTGTAATAAATCGTCACATAAGAAACGAAAGCTAAACAGAAAGGTAAACACGGAAGATAACAAACGTTATCCAAGTAAACGTTGATATTCCCGACGTCACATTTTTACGCTTAGGTTTGTGAGTTACTTTTCGTTGAAAATCTCGCAACATTTTCTCAAGAAAATACATTTTAAAAATGCGTAACTTTTTTTTACGATCAACAAAACGCAAAAAAAAAAACTGGAACCTTGGACTCTGTTGTAATAAATTGTCACGTAGGTCGCGAAATGTTAAAATACAAATGTGAACGCGGAAGTTAAGAAGGTTATCCAAGTAAACGTTTATATTACCGACGTCACATCTTTTTCACTTGTTACTTTTCGTAGAAAATTTTGCAACAATCTCACAATAAAAGGCATTTCAAAGACATGTAACATTTTTTACGATCAACAAAACGCAAAATAAAAGGACTCTTAGACTCTGTTGTAATAAATTGTCACGTAAGAAACGAAAGGTAAATAGAAAGGTAAACACGGAAGACAACGAACGTTATCCAAGTAAATGTTGATATTCCTGACGTCACATTTTTTCACTTCAGTTACTTTTCGTGACTGCACAATTTGCAACATTTTCACAATAAAAGGCATTTCAAAGGCATGTAACATTTTTTGCGATCAACAAAACGCAAAAAAAAAGGACTCTTAGACTCTGCTGTAATGAATTGTCACATAAGAAACGAAAGCTAAACAGAAAGGTAAACACGGAAGATAACAAACGTTATCCAAATAAACGTTGATATTCCCGACGTCATATTTTTTCGCTTAGGTTTGTGAGTTACTTTTCGTTGAAAATCTCGCAACATTTTCTCAAGAAAATAAATTTCAAAAATGCGTAACTTTTTTTACGATCAACAAAACGCAAAAAAAAAAAACTGGACCCTTGGACTCTGTTGTAATAAATTGTCACGTAGGTCGCGAAACGTTAAACACAAATGTGAACACGGAAGTTAAGAACGTTATCCAAGTAAACGTTTATATTACCGACGTCACATCTTTTTCACTTCAGTTACTTTTCGTAGAAAATTTTGCAACATTCTCACAATAAAAGGCATTTCAAAGACATGTAACATGTTTTACGATCAACAAAACGCAAAATAAAAGGACTCTTAGACTCTGCTGTAATAAATTGTCACGTAAGAAACAAAAGGTAAATAGAAAGGTAAACACGGAAGATAACGGACGTTATCCAAGTAAATGTTGATATTCCCGACGTCACATTTTTTTGCTTAGGTTTGTGAGTTACTTTTCGTTGAAAATCTCGCAACATTTTCTCAAGAAAATAAATTTCAAAAATGCGTAACTTTTTTTACGATCAACAAAACGCAAAAAAAAAAAACTGGACCCTTGGACTCTGTTGTAATAAATTGTCACGTAGGTCGCGAAACGTTAAACACAAATGTGAACACGGAAGTTAAGAACGTTATCCAAGTAAACGTTGATATTCCCGACGTCACATCTTTTTCACTTGTTTCTTTTCGTAGAAAATTTTGCAACATTCTCACAATAAAAGGCATTTCAAAGACATGTAACATTTTTTACGATCAACAAAACGCAAAATAAAAGGACTCTTAGACTCTGCTGTAATAAATTGTCACGTAAGAAACGAAAGGTAAATAGAAAGGTATACACGGAAGACAACGAACGTTATCCAAGTAAATGTTGATATTCCTGACGTCACATCTTTTTCACTTCAGTTACTTTTCGTGACTGCACAATTTGCAACATTTTCACAATAAAAGGCATTTCAAAGGCGTGTAACATTTTTTACGATCAACAAAACGCAAAAAAAAAAGGACTCTTAGACTCTGCTGTAATAAATCGTCACATAAGAAACGAAAGCTAAACAGAAAGGTAAACACGGAAGATAACAAACGTTATCCAAATAAACGTTGATATTCCCGACGTCATATTTTTTCGCTTAGGTTTGTGAGTTACTTTTCGTTGAAAATCTCGCAACATTTTCTCAAGAAAATAAATTTCAAAAATGCGTAACTTTTTTTACGATCAACAAAACGCAAAAAAAAAAACTGGACCCTTGGACTCTGTTGTAATAAATTGTCACGTAGGTCGCGAAACGTTAAACACAAAGGTGAACACGGAAGTTAAGAACGTTATCCAAGTAAACGTTGATATTACCGACGTCACATCTTTTTCACTTGTTACTTTTCGTAGAAAATTTTGCAACATTCTCACAATAAAAGGCATTTCAAAGACATGTAACATGTTTTACGATCAACAAAACGCAAAATAAAAGGACTCTTAGACTCTGCTGTAATAAATTGTCACGTAAGAAACGAAAGGTAAATAGAAAGGTAAACACGGAAGACAACGAACGTTATCCAAGTAAATGTTGATATTCCTGACGTCACATCTTTTTCACTTCAGTTACTTTTCGTGACTGCACAATTTGCAACATTTTCACAATAAAAGGCATTTCAAAGGCGTGTAACATTTTTTACGATCAACAAAACGCAAAAAAAAAAAGGACTCTTAGACTCTGCTGTAATAAATCGTCACATAAGAAACGAAAGCTAAACAGAAAGGTAAACATGGAAGATAACAAACGTTATCCAAGTAAACGTTGATATTCCCGACGTCATATTTTTTCGCTTAGGTTTGTGAGTTACTTTTCGTTGAAAATCTCGCAACATTTTCTCAAGAAAATAAATTTCAAAAATGCGTAACTTTTTTTACGATCAACAAAACGCAAAAAAAAAACTGGACCCTTGGACTCTGTTGTAATAAATTGTCACGTAAGTCACGAAACGTTAAACACAAAGGTGAACACGGAAGTTAAGAACGTTATCCAAGTAAACGTTTATATTACCGACGTCACATCTTTTTCACTTCAGTTACTTTTCGTAGAAAATTTTGCAACATTCTCACAATAAAAGGCATTTCAAAGACATGCAACATTTTTTACGATCAACAAAACGCAAAATAAAAGGACTCTTAGACTCTGTTGTAATAAATTGTCACGTAAGAAACGAAAGGTAAATAGAAAGGTAAACACGGAAGACAACGAACGTTATCCAAGTAAATGTTGATATTCCTGACGTCACATTTTTTCACTTCAGTTACTTTTCGTGACTGCACAATTTGCAACATTTTCACAATAAAAGGCATTTCAAAGGCGTGTAACATTTTTTACGATCAACAAAACGCAAAAAAAAAGGACTCTTAGACTCTGCTGTAATAAATTGTCACATAAGAAACGAAAGCTAAACAGAAAGGTAAACACGGAAGGAAACAAACGTTATCCAAGTAAACGTTGATATTCCCGACGTCACATTTTTTCGCTTAGGTTTGTGAGTTACTTTTCGTTGAAAATCTCGCAACATTTTCTCAAGAAAATAAATTTCAAAAATGCGTAACTTTTTTTACGATCAACAAAACGCAAAAAAAAAACTGGACCCTTGGACTATGTTGTAATAAATTGTCACGTAGGTCGCGAAACGTTAAACACAAATGTGAACACGGGAGTTAAGAACGTTATCCAAGTAAACGTTTATATTACCGACGTCACATCTTTTTCACTTCAGTTACTTTTCGTAGAAAATTTTGCAACATTCTCACAATAAAAGGCATTTCAAAGACATGTAACATGTTTTACGATCAACAAAACGCAAAATAAAAGGACTCTTAGACTCTGCTGTAATAAATTGTCACGTAAGAAACGAAAGGTAAATAGAAAGGTAAACACGGAAGACAACGAACGTTATCCAAGTAAATGTTGATATTCCTGACGTCACATCTTTTTCACTTCAGTTACTTTTCGTGACTGCACAATTTGCAACATTTTCACAATAAAAGGCATTTCAAAGGCGTGTAACATTTTTTACGATCAACAAAACGCAAAAAAAAAAAGGACTCTTAGACTCTGCTGTAATAAATCGTCACATAAGAAACGAAAGCTAAACAGAAAGGTAAACACGGAAGATAACAAACGTTATCCAAATAAACGTTGATATTCCCGACGTCATATTTTTTCGCTTAGGTTTGTGAGTTACCTTTCGTTGAAAATCTCGCAACATTTTCTCAAGAAAATAAATTTCAAAAATGCGTAACTTTTTTTACGATCAACAAAACGCAAAAAAAAAACTGGAACCTTGGACTCTGTTGTAATAAATTGTCACGTAGGTCGCGAAACGTTAAACACAAAGGTGAACACGGAAGTTAAGAACGTTATCCAAGTAAACGTTGATATTACCGACGTCACATCTTTTTCACTTGTTACTTTTCGTAGAAAATTTTGCAACATTCTCACAATAAAAGGCATTTCAAAGACATGTAACATGTTTTACGATCAACAAAACGCAAAATAAAAGGACTTAGACTCTGCTGTAATAAATTGTCACGTAAGAAACGAAAGGTAAATAGAAAGGTAAACACGGAAGACAACGAACGTTATCCAAGTAAATGTTGATATTCCTGACGTCACATCTTTTTCACTTCAGTTACTTTTCGTGACTGCACAATTTGCAACATTTTCACAATAAAAGGCATTTCAAAGGCGTGTAACATTTTTTACGATCAACAAAACGCAAAAAAAAAAGGACTCTTAGACTCTGCTGTAATAAATCGTCACATAAGAAACGAAAGCTAAACAGAAAGGTAAACACGGAAGATAACAAACGTTATCCAAATAAACGTTGATATTCCCGACGTCATATTTTTTCGCTTAGGTTTGTGAGTTACTTTTCGTTGAAAATCTCGCAACATTTTCTCAAGAAAATAAATTTCAAAAATGCGTAACTTTTTTTACGATCAACAAAACGCAAAAAAAAAAACTGGACCCTTGGACTCTGTTGTAATAAATTGTCACGTAGGTCGCGAAACGTTAAACACAAAGGTGAACACGGAAGTTAAGAACGTTATCCAAGTAAACGTTGATATTACCGACGTCACATCTTTTTCACTTGTTACTTTTCGTAGAAAATTTTGCAACATTCTCACAATAAAAGGCATTTCAAAGACATGTAACATGTTTTACGATCAACAAAACGCAAAATAAAAGGACTCTTAGACTCTGCTGTAATAAATTGTCACGTAAGAAACGAAAGGTAAATAGAAAGGTAAACACGGAAGACAACGAACGTTATCCAAGTAAATGTTGATATTCCTGACGTCACATCTTTTTCACTTCAGTTACTTTTCGTGACTGCACAATTTGCAACATTTTCACAATAAAAGGCATTTCAAAGGCGTGTAACATTTTTTACGATCAACAAAACGCAAAAAAAAAAAGGACTCTTAGACTCTGCTGTAATAAATCGTCACATAAGAAACGAAAGCTAAACAGAAAGGTAAACATGGAAGATAACAAACGTTATCCAAGTAAACGTTGATATTCCCGACGTCATATTTTTTCGCTTAGGTTTGTGAGTTACTTTTCGTTGAAAATCTCGCAACATTTTCTCAAGAAAATAAATTTCAAAAATGCGTAACTTTTTTTACGATCAACAAAACGCAAAAAAAAAACTGGACCCTTGGACTCTGTTGTAATAAATTGTCACGTAAGTCACGAAACGTTAAACACAAAGGTGAACACGGAAGTTAAGAACGTTATCCAAGTAAACGTTTATATTACCGACGTCACATCTTTTTCACTTCAGTTACTTTTCGTAGAAAATTTTGCAACATTCTCACAATAAAAGGCATTTCAAAGACATGCAACATTTTTTACGATCAACAAAACGCAAAATAAAAGGACTCTTAGACTCTGTTGTAATAAATTGTCACGTAAGAAACGAAAGGTAAATAGAAAGGTAAACACGGAAGACAACGAACGTTATCCAAGTAAATGTTGATATTCCTGACGTCACATTTTTTCACTTCAGTTACTTTTCGTGACTGCACAATTTGCAACATTTTCACAATAAAAGGCATTTCAAAGGCGTGTAACATTTTTTACGATCAACAAAACGCAAAAAAAAAGGACTCTTAGACTCTGCTGTAATAAATTGTCACATAAGAAACGAAAGCTAAACAGAAAGGTAAACACGGAAGGAAACAAACGTTATCCAAGTAAACGTTGATATTCCCGACGTCACATTTTTTCGCTTAGGTTTGTGAGTTACTTTTCGTTGAAAATCTCGCAACATTTTCTCAAGAAAATAAATTTCAAAAATGCGTAACTTTTTTTACGATCAACAAAACGCAAAAAAAAAACTGGACCCTTGGACTATGTTGTAATAAATTGTCACGTAGGTCGCGAAACGTTAAACACAAATGTGAACACGGGAGTTAAGAACGTTATCCAAGTAAACGTTTATATTACCGACGTCACATCTTTTTCACTTCAGTTACTTTTCGTAGAAAATTTTGCAACATTCTCACAATAAAAGGCATTTCAAAGACATGCAACATTTTTTACGATCAACAAAACGCAAAATAAAAGGACTCTTAGACTCTGTTGTAATAAATTGTCACGTAAGAAACGAAAGGTAAATAGAAAGGTAAACACGGAAGACAACGAACGTTATCCAAGTAAATGTTGATATTCCTGACGTCACATCTTTTTCACTTCAGTTACTTTTCGTGACTGCACAATTTGCAACATTTTCACAATAAAAGGCATTTCAAAGGCATGTAACATTTTTTACGATCAACAAAACGCAAAAAAAAAAAGGACTCTTAGACTCTGCTGTAATAAATCGTCACATAAGAAACGAAAGCTAAACAGAAAGGTAAACACGGAAGATAACAAACGTTATCCAAGTAAACGTTGATATTCCCGACGTCACATTTTTACGCTTAGGTTTGTGAGTTACTTTTCGTTGAAAATCTCGCAACATTTTCTCAAGAAAATAAATTTCAAAAATGCGTAACTTTTTTTACGATCAACAAAACGCAAAAAAAAAAAAATGGACCCTTGGACTCTGTTGTAATAAATTGTCACGTAAGTCACGAAACGTTAAACACAAAGGTGAACACGGAAGTTAAGAACGTTATCCAAGTAAACGCTTATATTACCGACGTCACATCTTTTTCACTTCAGTTACTTTTCGTAGAAAATTTTGCAACATTCTCACAATAAAAGGCATTTCAAAGACATGCAACATTTTTTACGATCAACAAAACGCAAAATAAAAGGACTCTTAGACTCTGTTGTAATAAATTGTCACGTAAGAAACGAAAGGTAAATAGAAAGGTAAACACGGAAGATAACGGACGTTATCCAAGTAAATGTTGATATTCCTGACGTCACATCTTTTTCACTTCAGTTACTTTTCGTGACTGCACAATTTGCAACATTTTCACAATAAAAGGCATTTCAAAGGCATGTAACATTTTTTACGATCAACAAAACGCAAAAAAAAAAAAGGACTCTTGGACTCTGCTGTAATAAATCGTCACATAAGAAACGAAAGCTAAACAGAAAGGTAAACACGGAAGATAACAAACGTTATCCAAGTAAACGTTGATATTCCCGACGTCACATTTTTACGCTTAGGTTTGTGAGTTACTTTTCGTTGAAAATCTCGCAACATTTTCTCAAGAAAATAAATTTTAAAAATGCGTAACTTTTTTTTACGATCAACAAAACGCAAAAAAAAAAACTGGAACCTTGGACTCTGTTGTAATAAATTGTCACGTAGGTCGCGAAATGTTAAACACAAATGTGAACGCGGAAGTTAAGAAGGTTATCCAAGTAAACGTTTATATTACCGACGTCACATCTTTTTCACTTGTTACTTTTCGTAGAAAATTTTGCAACAATCTCACAATAAAAGGCATTTCAAAGACATGTAACATTTTTTACGATCAACAAAACGCAAAATAAAAGGACTCTTAGACTCTGTTGTAATAAATTGTCACGTAAGAAACGAAAGGTAAATAGAAAGGTAAACACGGAAGATAACGGACGTTATCCAAGTAAATGTTGATATTCCTGACGTCACATCTTTTTCACTTCAGTTACTTTTCGTGACTGCACAATTTGCAACATTTTCACAATAAAAGGCATTTCAAAGGCATGTAACATTTTTTACGATCAACAAAACGCAAAAAAAAAAAGGACTCTTAGACTCTGCTGTAATAAATCGTCACATAAGAAACGAAAGCTAAACAGAAAGGTAAACACGGAAGATAACAAACGTTATCCAAGTAAACGTTGATATTCCCGACGTCACATTTTTACGCTTAGGTTTGTGAGTTACTTTTCGTTGAAAATCTCGCAACATTTTCTCAAGAAAATACATTTTAAAAATGCGTAACTTTTTTTTACGATCAACAAAACGCAAAAAAAAAAAACTGGAACCTTGGACTCTGTTGTAATAAATTGTCACGTAGGTCGCGAAATGTTAAACACAAATGTGAACGCGGAAGTTAAGAAGGTTATCCAAGTAAACGTTTATATTACCGACGTCACATCTTTTTCACTTGTTACTTTTCGTAGAAAATTTTGCAACAATCTCACAATAAAAGGCATTTCAAAGACATGTAACATTTTTTACGATCAACAAAACGCAAAATAAAAGGACTCTTAGACTCTGTTGTAATAAATTGTCACGTAAGAAACGAAAGGTAAATAGAAAGGTAAACACGGAAGACAACGAACGTTATCCAAGTAAATGTTGATATTCCTGACGTCACATTTTTTCACTTCAGTTACTTTTCGTGACTGCACAATTTGCAACATTTTCACAATAAAAGGCATTTCAAAGGCGAGTAACATTTTTACGATCAACAAAACGCAAAAAAAAGGACTCTTAGACTCTGCTGTAATAAATTGTCACATAAGAAACAAAAGCTAAACAGAAAGGTAAACACGGAAGATAACAAACGTTATCCAAGTAAACGTTGATATTCCCGACGTCACATTTTTTCGCTTAGGTTTGTGAGTTACTTTTCGTTGAAAATCTCGCAACATTTTCTCAAGAAAATAAATTTAAAAAATGCATAACTTTTTTTACGATCAACAAAACGCAAAAAAAAAAACTGGACCCTTGGACTCTGTTGTAATAAATTGTCACGTAGGTCGCGAAACATTAAACACAAATGTGAACACGGAAGTTAAGAACGTTATCCAAGTAAACGTTGATATTCCCGACGTCACATCTTTTTCACTTGTTACTTTTCGTAGAAAATTTTGCAACATTCTCACAATAAAAGGCATTTCAAAGACATGTAACATGTTTTACGATCAACAAAACGCAAAATAAAAGGACTCTTAGACTCTGCTGTAATAAATTGTCACGTAAGAAACGAAAGGTAAATAGAAAGGTAAACACGGAAGACAACGAACGTTATCCAAGTAAATGTTGATATTCCTGATGTCACATTTTTTCACTTCAGTTACTTTTTTCGTGACTGCACAATTTGCAACATATTCACAATAAAAGGCATTTCAAAGGCGTGTAACATTTTTTACGATTAACAAAACGCAAAAAAAAAAGAACTCTTGGATTCTGCTTTAATGAATTGTCACGTAAGAAATGAAAGCTAAACAGAAAGGTAAACACGGAAGGTAACACACGTTATCCAAGTAAACGTTGATATTCAGGTTTTTGAAGTTACTTTTCGTGGAAAATCTTAGCTACATTTTCACAAGAAAAGGGCATTTTAAAGACATGTAGCATTTTTCACGATCAACAAAACGCACAAATGAACAGGACCCCTGGACTCAGCTGTCAAAAAAAAAATCCCGCCCACACATCTTTCGGCCTGTTTTTGAATAAACTTTTTGTAGAAAATCTCATTCCATTTTAGAACATTTTGTAAAAAAAAAATCTAAAGGAGTAAAACTAGAAAAAAGCTGTCATATAGTCACAAGAATAAAAGATTATTAAAAAAGTTATATGTTTTTTCAAACTTTGTATACAGAATGTAAAAAGGTGTAACACTGACGAGTTGTGCGTCCCTTTGCAAGTAGGCATGTGAATAACTAGGAAACCTAAATTTGTTCTAATAGTGTGGATTTCACCTGCCTATGCTGCTGTCTAACTAATGTTGAAGGGGATAACATTGTCTGAATTGTGTTTTTTTTTGACATCTCCACATGAATATCATGACCAAATAAATGTGTCATTAATTAATTGGCATTGGAATTAAACACAAGTGTTATTAAATGTGTTATTGTTTAAAGGCTTAAAAGTTTAAATGTTCCATGAAATAATTCAATAAATCATTAAACCATGAAATAATTCATTCAATTGTGGAATAATGAATTAATAATGATGAAATCAATAATTAAATAAATTATTAAATAACTAAATCATGAAATACTTGATTAGGTCATGATAAAATGTATTGAATCATGATATAATAGAATCAATAGTTAATAGAAGCATTAAAAAAAAATAATTAAACAATGAAATTGATTAAGTCAAGATACACTGTATTAAATCATGATATAATGAAATAAATAATTAATAAAGTGATTACATAAAATTTAAGTCATGAAATAATTGGTCAAATCGTAAAATTAATAATTAAATCATAATACAATTATTTAATTAATGATATAATTAAATTAATATTTAATGAAATGATTCGATAATCTAAAATAATTAATAATTTAATTAAATCATGACATAATTAAGTAATTCATAACATAATTAAATAAATTATTATATAAATGATTGAATAATAATCAAATCATGACATAATTAAATCATTAAACAAATGTTTAGATAATAATAAAAGAATAAAATGACTTAAACCGTGAAATAAATTAAATGAAATCAATAATGAACTGAATGATTAAATACAAATTACATCATGAAATTATTAAATTACGATTAATTAAATATTTAATTGATTTAATTAAATAATTAAATATAATATTAAATCACAAGTTATTAATTGACAGAATTGAATGAATAATTAATTGAATGATAATCAAATTATTACATTATTTTTTAAATCTTGATATGTAATCAATCATTTGATACATTAATAAATAATTATTAAATAATTAAATAATTAAGTCATGATCATGTAAAATGAATTCAATACAGTAAATTAATAATAATGACATCATGAAATGATTAATTAAATCAGGATATAATGAAATAGCTAATCCAATAAACAATTATGAACCATAAATTATCAATTAAATGATGACAGGAATACATCAATAAATAATTAAGTGATTATAGAATACTTAAATCATGAAATAATTAATTAAATCCTGATCTAGTTAAATCAATCATTAAACACATTAACCATTAAATAATTCAATCATCATAATGTATAGTGAAATCAATAATTCATTAAATGAATAATTACATCATGAAATTATTAACTAAATTAGAATATTGATAAATTATTATTTGGATAACTAAACAAATCATTAAATCATACATTATCAATTAAATCATGAGAGAAATAAATCAATTACATAAATGACGAAATAATCAATTAAATCATAAAAACAATAACTAACTAAATAATTAAATAATCTAAATATCAAAATAAATAAATGAATCAATAATTAAATGTACAGTACTTTTACATTAAATAGATTAGTGACACATGTAAAACACATGTATGCATTTAACTTTAATTCTAGTAATAAATGACACATTTATGTAATCATTCAAACATTTATTTAAATAATTTGCTCCTTCATAAATGCTATGTATTGTTTGTATTAAAGACTCCCTACTACCTTAACCTTGTCCTTGCACTTACGCGCCAGCGCTGTTGGAAAAAAAACATGAAACGTTTAAAAAAAAATTAAAAAAAATCTGTCTTTCATGGCCCTCACACAACTTCTGAATGTGTTCATGGAAATATGCGCCACAGTAGGTTTTTGTAACCCGGCATTCATTTTCCTCCTCACGTCTTCGCCCGCCTGCTTGAACGTTTCCCTCAAAGAGTGCTGACGTCTTTGCTTTGGACAATGTGTGTGTTTGTGTTAGAGTGTGTGTTTTTTTGTCCACCATGGTGTGTTGTGTGTCACGTTCTGCTGGATGCAGATAGGCACGAGTCGACAACCGAGGCGGGCTTTATGGAATAAACTTTAAAAGCACAAATAAAATCCTTGTTGAAATGACGAAAATCCCTTCAGAAGCACTTTGTAATCTCTCGAGTCCAATTAAATGCACATTGAGTACTTTGCATACTTATTTATTATGATTCACACTCACTGGCACTGAGAGCACGAGTGGCATCTGTAAAGCTGACATTTTTACGACAGGGCTCGAAGAAAAAAACTGTCGACGCCACAACTTAAACGTCAGGTAATAATTTAAAACATGCTGCAAATGGTTTTCCTAAACCGGAGCGTTAATTAAAAGCAGGCGCTAATTGGATCGTGTGAAAAGTACGAAACACCTTTTGACTTAAATATATGATGACGCTGTTAAGGAGTGTTGACAAGCTGCTGAGTCATCACATCACAGCGCACCTGTGCTGTCATACACAGAAGTACAAGTCGTGTGATGGCACACAGACATCAGATAATGGACATGAAAACTACTGGAATGCAACAGACCAGTAGTTCGCAAATGTTTTTCGCCAAGTCCCACCATAATAGTTAACGTTAAAATTAGGGATGTCCGATAATGGCTTTTTGCCGATATTCCGATATTGTCCAACTCTTTAATTACCGATATCAACCGATATACGCAGTCATGGAATCAACACATTATTATGCCTAATTTGGACAACCAGGTATGGTGAAGATAAGGTACTTTTTAAAAATAATAATAAAATAAGATAAATAAATTAAAAACATTTTCTTGAATAAAAAAGAAAGTAAAACAATATAAAGACAGTTACATAGAAACTAGTAGTTAATGAAAATGAGTAAAATTAACTGTTAAAGGTTAGTACTATTAATGGACCAGCAGCACACACAATCATGTGTGCTTACGGACTGTATCCCTTGCAGACTGTATTGATATATATTGATATATAATGTAGGAACCAGAATATTAATAACAGAAAGAAACAACCCTTTTGTGTGAATGAGTGTAAATGGGGGAGGGAGGTTTTTTGGGTTGGTGCACTAATTGTAAGTGTATCTTGTGTTTTTTATGTAGATTTAATATATATATATATATATATATATATATATATATATATATATATATATATATATATATATATATATATATATATATATACCGTCCCTATCTATTAGATATCATTTACCATACAATTTATTGTTAATCATCATTCAGTCTTCAAACTTTTATATTGTAGTACCGGTATGTATTTATTACTTATAAAATATTATTTATAATTTTTACTTGTTATATTTGTTGTCATTTATTGGTGAAGTATCTGACAGCTATCAGCTACGGTGTATATATATTTATATCTATATCTATAAATATAGCTATATATATACATCTTTCTCTCTACAGTATATATATGTATATACACATATATGTATATACATACATACATAAACATATGTATATACATACATACATATATATATATATATATATATATATATATATACATACATGCACATACATATATACACACACACACACAGATATATAGACAGTATATATGCATAAATATATGTCCATAATTTAAATGCAAAACTTAAACTGCTTAGCTTTGTAGTTTTGTAGCTAATTCTAATATGAAACTATTCTACGTAAATTCACACTATATACAGTATATATACAAAGTAAAAAAATGCAAATATATATATTTACATTTGTGTATTTTATATATTTATACATATACCGAGACAAGCGGGAGAATATGGATGGATGGATGGCTATATATATATGTTTATATATAGCCATCCATCCATGCATGCATGCATGCATGCATGTATGTATGTATGTATGTATGTATGTATGTATGTATGTATGTATATATATATATATATATATATATATATATATATATATATATATATATATATATATATTTAAAAAAAACCAAAAACAAAACGATACCGATAATTTCCGATATTACATTTTAAGGCTAGTTAAAAAACACTCGCGTAGTAGGCCTAAGTATTCATTAAAAACAAGGCAGAGGTTATATATAATATTTTGGCCACTTTAACATTACACTCAGCTTGAACAGTAACACTATGTTTAAATGTAGGGAAAAAACACAATCCCCCTTCCTTTCTTTCTTTCTTTAGTTTATTATCGAACATGAACACACTTACAGCATAATACATTACACAATTTCACATTATTTCACTTTACATCATGTCTGAAAAGGAGTAGGAAGAAGCAAAGCGTATTTAATCCTACCCCCTTTCCCACTTCACAGTGTTTACATTAATTTACTGACTTTTTTTTAAAATAGAAAATGACATCCGTGAATGAGTAATACAACAGTTTTGTAATATATATTTAAGTCAGTCATTATTAACATACTGAGATGAAGAATATCTTATTTTCAATAAGGTTGAAAGTGTTTCTCATCATTCTTCTTCTTTGTACTTTGTAAGCACTATAAATTTGAACAACCTGTTAAACTGGATCATATCAGTACATTGTTTAACTTCTTTACTAAATCCATTCCATCATTTAATTCCACATACTGATATGCTAAAGGTTCTAAGTGTTGTACGTGCATACAAATGTTTTAAATTAGATTTTCCTCTAAGGTTATATTGTTGTACATTCTTTGGTAGCAGGTTATAGTTTGCTTTGTACATCATTTTAGCTGTTTGCAATTTTACCAAATCATCGAACTTTAATATTTTTAACTCAAAAAATAAAGTGTTTGTATGTTCTCTATATCCAACATTATGTATCGGTCTAATTGATCTTTTTTGTAACACCGTTAACGAATGTAGTGCACATTTGTAGTTATTTCCCCATATTTCTGCACAATAACTCAGATATGGTAACACTAGCGAGCAGTAGAGAATATGAAGTGATTTTTGGTTTAGAACATGTTTTGCTTTATTCATTATTGAAATGTTTTTTGCCACCTTATGTTGTATGTTTTGTATATGAGATTTCCAGTTCATTTTATCATCTATTAATACTCCCAATAATCTGGTTTCTTTTACCCTTTCAATGTCTACTCCGTCTATTTGTATTTGTGTATGATGCTCTTTTCTACTGTTACCAAATAGCATTATTTTAATTTTACTGAGATTCAAAGATAGTCTGTTTTTGTCAAACCATCTTTTTAATTTATTCATTTCTTCTATTATTTGTATTATCTTCTGTGTGTTCTCTCCTGAACAAAAAGCAGTTGTGTCATCTGCAAAAAAAAACTAACTTTAAGTCATTTGTAACTTTACAAATGTTTATATAAAGATTAAACAATCTTGGTCCCAGTATTGATCCCTGGGGTACACCACAAGATATATCTCGCCGTGTTGACATATTTTCACCCATCTTCACATATTGCTTCCTGTTGGTTAAATAGCTTCTTACCCAGTTCAAGACCAAACCTCTGATGCCATATCGTTCTAATTTTTTTAATTAAAATATCATGATTAATTGTGTCAAATGCTTTTTCCTTAGGTCCTTCATCCTAAGGCAAGGACTCGGACCACGTCACTTCTTTCTCCCAAGGGGAGCTGATTGGCGAACGAGCGGCGTGTAAAATTAGGCTATTCTAAAATGTCCCACATCAGCAATTTTTACCTTCTTGGGAAAACGTTGTATAATAGCAGTTTTTTTTTTTTTTTTTTTCAAAGTTAATGTACTTTTCCAATTAGTGCAGTCAAGCCAGGAAACTCTTTAAAGAAACCAGTTTTTTAAAGTCAGTCTTGAAAATGTTTTAATAAATTTGAGGAATAAACAAAATAATTAAAGACAAAAAGTCAGGGTTTTTTTTTTTTTTTTTTTGTAAATATTATTACCACAAAAAAACTAAAGAAAATACCACAATGAGATTTTTTTTCTTTTTTTTTTCTTCATGATTTAATAAATATAAATATGTGAATTATCAGATTGGGAAAGTAATTTGAAATCTTTTTCAATGCAAGAAACAAACAAACAAAAACACGCAACAACTATGACAGTGTTTTTCAACCACTGTGCCGCGGCACACTTGTGTGCCGTGAGATATTGTCCGGTGTGCCGTGGGAAATTATGAAACTTAACCTAATTGGTCCAAAAAAATATTTTTTTGCAAATCAATAATGATAATCTGCAAATAATGTGCCGCTGCTTAGTGTCTGCAGGGGCGCCGCTAGGGATTTTGGGCCCCATGAAAATAATCTTTACAGGGCCCCCAACACAGCGGCAACATTTTTTGATGCTATTTTACATACAATTATGGGCCCCCCTCCATCATGGGCCCCTAGAATCCGTCTCCTTTACCCTCCCTTTTCGGCGCCCCTGAGTGTCTGTACTGTGTAAAACTCAGCAGGGTAACCACGTAATATTCCATGTCAGTAGGTGGCAGCAGGTGGTTAATTGCTTTGTAAAAGTCGAAATGTGTCGGGTGAGACGAGGATGGTTTGTTGTGATAACAATATGCAGACCACGGCGTGCAGGTAAAAAGGTATGTAACGCTTAAACCAAAAATGAACCAAAAGGGAAAGGAAGAGGTATGCAAAATGAAAGTAAAACTGAACTGGCTACAAAGTAAACAGAATGCTGGACGACAGCAAAAACTTACGGCGTCCGCAAAGTACATCCGCACATGACGTGACAATCAACAATGTCCACACAAAGAAGGGTAACTTAAATAGCCTTGCTTGGTAACACAAATCAGGTGCGTGGAGTAGCGCTCAAAAGGAAGACATGAAACTGCTACAGGAAATCACCAACAAAACAGGAAGGGCCACCAAAATAACAGCGCAAGACAAGAACTAAAGCACAGGAAAACACCAGCAAAATCGAAATAAGGCACGACGACCTGGTGGAGTTTTATTTTTTTAACGTTTGCTGCTGGTGGTGTGCCTCCGTATTCTTAAATGAGGAAAAAAAACGTGCCTTATATATTTTTGAAACGCATGATAATATAATATTTTGATTTTGATAATATTGAATTTTAAAAAGATATGCAATTACATGATTTTTCGGACTATAAGTCGCAGTTTTTTTCATAGTTTGGCCGGGGGTGCGACTTATACTCAGGAGCGAATTATGTGTGAAATTATTAACACATTACCGTAAAATATCAAATAATATTATTTAGCTCATTCACGTAAGAGACTAGACGTATAAGATTTCATGGGATTTAGCGATTAGGAGTGACAGATTGTTTGGTAAACGTATAGCATGTTCTATATGTTATAGTTATTTGAATGACTCTTACCATAATATGTTACGTTAACATACCAGGCACCTTCTCAGCATTTATGCCTCATATAACGTACACTTATTCAGCCTGTTGTTCACTATTCTTTATTTATTTTAAATTGCCTTTCAAATGTCTATTCTTGGTGTTGGGTTTTATCTAATACATTTCCCCAGACTTATATATGTTTTTTTCCTTCTTTATTATGCATTTTCGGCCGGTGCGACTTATACTCCGGAGCGAGTTATACTCCGAAAAATGCGGTGCATGATGTTTAATGTCAAAAGGGAAATAACAAATATATTTAGTAAGAAAATATTAAGCATTTTATTAACGCATATTATTTCCAGGCTATTTATTTCCACATAAAATAATGTGGCGGGCCAGATTTGGCCCCCGGGACTTGAGTTTGACACTTGTGAGTTAAGCTGTCCTGGCGGTGAAATGGTTTACCCGCCACTTAACTTCTTGCAACTCAACGCCAAGAAAACGGAAATGCTGATTATCGGTCCTGCTAAACACCGACATTTATTTAATAATACCACCTTAACATTTGACAACCAAACAATTACACAAGGCGAATCAGTAAAGAATCTGGGTATTATCTTCGACCCAACTCTCTCGTTTGAATCACACATTAAGAGTGTTACTAAAACGGCCTTCTTCCATCTCCGTAATATCGCTAAAATTCGTTCTATTTTATCCACTAGCGACGCTGAGATCATTATTCATGCGTTCGTTACGTCTCGTCTCGACTACTGTAACGTATTATTTTCGGGTCTCCCTATGTCTAGCATTAAAAAATTACAGTTGGTACAAAATGCGGCTGCTAGACTTTTGACAAGAACAAGAAAGTTTGATCATATTACGCCTATACTGGCTCACCTGCACTGGCTTCCTGTGCACTTAAGATGTGACTTTAAGGTTTTACTACTTACGTATAAAATACTACACGGTCTAGCTCCGTCCTATCTTGTCGATTGCATTGTACCATATGTCCCGGCAAGAAATCTGCGTTCAAAGAACTCCGGCTTATTAGTGATTCCCAGAGCCCAAAAAAAGTCTGCGGGCTATAGAGCGTTTTCTATTCGGGCTCCAGTACTATGGAATGCCCTCCCGGTAACAATTAGAGATGCTACCTCAGTAGAAGCATTTAAGTCCCATCTTAAAACTCATTTGTATACTCTAGCCTTTAAATAGCCCCCCTGTTAGACCAGTTGATCTGCCGTTTCTTTTCTTTTCTCCTCTGCTCCCCTTTTCCTTGAGGGGGGGGGGGGGGCACAGGTCCGGTGGCCATGGATGAAGTGCTGGCTGTCCAGAGTCGGGACCCGGGGTGGACCGCTCGCCTGTGCATCGGCTGGGAACATCTCTACGCTGCTGACCCGTCTCCGCTCGGGATGGTGTCCTGCTGGCCCCACTATGGACTGGACTCTTACTATTATGTTGGATCCACTATGGACTGGACTCTCACAATATTATGTCAGACCCACTCGACATCCATTGCTTTCGGTCTCCCCTAGAGGGGGGGGGGTTACCCACATATGCGGTCCTCTCCAAGGTTTCTCATAGTCATTCACATCGACGTCCCACTGGGGTGAGTTTTTCCTTGCCCGTATGTGGGCTTTGTACCGAGGATGTCGTTGTGGCTTGTGCAGCCCTTTGAGACACTTGTGATTTAGGGCTATATAAATAAAGATTGATTGATTGATTGATTGACTTCCACTCGAATCAACCAACTACGAGCGGCACCAATGACTTACACGCCATCAAATGGCTGTTACAAATTGTGAGTTGAAATATATAATATATTTTTTCCAATTATTTTTGTTTTGACAGTATCACGTTTATTGATTTTTAAATGTGTTAAAAAATAGCCCGTTTTGTACACTAGTGACAAATTGTGGGGACATATTTTGAAAGGTATTTATTGAAGTCAGACTAAGTAAGACATCACTGAAAAAATTGTACGCAAGCACGGTAATAAAATGTTGATATAACCAACCTTGATGGAGGTACACGTTGCATGTCTTGTAGTTTGCCTTCTGGTTAGATGATGTCTTTCTGCAGGCGTTTAATAACCTTAAAAAAAACCACACTTTTATAACAAAGAACCTTCTAAAAGGAGCAGGTGCTTACATTTTTGTGTAATCTCCTCGAGTTGACTTCATTCCTCACATTATTACTTCTAACCATCCGTCCGTTAAACGCGCTCCATGGCAGCCAATCTTCTGTGCGTTGACAGCTACTTCTTCCACTGAGGGCCACAGACAGACAAATCAAAAGATGCGGGGGCCGTTTCGGTATTTTTCACATCCAAAACCAGTATCATATGGGTTTATACCTTCAAAATGTGTAAACAAAAAACTAACTTGCTAACATTAGGATATTGACCATAACATACTTAACAGTTAGCATTAGTGGTCTACATACAACACATAAAAACAAAGATATGTTTCAAAGGGCCAATTTATTTCAGGCCAGAACAAATTGACAACACTATTTTAAATAGCTGCAACATAACATACATAAGTAACAAACAGCATACTAACACTAACCACGTTAAACCCAGATTCCGATCTAACAAAGGTCTTAACTCATTCTCCTTCTATGCCACTTCAATATGGAATGCACTCCCAACAGGTGTAAAAGAAAGGGCATCTCTATCCTCCTTCAAAACCGCACTAAAAGAACACCTCCAGGCAACTTCAACCCTAAACTAACCAGTGTTGGGTTAGTTACTGAAAAACAGTAACTAGTTAGTTACTAGTTACTTTATTTCAAAAGTAACTCAGTTACTAACTCAGTTACTTACACCAAAAAGTAATGCGTTACTGTGAAAAGTAACTATTTAGTTACTTCTTCTACTCTTTTTTTTTAAAGCTCCCATTAATGCCCTTTTAGCCTTCATTTTAGTACTGTTATTGCACTGGAGAATAATACAATCTGTTGATCAACTTGACATACATTTGCATCACTGAACTCTGCTAAGCAATGTGCTCTACATACAACACACAAAGACAAAGATATGTTTCAAAGGGCCAATTTATTTCAGGCCAGAACAAATTGACACAACTATTTTAAATAGCTGCAACATAACATACATAAGTAACAAACAGCATAATAACACTAACACTAACACTAACACTAACCACGTTAAACCCAGATTCCGATCTAACAAAGGTCTTAACTCATTCTCTTTCTATGCCACTTCAATATGGAATGCACTCCCAACAGGTGTAAAAGAAAGGGCATCTCTATCCTCCTTCAAAACCGCACTAAAAGAACACCTCCAGGCAACTTCAACCCTAAACTAACACCCTCCCTTCCACATAATACCTCTTCGGATTGTAAATAATCAAATGTAGACACTTTTTCTTATACTTTCTGATCTCTCTCTCTGTGTCCACTACTTGCTGTACATATCCTACCAAGTCAGATCTACACTGTTCCAATGTCCATTTCTCTGATGATGCAATTGTTGTTGATACCAACCAAACCTTAAGTGGACCCCGACTTAAACAAGTTGAAAATCTTATTCGGGTGTTACCATTTAGTGGTCAATATAAAGTTAAAAGTTAAAGTTAAAGTACCAATGATTGTCACACACACACTAGGTGTGGCGAAATTATTCTCTGCATTTGACCCATCACCCTTGATCACCCCCTGGGAGGTGAGGGGAGCAGTGGGCAGCAGCGGTGGCTGCGCCCGGGAATCATTTTGGTGATTTAACCCCCAATTCCAACCCTTGATGCTGAGTGCCAAGCAGGGAGGTAATGGGTCCCATTTTTATAGTCTTTGGTATGACTCGGCCGGGATTTGAACTCCCAACCTACCGATCTCAGGACGGACACTCTAACCACTAGGCCTCTAATATGTACTGTACTGTGCAATCTACTAATAAAAGTTTCAATCAATCAATCAATCAATGTCATCTATGGTTTGTCTTGTATGTCAACCGCACCTGTATTTTCGTCATGCTCCCGTGTTTGATTACAATAAAGCTATAAGAGCCTTGCTCCAGAGCAGGGTTATTATTTATGACATAGCCGAGTTTGGCCAGCTGGGAGCAGCAGAGAAGCTGACAGTGATCCAAAGCAGGGCGGAACAATAAAGACCATGATGAAGACGTTTGTAATGAGAGAAGAAGAATGCTGCCTTCAGGTACGATACGAAATATGAGGAGTTGGTTGCAGACAGACATTGGATGACCAAGATTGGAACATTCGAATGGAGCGTGTGTGTTACTTATATGCGTGTTTGTTAACAATAGCACCAACCGGAATGTGATAGTTTGCGTAAATTCAATTACAGCTTTTGCTGGATGTCATTCAAACGTCCGACTGTTCATGAAGGCAGCAGTAAAGAAGGACGAAGGCACACTGGTAACGCTGCTGTTACCAAGCTATTAAATGCTCAGCTTTATCCTCCGCGTCGACATTGTTCGCCAATATGCGCTCGAATATTAGTGACAACACTATTTCGATTTGCGTCTGGTGTCACTGAGGGCATTTTCAAGGATTCGCCATGGTGCTCTTCAACGAGCCGAGCTAGCCTAGCTTAGCCAAGCTAGCTGACTCTTTCTTCGTCGAGCTAAGCTAACAGGCTAGCTGTTGTTAGCATCGAGCTAAGCTAACAGGCTAGCTGTTGTTAGCATCGAGCTAAGCTAACAGGCTAGCTGTTGTTAGCATCGAGCTAAGCTAACAGGCTAGCTGTTAGCATCGAGCTAAGCTTACCGAGGCCCGGTATGGCGATTGTGTCTGGCTCCTGTGCCCGGGTGAACGGCTCCAGGAACGGGCCCTCTGTCTCCGCAGTGACTCCGTCCGGCTCCGTTGGCCAGTCCCAGCCCATGATAGCCGTGTGGGAGTGGCAGGACGACCAGGGCCACTGGCGGCCGTACAGCGGCCAAGTGAGCGCCCACATCGAGCGATGCCTGTCACCGCGGGGACACCGAGGCGGCGCGCCGGGCACCACCACCATCTCCCTCGGACAGTCTGACCCCGGCCTGTCGCCATATCTTATCGACGTGCCGAGCTTGAAACAGTTCAGACAGGACACAGGTGAGTCTTATTAAACATTCGCCTCGAGTTGTATTGTACATGTGAAGGCCTGTCAAACACGGTAGTTTATTTAGCATGTTGTTGTTGTTGTTGTTGTTGTCATCGGAATGTTCTCACAGCTGCTCCTCTGGATCAACCTGCAAACCGTAAGTGGCATTATTAGCGTCAATCAATCAAAGTTTATTTATATAGCCCTAAATCAGGAGTGTCTCAAAGGGCTGCATACATACTTGCCAACCTTGAGACCTCAGATCTAGGGAGATATTCAAAAGGCCCGCTGGGGGGGTGAAATTATTTTTTCCAATCATTTTGGAACTTGCAAGCGTACTTCTTCTTCTTACTCGTCATCGCCATGTCTCTTCTTCTGCTTCGTCCCCTTGTTCTGTTCTGATTCCCACGCTTGACTTCGAGGTGTACCGTATTTTTCAGACTATAAGTCGCTCCGGAGTATAAGTCGCACCGGCCGAAAATGCATAATAAATAAGTCGCATTTTTGGGGGAAATTTATTTGATAAAACTCAACACCAAGAATAAATGATAAATGGGTTGTACTTGTATAGCGCTTTTCTACCTTCAAGGTACTCAAAGCGCTTTGACACTACTTCCACATTTACCCATTCACACACACATTCACACACTGATGGAGGGAGCTGCCATGCAAGGCGCTAACCAGCACCCATCAGGAGCAAGGGTGAAGTGTCTTGCTCAGGACACAACGGACATGACGAGGTTGGTACTAGGTGGGGATTGAACCAGGGACCCTCGGGTCGCGCACGGCCATTCTTCCACTGCGCATAGACATTTGAAAGGCAATTTAAAATAAATAAAGAATAGTGAACAACAGACTGAATAAGTGTACGTTATATGACTCATAAATAACCAACTGAGAACGTGCCTGGTATGTTAACGTAACATATTCAAATAACTATAACATATAGAACATGCTATACGTTTACCAAACAATCTGTCACTCCTAATCGCTAAATCCCATGAAATCTTATACGTCTAGTCTCTTACGTGAATGAGCAAAAATAATATTGGATATTTTACAGTAATGTGTTAATAATTTCACACACAAGTCGCTCCTGAGTATAAGTCGCACCCCCGGCCAAACTATGAAAAAAACTGCGACTTATAGTCCGTAAAATACGGTAACCGTTATTTAAGGCTGAAACGACGCGTCGACGTCATCGGTTACGTAAATACATTCAGCATTGGTACATCCCTTCAAGTGTGGGATAAGCACAGCGAAAAAAGCAAAACACTTGACAGTTGTTGTATGCACACTGTGTCGAGCGGAAATGGCCTATCATAGCAGCACAACGGCTATGAAGGAACATTTGAAAAGAAAACACCCGACAGCGTTCTTGCCATCACCATCAACTAGTCAATCGTCCGCGTGAGTATACGTTGTCATCATTACACAAAAACATGAATGTGTCATTTGTATCTGCGTTGTAAATTCATAAACTAAAACACTGTTTCGCTCTGAGAGGCGCGTTTGGCGTGCCTGTTCAGTGTTTACAAAGACGCGCTCCTCTTTAACTCTAACGTTAACTAGTTGTGCAAATACCTTTTACAACATTAACAGTTACATATACTATGTACAAACCAACAATTAACTTTCACTTTAATCATACTATCATTGTTGTGTTATTAAGCAAAATAAGCAATACTTTTACTTTTGTTGAAATGTTTACACTGTTACAGAATATTTCCTTTTGCACTTTTTTGTATTGGATGTTTATCTTTATTTTTGCACATTTTAAAGCAAAATAAGCAATACTTTTACTTTTGAAATGCTTATACTATTGCAGAATATTAAGATTTGCACTGGATGTTTACTTTTATATTTGCACATTAAAAAGCAAATAAGCTACTTTTAATTTTGTTAAATGTTAAAAGTTTTAAATGTTTACATTGTTACAGAATATTTTGTCATGTTGTTGTCAATGTTGACTGAGTGGCCATACCTTTTTTTTTGTAAATAAGTCATGCCTTTTGAAAAAACTGGCCTAAATTTATTTTTTCATCTTCATTTTAAATAAAAAAAATAATCGGTAAAAGGAAAAATAATCTATAGATTAATCGAAAAAAATAATCTATAGATTAACCGATTAATCGAAAAAAATAATCTATAGATTAATCGATAGAAAAATAATCGTTAGCTGCAGCCTTACCGTTATTATTGTCCAGCTGGAAACGGCGCCCAGTGAAGGATAGGGATGATGATGTTCGTTAAGAAATTATCAATGTCGATGCAATTAGCGAATCCTCTTATCGAATCCAGAAAGGTTGTTGTGTGCGCACTGAGTTCCAAAAGCCATAGATGTTATGTGACTGGGCCGGCACGCTGTTTATATGGAGGAAAAGCGGACGTGACTGAGGTGTATACCTGCTATACCAGCATGCGGACGTGACTGAGCCTGAGGACAGGCTGTCCTCAGTCACGTCTGTATGCTGTCCTGGACAGCATGCGGACGTGACTGAGAACAGCATGCGGCCGTTAAGGGGTGAAGGTTTCAGGTGAGAGAGGACGCTAAAGGCACGCCCCCAATATTGTTGTCCGGGAGAATTTCGTGAGAATGGTTGCCCCGGGAGATTTTCGGGAGGGGCACTGAAATTCGGGACTCTCCCGGGAAAATCGGGAGGGTTGGCAAGTATGGCTGCACAAGCCACGACGACATCCTCTGCTCAGATCCCACATCGGGGCAAGAAAAAACTCAACCCGATGGGATACAATGTGAAACCTTAGAGGGGACTGCAGATGTGGGGACCCCCCCGCCCCCTGGGCGACCGGTGCAATGGACGTCGAGTGGATCTAGTTAATAGTGTGAGAGTCCAGTCCATAGTGTGGGATCATGTTGAGTGGAGACAAGTCAGCAGTGCAGAGATGTCCCCAACTGATGTACAGATGAGTGGTCCACCCCGGGTTCCGACTTTAAACAGCTGGCGCCTCATCTTTGGTCACCTAACAACCTCTCCACGCAGGGGAGGGGGGAAGAGCAGAAAAGAGACGGCAGATCAACTAGTCTAAAAGGGGTCTATTTAAAGGCTGGAGTATACAAATGAGTTTTAAGATGGGACTTAAATGCTTCTACTGAGGTAGCATCTCTAACTGTTACCGGGAGGGCATTCCAGAGTACTGGAGCCCGAATAGAAAACGCTCTATAGCCAGCAGACTTTTTTTGGGGCTGTGGGAATCACTAATAAGCCGGAGTTCTTTGAACGCAGATTTTTTGCCGGGACATATGGTACAATACAATCAGCAAGATAGGATGGAGCTAGGCCGTTTAGTATTTTATACGTAAGTAGTAAAACCTAAAAGTCACATCTTAAGTGCACAGGAAGCCAGTGCAGGTGAGCCAGTATAGGCGTAATATGACCAAATTTTCTTGTTCTTGTCAAAAGTCTAGCAGTCGCATTTTGTACCAACTGTAATCTTTTAATGCTAGGCATAGGGAGACCCAAAAATAACACGTTACTGTAATCGAGACGTAACGAACGCATGAATAATGATCTCAGCGTCGCTAGTGGACAAAATGGATTTTAGCGATATTACGGAGATGAAAGAAGGCTGTTTTAGTAACACTCTTAATGTCTGAGTCAAACGAGAAAGCTGGGTGGAAGATAATACCCAGATTCTTTACTGAGTCGCCTTGTCTAATTGTTTGGTTGTCAAATGTTAAGGTGGTATTATTAAATAGGTGTCGGTGTCTAGCAGGACCGATAATCAGCTTCTCCGTTTTCTTAGCGTTGAGTTGCAAAAAGTTAGCATCCATTGTTTAATTTCATTAAGACATGCCTCCAGGTGGCTACAATCCGGCGTGTTGGTCAGCTTTAGCTTCAAATCTACCTTTAAGTTGAAATATTTCCATTTGCAATCTCCTAAAGACACATCAAACCTTTTGTGTTTTTCAGGAAAAACAAGGTCAGTCCGACGCTCCCTGTTCGCCCAGTCCTCAGGTCTGGGCAGTGGCGTCTATTGGGAATGGGCCAACGATGAAGGCGCGTGGACCCCCTACGAAACTCGCACCTCCATCCTCCTGGAGCACAGCTACCAGGCCCGACAAGGCACGGCCGACCTGGGCCCGCATGGCTACAACTACATCGTGGATCTCACCTCGCTCACTCAAGTGAACAAGTCGTCGGGTTTCAGGCGGCAGGTGCGGAGGCAGTGCAACCTGCCCTACCCGCTGGCCTCCTTCGGACCCCCGGCCATCCCCTCGGGACCCGCGGCCGTCCCCTCGACCGGCTCCTCCTGCTCCTGCCAGCAGTGTCTGAACCACAGCGGCACAGGACCTATGCCCAGCCGTACACGGCATTCCTTCTCGTCGGGCAGCCTGAACCGACCCACACTTCAGGGACCCGGGAGGGCGATGGCCGCTCACCCGACTTCAGTGTACTCGCCGTACCCCCGCCGCCCACTTTCCGTTGGGGGGATGTCGTGGGGGACCCCATGGCCTCCGCCACCCTCTGCTAGCCATCTGGCCGCACCCCATTTAGGCAGCTCTTCTAGTGCCAATGGCTTAAGGTTGGTTTCTTTACATCTTTGTTGACTAATCCACCTTTTCCTCATTCCATGTTTAGGGGTGTTTATTTACACAAGTACAGAGAGCACCAGGCATTTATTAGGGGTAAGGTTTTTTACAGGGACACATTTATTAATTCAACATTTAATATAGTTTTCAATTTATTTATGTAATAGTTGTACTCGATCCTGTATGTGAAATATAGTAAAATAATCAAAGTACTAAACTATAACCCCCCCAAAAAAGTGTTACATTTCAGAATGTATACATTTTTGGTTAAAATAATTCATAAAACATTTGAATAATATATATATACATACTTTTTTTAAAACTAAAAATAAAAGTAATGCATCTGTCTTCTATATAGCAGCTGAGTCCAAAGTGTGGCCCGGGGGCCATTTGCAACCAGCAGCTATTTTTTTTTTTAAAGGCCTGCGGTACATTCTTAAAATACTATTATAAAAAAAAAATTAAAAAAAAGTGGAATTAAAGACCAAACCAGTGCAATATAATGAGAAAATGTTGCACTAATAACACAAAGCTGCCATGACGGCAGTTTTATTCTTTAAAACTGGCAATGCTAAAAAGATAAAAACCCTATTTTGGATCCCCTAGACCGGGGGTCGGCAACCCGCGGCTCTAGAGCCACATGCGGCTCTTTAGCGCCGCCCTAGTGGCTCTCTGGAGCTTTTTCGAAAATGTATGAAAAAAGATGAGGGGGAAAAAATACATTTTTTGTGTTAATATGGTTTCTGAAGGAGGACAAACATGACACAAACCTCCCAAATTGTTATAAAGCACACTGTTTGTATTAAACATGCTTCACTCATTCGAGTATTTGGCGAGCGGCGTTTTGTCCCACTAATTTTGGCGGTCCTTGAACTCACCGTAGTTTGTTTACATGTATAACTTTCTAGGACGTGTTTTATGCCACTTCTTTTTCTGTCTCATTTTGTCCACCAAACTTTTAACGTTGTGCATGAATGCACAAAGGTGAGTTTTGTTGATGTTATTGCCTTGTGTGGAGTGCTAATCGGGCATATTTGGTCACTGCATGACTGCAAGCTAATCGATGCTAACATGCTATTTAGGCTAGCTATATGTACATATTGCATCATTATGCCTCATTTGTAGCTATATTTGAGTTCATTTAGTTTCCTTTAAGTCCTCTTATTTCAATTTATATCTCATGACACACTATCTGTATGTAATATGGCTTTTAATTTTTTTTGCGGCTCCAGACCGATTTGTTTTTGTATTTTTGGTCCAATATGGCTCTTTCAACATTTTGGGTTGCCGACCCCTGCCCTAGACCTAAGTCAGATTTTTTTTTTTTTACTGTAATTGTTCAAAATTAATAATGAATCAACAGCAATGTTAGTAAACCATTTTTTACTTCAAATATTCCAATTTGAAATTTTTTTATGTGGAAATAATTGTATATTTTGTGTTTTTGCCATAAAAAACAGGGGTTTTGTTGACAAAGGGGGCATACAAAATAAAAATAAAAATGTATGTCAACGGATAGATCTGAAGTTGAGCTATAGATATTTTTGGCATTAAAAGTAAAAAAAAAAAAACTTTGATTTTTACATACTTTAATGACAGAGACCCTTTTGGGTCCCCAGGACCTTTAACATTGACCAAAATTGAGGGGAGCCCTAATGGGATTAAAAATATAAAATTGTGCAGCCCTCACTGGAAAAAGTTTGGACGCCATTGTTCTATAGTATAATATAGTCTGTCACTCACTGAGCGGTAGAAAGTTCACTTGAATTTCTTTTAATAACGTTTCCCTTTTGGCAAGGTCCCTTATGAAACACCTGATTTTAGGACCGTGCCTTAATAAAGGAATTAATATGCACGTCACTTACACTTTTTCCTTCAGGCGGTCTTCATCATGTAAAGCACGTCTTCCTGTGGATGGACAGTCAGTCAGTGGGCTTCATTATCATTGCTGACACCTTTTCTCCTTTTGTCTGTGGCTGACAAGTGATCCTTTGAAAAAAGGAAGCGTGCCCACGCTTGTTATTGCACGTGCCAACACAGAATGTGGCCTGAAACAGCAGGAACAACACCGAATGTTTCTTTATTTCCTGCCGTTTTTCTCCACTTAGATGAATGATCATTAAGCAGTTATTACTGTGCAGTAAATTCAAAAGTAAGACTTACCCAACTCAGCTGAACATACCATAAAACTAAAATAAATGAGTGTCTTTGCTACTAATTTGTACCCTTACCTGATTGGCTGTTGATCAGCAGGAAAATGAATAGCTCAATTTAGGTATTCACGAATAACAACAACTTTAATAGTGGACCTGCTTGATTGTTTTTTAACCGACTTGTTTTCTCGTCCTCCAGCGTTCCTTCCATTCCTGTGCAGCTGAACGGATCGACCAGCGTCAGCTCGGCCCTGGCAGGTACACAAGTCGTTAACTTGGCTCCTCTCACTCCACTCTCCACCACATTTCTAGTGTATTCACTGCGATCTTTAGCAGGGTTTTATGTTGTGTGCCACTTCTATCTCCTGCTTTGGTTTCGTTGAGTGTCAGCAGAAGAGGCTTTTGAGCGATAATAACGCGCAGGCGGCCACACAAGCATCCTCAGACAGAATTCATGTTCCACCTCCACTCAGGAGTCATCTTTGTCCTGCGACAGAACAATGAGACATTTATGGTACATGGACATGAGAGACTGTAGGGCTGAGTATTGACGAGGACGATACGCATCTCGATATTCTCTCTAATTCAGTGATACATTTTAATTTATTTTAAAACACAAGTTGTGTATATGTACACTAGATAACAGTAATAATTCATCAGACAGACTGAGTCAAATCAAGTTATTTAAATGATCAATTTCCATTTATTACATCCGTACAGAAAGTATATCAAGTTTCTTGCCAGTCAAATCTAATTTTTGTTTTAATTTTTTTTTTTTTTAGAAATTGATCAAATCAATAGTTCCCAGTTCTAACAGACTGTAGAGAACACTTTACATTGTAAGACACTTTCTAGATTGATTAAATTAAAATAGTTTTATTATACATAGGGAAAGATAACCAGATAATTAATTACTAAACACAAATAATACATTTTATATTTACGGTACTTATAAAAATATTATGGGGGGAAAAAAAGTAAAACATGATTTCAAACATAATTTAAAAAGTTAGGACAAAATAAATACATTAGAATAAAAATACATTATTAGCCGAATGATTGTGGAAAAAAAGCTCTGGTTAAGAAAAAATAATGTTAGTTATAAATATTTACTGCGCAACAACAAGATGAAGTACATTTAAATAATGTTTATGTTCAACATGTTAAAATGTATCATCTAGCTAAACCTCTTAAAGGGGAACTGCACTTTTTTTTTTAATGTTGCCTATCGTTCACTATCATTATGAAAGATATGATGACGGATATATTTTTTTAATGCACTACATAGTAAATACATGCTATCAAAAGTCTGCTTACAATGGAGCCTATGGTAGCCACTGTATTCTGCCTATAAAGCCCTAAAAAACATCCAAACACATCATTAAGGTTGTATATACATGATGTAAGTATATATGTAATGTAGTAAAAGGTACATTCATAATAACATTTAATGTTTACATATTTTATTCATGTTAAGCATACGCGGTGCATTAATTTAAAAACTCATCACGATTGCTTTTTTTTTTAATGAGAGCCAACAAACATAATAAAACATCACTTACTGTACAAGGCCTGCTGTCATTAGGATGCCGACTGCGAGGATCTTCATATATTCTCATTTAGATGAAGAATGACCCATAATCCTCGCGAAGAAAAGAAGAGTGGAACCAAGCCTCTTTTCGTGTCGTTCTCGCCATTCCATCTGTCTATCGAAGTGTACCAACTAGTCGGAATACATACTCATCCTCCTACTATCCAGGGGAGAGGCATGATTTATGATCTACAATAAAGTTTGACGAGCAAGGAAACGAGGAAGCAGCTGATCATGTCAACATTGGCACACAAGCTTGTGATCACGGTGCTGCTATAAATAGTTTGTCTGCGTTAGCGCTTATAATAACAATATCACTAATACTTGGTTAATATTCAAGTCACGAAATGTAAATGGAGTATTGTTGGCGCTTATTTATTGAGTTTTAAAGGCGGAAGGCGGGTTTTAAAGGAGCTCCCATTGGCTCCGCTGTAAGCAGACTTGTATTTACATTTATTCACGAGTTAGAATGCCTTTAAAACATCCATCCGTCGACATGTCTTTCATATTGATTGAGATCGATAGGCAAAATTAAAAAAAAAAGTGCAGTTCCCCTTTTAAAAGAGTCACATGGATATAACAATGTTAACAGAGTAGAAAACAGACAACTAAGAGTGAATGTATTAATACAGGTAGTCAAATATGTATATATGTAGTCATACACCAAACTTGTTTACTTTTGACGTCGCAGCCAAAAGTTGTCAAATAGTGAAATTTAAACCACTGAGCTTGTTTGGAAGTATGTTGTATTGATCAGATTTCACCTGATTGCCAAACTTGTTTGTAAGTATGCACAACTTTGAACTAATTAAAAATTCAAAAGTAGTTTACGGTCGCAGTCGCCGCTCCATCTCATCCCTTTTTTTTAATTTCTTCCTCTCTGCTCCAACGGCTCTCAACCCTCACCTATACCCTCCTCCCCGCTTTGCCCTCCCTTGCCACCAACCCCGTTCCAGGCATGGCCTCCATTTTGATGTCAGCGGTCGGACTCGGCGTGCACTTCACCACTACCGCCCCCCTCCCGCAGCCTCCTCCGCCGCTACCACCGCCGCATCAGCATCTGCCGCTGCCAGCGCAACAGCACCCGCAGCAATTCTCTCTCCCCCCTCTTCCTGTCCCCTTCCCCCCCGCCAGCAGGCCCAGCAAGCCCCCCAGCAGCAGCAGCAGCAGCAGTTCAGTTAGGAGAGCCAAGAGGCAGCACAGGAGAGGTAGATACCGTCCACACCTGGAGGACCTTCCATTGTGTCTATCACATCCGCCATGTTGCTTTGTGCTGCTCACTAGCCTTCCATTTTCTACACCAAGGGGCGGGTGGCGCATTCCTTCTAGATCAATTCGGATTAAAAATGTCGAAAAATGCATTCAAGCCATCCCTGAAGAGCAGCAGGCTGCGACCCAGCATATGAACAAACCTAAAGTGGAGTACTAGACTCAAACAGAGGACCTTTTTGCTGAGGCAGCAGCACTAACCACTTGTCCACCATGACACCCGCCCCCGTAAAAGGGAAAAGGCTTTTCCTTCCATCTGTGTTCTCATCTTTGCATGTTCGCTGTCCTCGTACGCCGCCCTCCCCCCACTCTTTGCTTGTGTGCAATATATTGACTTTTAAGGTCGAAATGAAGTTCCGAAGGAGAACTTTAACCTCGTCAGAGTCCGTAGCCCCAAAAGGCAGTTATTAACGTACAGCTATTTCCTGTTGCAGCATCCGCTCAGAGAGCCGAGGAGGTGATCCGCCGCTACATGGAGGTGGTGCCCGGCGTACCAGATGAGGTAACCATCCAGTCCCCCTTTTAAAGTACCAGTACAATGGAAAAAATGTTGACTTTACATTGAAGGGGTTATCATAGGGCTGGGCGATATATCGATATACTCGATATATCGCAGGTTTGTCTCTGTGCGATATAGAAAATGACTATATCGTGATATTCGAGTATACGTTCTCACGCAGTTGCTTTTAGCTGCTGGCATTACACTACAGGCTCTCCTCGCTTTTTCCTGTGTCTCCTTCTCACAGACAGACAAGCGCACCTTCTTACACACGTCACATACTGTCACGTCATACGTCACATACCGCAGCAAAGAGGTATGGGTAACGTTAGCTGTGATGCTAGCGGAGTGGTAATACGAGAGAGAGAAGGTGCGAATCTGGTAACAAATGAAGGAATAATTAATTTCCCCCCAAAAAAGCAGGGGGTCCATCGTCTGGCGGTGGTTTGGCTTCAAGTGGGAATATGTCGAATAGACAACCGTAATTTGTCAAGTGTTGGGCAAAAGCGTTGCTATAAAAAATAGCATTACTGCTAATATGTAGCATCATTTGAAAAGTCACCTGCTAGAGAATGAAGAGTGCATGTCAACATCTCCGTTCGGTGCCACACGCCCACACCATCAAAATGCCGAGGCAAACATTTCCAGATCAACACCGTATGAAAAAAATAGTGATTTTTTTAGTTGTGATTTCTTTCTCTGCATGAAAGTTTAAAAGTAGCATATATTAATGCAGTATGAAGAAGAATGTTTTAATGTAGACACATAGAATCATCATACTCAGGGCCGGCCCGTGGCATAGGCCGTATAGGCAAATGCTAAGGGCGCCGTCCATCAGGGGGCGCCACGCCAGTGCCACAAATGTTGGAGAAAGAAAAAAAAAGAAAAAAAGTTGGTACTATTATTTCTAAATACAAAAAATAATCCCACGTTAATTAAAATGCAAAGTAAAGCCTATTTAATAGAAATATTATTTGTTACAACATTACGCCCCCCCCTCCTCCCCCCGCACGGTGCGCCCCCTCCCTTCCCGTGTCATGACTCTTTTTGGACGTCACCACATCAAAAAATCAACACAAGATGCCAAAACTGTCAGGTGCCCAGGGAAGAAAAAAGAGAAAAGAGGAGGAGGAGAAACGAGAAAAGACAGAGGTAGCAGGTAGGTAACGTTAGCCTACATGAAATTATTTGTCTGTTACAGAATGTGATAGTAACCTGGCTTTTTAGCATTAAGCTAATGTTACATGATTCGGCAATTGCTAATCAATAAATAGCTAGTTGTGTTTTAACGTCGGGTTAATATTGTGGAGGGGGCTAAATTGTTATGGAAAATAATAATGTATCGTTAAGTAATTACAGTACTCCCACCTTACATTCCTCAGGGACATTTCTTTCTTTCTTTAGTTTATTTCGAACATGAACACACTTACATCATAATACATCACACAATTTCATATCATTTCATTTTACATCATGCCCGAAAAGGAGTAGGAAGAAACAAAGCTTATTTAAACCTACCCCTTTCCCACTTCAAAGCGTTTACAAATATATAGAATAATTTACTGACATTTTTATATAATAAAATAACATCTATGAATTAGTATACAACAGTTTTGTACTATGTAATTAATTAATTCAGTCATTATTAACATACTGAGATGAAGAATATCTTATTTTCAATAAGGTTGAACGTATTTCTCATAATTCTTCTTTTTTGTACTCTGTAAGCACTATTATTTTGAACAACCTCTTAAACTGGATCATATCAGTACAATTTTTAACTTCTTTACTTAATTCATTCCATAATTTAATTCCACATACTGATATGCTAAAAGTTCTAAGTGTTGTACGTGCATATAAATGTTTGTATTAGATCTTTTAAGCAGGTGTTTTTTGTTTACATTGTTATTGCCTTCTGGTTTGCTAATGTTTGCCCTGCAGGTAATCATCACTTTTCCACCCCTTTATATATTAGGTATAGTTGTAAGTAAAAAAAAAAGGTCAAAGACAAAGCTATTCGGGTTCTTGTGAGTATATACACTTCACTGCCGATGTGGGGGGGCGCCACCTAAAATCTTGCCTAGGGCGCCAGATTGGTTAGGGCCGGGCCTGATCATACTGCTGTGATTATATGCATCAAGTGTTCATTCAAGGCTAAGGCAAAATATCGAGATATATATCGTGTATCGTGCTATGGCCTTAAAATATCACGATATTAAAAAAAGGCCATATCGCCCAGCCCTAGGTTATCATATGTAATTTATAACACCAAAAAACTTACAAAGTTTGCAAGTAAATAGATAAGATCAAAATAATATAAACCTCACTAAGATTCCCACACCTTAATGAGCATGAGCAGTCCCACAGTTCCCTTCAACAACAACTACTACTACTAATCATGTAGACTTCATGAGAGACAACAAAGACTACATTGGGACAAATGATTATCCAGAACCTAAGGAGGATGAGCTACAAGTTTTAGAAGCTGTGTGCTGAACAGATCCAGCTTTAGTGAAACACTAAGCATCATGTAGCATTATTGCTAAGACATACAAACTTTGAACATAAACAATCACTTACTGTACAATGTCTGCTCTCACTGGGATGCAGACTGATGGGATGTTTATATCTTCCCGTTTAGATGAAGAATTAATCATAATCCTCACGAAGGGTTAAAAAAGTTTCCACGACGAGCGTCTTTCACGTGTCTTTCTGGCCATCGCCGGGTAAAAGTTTAATGTCAAAGCTGACCAACTTCTCGATTTATGGCCACATCCTTCCACTACCCAAGTGACAGGCATGATTTATAATCTAGAATTAACTTTCACCAATTTTAAGGCGATGCAGCAGCTCACCGGCTCAATATTTCAATATAGCCTTCTGTCATCACTACGCCGTTAAAAATAGTTTGTCTGCGTTAGCGCTTATACCGTAGTTTTTTTTCCATAGTTTGGCCGGGGGTGCGGCTTATACTCAGGAGCGACTTATGTGTGAAATTATTAACACATTACCGTAAAATATCATTCACGTAAGAGACTGGACGTACCAATAGAAGAGGAAGCGGCGCATTGTCTACCTTTGGAGTTGGCAGAGTTATTTAGAAGCGACACTGAGGAAGAAGATTTCATGGGATTTAGCGATTAGGAGTGACAGATTGTTTGGTAAACGTATAGCATGTTCTATATGTTATAGTTATTTGAATGACTCTTACCATAATATGTTACGTTAACATACCAGGCACCTTCTCAGTTGGTTATTTATGCCTCATATAACGTACACTTATTCAGCCTGTTGTTCACTATTCTTTATTTATCTTAAATTGCCTTTCAAATGTCTATTCTTGGTGTTGGGTTTTATCAAATACATTTCCCCAGAAAATTCGACTTATACTCCAGTGCGACATATATGTTTTTTTCCTTCTTTATTATGCATTTTCAACCGGTGCGATTTATACTCCGCCGCGATTTATAATTCACGATATCTCTAATATTCAGGTCACGAAATGTAAATGGAGTACCGTATTTTTCGAAAATGCATGCATAATGAAAGAAAACAACATATATATGTCGCACTGGAGCCCGGCCAAACTATGAAAAAAAACTGCGACTTATAGTCCGAAAAATACGGTATTTTGGCCGTTGTTGGATGTTTACTTAGAGGGCTTTGTGGGCCCCTGTTGACTTTTGCTAATGCTTATTTATTTAGAATGCATTAAAAAATAAAAATGTGTTCTTGTCTTGCATAGGGATTGTGAATGGTAAACAGCACATGTAATTCCAGTATGTTGACTATGGTTCCAGTGCAGAGGAGTTAATCGTGATGTCGTCCGATCTCGAACGCACGGAAATTGCATATTCAAAATGCTGATATAATAGATGATATTTTCACATAATTTCCAGATTGGAAATATAATTGATATTGGTTCAACGTATAAAATGAAACAATTCCGCATATAAATAGCATTTACGTTGCCATGATACTGCTACCGTATTTTCCGCACCATAAGGCGCCCTGGGTTAAAAGCCGCGCCTTCAATGAACGGCATATTTCAAAACTTTGTCCACCTATAAGCCGCCCGGTATTGTAAGCCGCATCTAACTGCGCTAAAGGAATGTCAAAAAAAACAGTCAGATAGGTCAGTCAAACTTTAATAACATATTAAAAACCAGCGTTCTAACAACTCTGTTCACTCCCAAAATGTACGCAAATGTGCAATCACAAACATAGTAAAATTCAAAATAGTGCAGAGCAATAGCAACATAATGTTGCTCGAACGTTAATGTCACAACACACAAAATAAACATAACGCTCACTTTCTGAAGTTATTCTTCATTCATAAATCCCTCGAATTATTCTCCTTCGTTGTCCGAATTGAAAAGTTGGGCGAATGTGGGATCCAAAATGTCGTCTGGCGCTGTCTCCCTGCCTCCCTGTCTTGGTGAACGTCACGTGTGTTCGCATTCTGTCATCCACTGTTCCCACGCAGTTAGCAGTCTAGCTTCGAATGCCCTGTTGACACCAATATGTAGCGGCTGGAGGTCTTTTGTCAATCCACCCGGAATGACGGCGAGTATTGAATTAAGCGCGTAAGCGTGTCTCTTAATGTGATGTTATGAGCTAGCAAATATAACAACTACACTACCCAGCATGCAACGATAGTGACGAGCATGCGCGGTAGCCCTGAGAAGCGTTGTTGTATGCTGGGAGTTAGAATGTGGTTATGAGCACATGTGAGTAAACGTTGAGAACTCAGTTAACACGCCTCGTCTGCATTATTTATAATTAGACAGACAACACACTTAATAGGAGCCATTTTGGGGTCTTTACATAAACACACAAATGGAAATGAAACGTCACATATCCCAGCATGCACCGCGCGCTTCTTCTACGGGGAAAAAAGATGGCGGCTGTTTACCGAAGTTGCGAGACCGAAACTTTATGAAAATGAATCTTAATATTTATCCATATATAAAGCGCACCGGGTTATAAGGCGCACTGTCAGCTTTTGAGAAAATGTGTGGTTTTTAGGTGCGCCTTATAGTGCGGAAAATACGGTACTTTAAACATGTCTGTGACTGCAGGACTGCATCATCTGCATGGACCAACTGTCCAATCCATCCGGCTACGAGACCCCAGCACCGACAGAGGAGGGCGGGCAGAGCATCCCGCCGGCCGCCGTGGGCAAGTTCATCAAGTGTGGACACACCCTGCACATGCTCTGCATGCTGGCCATGTACAACAACGGGACCAAGGTACGGACCAAACACCACGATCCCTCAGTAAAATCCCCAAGCACTCAGTAATCGTGTCGATCGCTCAGGACGGCAGCCTGCAGTGCCCCTCTTGTAAGACCATCTACGGCGAGAAGACGGGCACGCAGCCTTTGAAAGGCAAGATGGAAATTTACAGCATCGCTCAGGCGCTACCAGGACACCGGGACTGTGGCACCATTCAGATCATCTACAGCATCCCGCCTGGAATTCAGGTACACGTCTAGACCATTAATCAGAATGAAGCACAATCTGGTATCATCATCATCATCATCATCGCCGTGTCCTGCTTTCAAGGGTCCGGAGCATCCCAACCCCGGACAACCGTTTACGTGTCGAGGATTCCCTCGGTTCTGCTTTCTGCCAGACAGCGACAAGGGCAGGAAGGTAAGTCCAACACTGGCTCCACTGCGCAACCAATGTGTTCAAATATTCATCACTTTTAAATGGTGCTTCGTCCATGCATTGCAAACATTGCTGAGGATGTGCCCATCCAACGGCCACAGAACAGTATCGGACGAGTTTTATGAAAAAGTATGCGATTGTCTTTTAATGCCAATATCAAACATCGATCCTCTCTGGCTATTATTGTATTTATTTGCAGTCACGTAAGCGGAGGCCAGATCCATCCATGAATTGGTGGTGTCGATATCAAGGGTAGTATCAGTATATGAGCACAACTACCGTAGTTTTCGGAGTATAAGTCGCTCCGGAGTATAAGTCGCACCGGCCGAAAATGCATAATAAAGAAGGAAAAAAACATATATACTGTAAGTCGCATTGGAGTTTAAGTCGCATTTTTGGGGGAAATTTATTTGATAAAAGCCAACACCAAGAATAGACATTTGAAAGGCAATTTAAAATAAATAAAGAATAGTGAACAACAGGCTGAATAAGTGTACGTTATATGAGGCATAAATAACCAACTGAGAAGGTGCCTGGTATGTTAACGTAACATATTATGGTAAGAGTCATTCAAATAACTATAACATATAGAACATGCTATACGTTTACCAAACAATCTGTCACCCCTAATCGCTAAATCCCATGAAATCTTATACGTCTAGTCTCTTACGTGAATGAGCTAAATAATATTATTTGATATTTTACGTTAATGTGTTCATAATTTCACACAAGTCGCTCCTGAGTATAAGTCGCACCCCCGGCCAAACTATGAAAAGAAAATGCGACTTATAGTCCGAAAAATACGGTATATTTTTATTTTGTTGTTTACAAATTGAGAGAATAAGTCCCTGGACAAAGGAGGACTTTGAGGGCAAAAAGGGTCTAAAAGTAGTTTTTACTTTTGTTTACTTAGTGTACTATTGACTTTGTGTTGCTTAGACAAGTCAATGCAATACAAAAGTTTAAGTACTTGAAATATCGTGTGATTGTTAAATTGCCAAAAGCACAATATACCTGCTCAGTGGCCTTGTGGTTAGAGTGTCCGCAGGTCATGAGTTCAAACCCCGGCCGAGTCATACCAAAGACTATAAAAATGGGACCCGTTACCTCCCTGCTTGGCACTCCGCATCAATGGTTGGAATTGGGAGTTAAATCACCAAAATGATTCCTGAGCGCGGCCACCGCTGCTGCTCACTGCTCCCCTCACCTCCCAGGGGGTGGAACAAGGGGATGGGTCAAATGCAGAGGGTAATTTCATCACACCTAGTGTGTGTGTGACTATCAGTGGTACTTTAACTTTTAAATACATACCAAAATGAACAGTTAATACATTTGATCGGGATCAGCTTTGGTATCGGCCAATCTCACTCATGGATGATTGGTATGGCAACATTCCTAATGAGCACCACAGTTGCCAGGCACAAGGTTCTATGGGTGTAGTTAGGGCTGCAACAACTAATCGATTATAAAGGGGCGGCATGGCGTAGTGCAGGGGTGCTCACACTTTTTCTGCAGGCGAGCTACTTTTCAATTGATCAAGTCGTGGGGATCTACCTCATTCATATATATCATTTATATTTACTTATTTATGAAATATATGTTTTTGTTAACAAGTTAAAGGTGTTTAATGATAATGCAAGCATGTTTAACACATAGTTAATATTGTTAATAAATTAAAGGTGTTTAATGACAATACAAGAATGTTTAATACATATAGTTAATATTGTTAATAAATTAAAGATGTTTAATGATAATACAAGTATGTTTAATACATATAGTTAATATTGTTAACAAGTTAAAGGTGTTTAAAGATAATACAAGCATGTTTAACACATATAGTTAATATTGTTAACAAGTTAAAGGTGTTTAATGATAATACAAGCATGGTTAATACATATAGTTAATATTATTAATAAGTTAAAGGTGTTTAAAGATAATACAAGCATGTTTAACACATATAGTTATTGTTAACAAGTTAAAGGTGTTTAATGATAATACAAGCATGTTTAACACATATAGTTAATATTGTTAATAAGTTAAAGGTGTTTAAAGATAATGCAAGCATGTTTAACACATATAGTTAATATTGTTAACAAGTTAAGGTGTTTAAAGATAATACAAGCATGTTTAACACATATAGATTCCTTTCTTTCATGAAGACAAGAATATAAGTTGGTGTATTACCTGATTCTGATGACTTGCATTGATTGGAATCAGACAGTGGTGCTAAAAACGTCCGCATTTTCGAATGGAGGAGAAAAAAGTCCTCCTTTCTGTCCAATACCACATGAAAGTGGTTGGTTTTTGGCATCTTATTTGTCCAGCTTCCGTACTCCTTTGTATACACTTTACAAGAAATACATTGTCGGCAAACTCCGTAGCTTGCTAGCTTGTGCACGCCAGCTTTCTGAGACTCTTGTTTTGTTAGCGCAACTGTGCAGTCGGTCTTTGGAGTTTTGACAACAGGTACGGCGCCAGAGTCTGTTGAAATAAAGTGTTTCTCGCCTTCCAGTCGGTAATTTTAATGAGCTGGCAGCAGCCAGCGTCATCTCAGAAGACCCTCAGGTGCCGTGAATGTCAATCAAGTGACGAAAGTGACGTCATAGTGAAGATTTATGATCGCTCATTTTTAGGACTATTTTTTTAATGCCTGGCTGATGATCGACTGACACACCCTCCGAGATCGACCGGTAGCTCGCGATCGACGTAATGAGCACCCCTGGCGTAGTGGGTAGAGCAACCGTGCCAGAAACCTGAGGGTTGCAGGTTCGCTCCCCGCCTCTTACCATCCAGAAATCGCTGCCGTTGTGTCCTTGGGCGGGACACCTCACCCTTTGCCCCCGGTGCCACTCACACCGGTGAACTGAATGATGAATGATAGGTGGTGGTCGGAGAGCCGTTGGCGCAAATTGCAGCCACGCTTCCGTCAGTCTACCCCAGGGCAGCTGTGGCTATGAAAGTAGCTTACCACCACCAGGTGTGAATGAATAAAGTGACTTTGGGTACTTAGAAAAGCGCTATATAAATCCCAGTTATTATTATTATTATTATAAAAATAGTTGGCGATTAATTTAGTCATCGATTCGTTGGATTTATGCTATGCGCATGCGCAGAGGCAATTTTTTTTTATAAACCTTTATTTATAAACTGCAACATGTACAAACAGCTGAGAAACAATAATCAAAATAAGTATGGCGTCAGTATGCTGTTTTTTTTTTCAATAAAATACTGGAAAGGATAGAAATGTAGTTTGTCGCTTTTATCCGATTATTAATCGATGATCAAATGAATGGTTAGTTGCAGCCCTAGGTGTAGTTCTAGTCGTAGTACTTTTACACCTATCATTCACCTACTCAGTGGCCTAGTGGTTAGAGTGTCCGCCCTGAGATCGGTAGGTTGTGGGTTCAAACCCCGGCCGAGTCATACCAAAGACTATAAAAATGGGACCCATTACCTCCCTGCTTGGCACTCAGTATCAAGGGTTGGAATTGGGGGTTAAATCACCAAAAATGATTCCCGGGCGCGGCCACCGCTGCTGCCCACTGCTCCCCTCACCTCCCAGGGGGGTGATCAAGGGTGATGGGTTAAATGCAGAGAATAATTTCGCCACACCTAGTGTGTGTGTGACAATCATTGGTACTTTAACTTTAACTTAACTTTTCCTGACGCACACTGCGTGTCACCAAAGGTGCTGGAGCTGCTGAAGGTGGCGTGGATGCGGCGCCTCATCTTCACCGTCGGCACGTCGAGCACGACGGGGGAGCCCGACACGGTGGTGTGGAACGGAATCCACCACAAGACCGAGATGATGTCCAACCTGTCTGGCCACGGCTACCCGGACCCCAACTACCTGGACAACGTTCTGTCTGAGCTGGCCTCTCAGGGCGTCACCGAGGACTGCCTGGGAAGCAGCAGTTAGTTCAACCCGCTTCCACTCCTCCGCCATGAAGGCGAGCATTACGGGGGGAGGAAGAAAAAAAACAGCCTTCTGGAAGAAGGCGGCGCCGGCTACATTCCTGCTCATATTCCGGGAGAAGATAACAGCTGAGTAAACAATTTGCTTCTACTTTCCTTTTGTCCGTCACGGGCTTCATTCTTATCCCCCCCGCCCTCACTGACTCGGTCGCCATGACGACAGCACGGGGGATACAAATCTCATCAAGCACTTTAGTTGTGACATCAAGCTGGCGTGCGTTCCGGTTTAGGGCAGTCTACTTAAATTGGTTATGCAATTTAAAAAAAAAAAAAAAAGCGTAGCAAAGCTAAGTCTTAACAATACTTGATGTGACGTCATTCAAACGTAGGAAACAAAAGAAGTACTCTTAGTGGCTAACCTGGATGCAGGGCTTTCATGCACTCGTCTTCACGGAGACAAACCATGCTGGGATTTAAAGAAGAAAGGAAAGGTTACGTTAGATTCTACATGGTGACAATCAACTTCCTGTACTCACATGAGTTTGTGTTACTCTGCTCTGTACGCCAACACTAACACTGAAAAGTCTGCAATAAAAAAGCATTCATGGGAAAAAAAAAAAGGACCACTGCTTTGGTTTCATTTCCTGGTGACAAGAGCAAAGAAGGCATAGACCGTGCAAGGCAACACATTTTTTTTTATTGTTGAAAAGGCCTAACTGGCGTTAAGGTACAGCATCTTTAAATGGGGGTTAGTCGTCACAGAGTAACATACCATTCTTTCCTCGCATTTGATACATTCTGCTTTTTTTTTTTTTTTAACGACATATCATACATGTTAATGTGGCGCTAACATACAGAGGCTGTGTATACTGAAGCAGCCTGTGTGGGCAGGTTCCATACAGTGGATATAGGAAGCAAGCTGAGCAAAAAAAAAAAAAAAAAAGAAGACAATTGTGGTAAAAAAATAAAGGGCTTTGAGTCAAAATGGCCGGAATGACTAATCAGTCTTTATCAGACGTTAATGTTACGGCAATGAAGGATTTATTTCAATAGGGTTTGGTCCTCTGGAGCAACTACATTTAAAATAACAGTTGTTTTTACAATGTAAAAAAAAAAAAAATGTGACTAGTTTTTGTAAAACTTTAAAAAAAAAAAAAAAGAGTAATGTGTATAATAAATAAATATACAAAATATTTTTAAGAGATTTTTTTTCTTACAGATTGAAAAAGTCAAAATGGCGAAAATGAATACAATTAGTTTTCCTCTATCAGTTTATGTACAGTATAAATATATATTCTGGCATAACATGACTTATTTTTAGTAGGTTTAGTCATTTGTAATAAGAGAAAAAACATAATTGTAACTTGAGGAGCAACCCACATTTAAATAAGCAGGTTTTTATAACATGACCAGTCATTCCATCCATCCATTTTCTACCGCTTGTCCCTTTTAATTGTAAAACTTTGATTAAAAGTGACTTACTGTATGTGTATAATTACATTAAAAAAAAAAAAAGTATGTCAAGGGCATCTTTTAATTTGTGAGTCAAAATGGCCAAAATTTCCTGTTGACTTTTTCATAATTTTCAGGCAAACTTTAAATCTATGGCAATACATTTTAAGTTCAGTGTTTGATTTTCCTATTTTCACAACACAGTTACTGTTCAAACTGTCATGTTAGTGGCCAAAAATAATAAATATAATTGGTAAATAAAACCTCTGCCTTTGTTTTTAATGTATCCTTAGGCCTACTATGCTACAGTATTTTAATGTTGGTCACTATGGTGGTACTTGGTGGAAAAAAGTTTGCGAACCACTGCAATACATGATTTGTATTAGTATGTCTGGGCAACTAAATTTCAAATGAGTATGTATATTTCATTTATTAACAACCCTGTAGAAATAGATTTTAAAGAGCAAAAATATATGGAGACATTTTTTAATGTAAATGTTGGGAATCAAAATGGCCAACATATCTTCGGTGTACTTTATATTTCAATATTAAGGTAACATATGATTTACATGTGTAAGTTTTGATCCTGGAGAAAAAAAATATTATTATTTGAGTAAAAAAGGTTATTCAAAACCTGTCCAAAAACCAATCAAAGTACAATATTTGCCTGCAGCCCCTATTTTGGTCACCCTCATACTTTAATTTATTATATTTAGTTTATTCTAAAAAAAAATAAAAGAAAATGCTGACTTTCTATATCCACTGCATGTGTGACTCGCAGGCGCCCCCTAGCAGCAAGCGGTAGTGTTGTCGTCTTCCACAGATTACTTTTTTTTTTTTTTTATACATCCCTGCACATAATGTTATAGTTCAATAAATATAATAAATAAAAAGTACAAACATTTGAATATGACGGATGTAACTGTGTCAGTAATACATTTTTTTGCGGGCCGTAGTTTGTTAACGCTTCAGGTAAGTTAGACAAAAAAAAAAACAACAAAAATGATTACCGTCTTTGCAATACAATCGGACGCCTTTTCACAAACCTTCGCCACCAAAATGTCCACCTGGAGATTGTTCTCGACGCAGTGACGGGGGTCCATCTTTTAGGCCCGACGTTAAATCGGGGAACTTCAGTAATTGACTTTGCCGGGAACCTGCATGTTGACGCCGCTGTAGTCCACCATGTACATTGGCCACTGCTGCAACCAACAAGGGCAGCTATTATCGACACAAACAAACAGGACTGACTTCAACTTAAAAGGGACACGCACCATTACTGGAATCTGATTGGTCGACGGTGCCAGCTCGGAGGAGGCGGGCACTCGATGGCTCTCCTGGACTCGTTTGCGCTTCCGTCGACTGGTGGAGGCGTCGCCTGCTGCTGCTACCAACACAAAATCACCTTTGACTTCATTTATGTCGGGGGGGAAAGTTGTCAGCGTCGGTGTGGTGTGCGGCTACGTACCCGTGTTGCAAGACTGGCCGCAGCGTTCTGCAAAAGGGCTGCGAAAGGACAGAAACATTGTCAATTGTGACTGATCAGAAACAAAGGTTTTCACCAAAGCTCTTGTGTTTTGGAACCAACTAAAAATGCAAGTGGACTAAACACTGAAAGGTGGTCAACCTAGTGGTCAAGTTGGTAAATGACACTAAAGTCAACACTACAATAAAAAAAGCAAGAGATTCCATTTGTGTATTGATAAAGACACACACACCTAAAAACCCTAAAAACTGTTCTCCTGCACACAAACATACACAACTACTTTTTGTGTAAATGTTTGTTTTTTACTAGGGGTGCACAAAACATTTGATTCACAACCCAATCTCGATTCTTAGTCATCCCCAATCATTTTTTTTTAAATCCATAAAAAAATAGTATTTATTTTTTTCCTCAAAAGTTTGGACACACCTCCTCATTTCAATGTGTTTTCTTTATTTTCATGACTATTTCATACCTGCCAACTTTTGAAATCAGAAAAACCTAGTAGCCGGGGGCCAGGGACCGCAGGCCCTGGTAGGTCCAGGACAAAGTCCTGGTGGGGGGTTCCTTCGCCCCCCCGACGCAAAATGATTATTAGCATTCAGACAGGTTAAAATGTTGCTAAAACCATCACTTTTCTATCAGTCACAGTGACTTTTCAAAACAAAAATATTACAGCAAAAATCATATGGGTTGATTGACATGTTTATTCTGTAAGCTAACTTCAATAGTTTGAAATTATTTTGACAGTTAATGCCAGTTATCCTGTCAACCTTTCACAAGACTTCAATTTGTTAATTGAAAGTATAAACAGTATAAACACTTTTTACAGTAAACAAATGGTAAAACAGTACTAAACAATTCCATTAAAAAAAAAATTGGTGTCATTATTAACTTTCTGTCCAAGCTTGTATAATCTACTGCCTTGTTCAATTGTAAAAAATATTCTGTGCCTAAAATTCACATTTCTATCACAATTATCATACTGTAAACATGGTAAGCTAACTTCATTAAAATTAATAAGTCCTGTCAATAGCATGGAATTACAATTCAAATGTAGTTTTTTTGTAAGCCTTTCAAAAGAATTCAAAATATGAAAAATTAATGAAAATTAATTTAAGCCATCAGACACTTGAAAAGTGGCACATCACATCTCTAATGTAATCATTTTAACTTTTCAACAGAAATAGCACTGCAAAAATATTAAGGACATACTTCTGTATTTTGGTAGTTATGCTGTCAACATTTAACAAGATTTCTTCAACTTGGACTTGAAAGCATAAATAGTATAAACACTTTTAACAGTATAACAGTACTAAACAATTCCAATAGATAACATTGGTGTCATTACCTTTTTGTTTGCTCAATTATTGCCTCCGTAAATAAAACGTTGGCATTTATCACATCCAAAGAATCTGTTTGGGCGACGAAAAACGTTGAAAGTTTTCCACTTGTATCGCTAGCAACGGCATTAGACTTGTGTTTTTTTGTCCCAACGTGGTCTTTTACATCGCTAATTCCTCCGTGTCCGATCGAAAAATCTTGTCTGCACAAGGTGCAATTCGCGTAGTTTTCACCCTTTTTGGAACGGATAATTATTCGTTAATTATTATATAGGCTTTTGAATATTCTTCACGGAATGACTGCAGTTTTCTTTTCGGTTTAAGGCTCGTATGTGATTTTTCTCCGGCTGATTCCATGATCGTTCGCTCGTTTGGAAACAATGGGCAACAGGCGCCTCGTGCTTGGCAGCGGTGCTATAAATAGCCTCGCGCATGGCATTCGGAATGGCTCGATAGGAAGTTACGGGAAGCAGTGTCGATTGTCATTGTTGTTACGCGATTTCGTGAATAAAACAAACAAACAAAAAAAAGTTTTTAATTAATGAAAAACCGTATTTTTTATCACTGCAACCGTAACCCGGAATAGGTTGATGAAAACCGTACTAATTACGGGAAAACCGTAGTAGTTGGCAGGTATGCTATTTACATTGTAGATTGTCACTGAAGGCATCAAAACTATGAATGAACACATGTGGAGTTATGTACTTAACAAAAAAAGGGGAAATAACTGAAAACATGTTTTATATTCTAGTTTCTTCCAAAAAAATCCACCGTTTGCTCTGATTACTGCTTTGCACACTCTTGGCATTCTCTCCATGAGCTTCAAGCACACCTGTGAAGTGTAAAACATTTCAGGTGACTACCTCTTGAAGCTCCTCCAGAGAATGCCAAGAGTGCGCAAAGCAGTAATCAGAGCAAAGGGTGGCTATTTTGAAGAAACTAGAATATAAAACATGTTTTCAGTTATTTCACCTTTTTGTTAAGTACATAACTCCACATGTGTTCATTCATAGTTTTGATGCCTTCAGTGACAATCTACAATGTAAATAGTCATGAAAATAAGAAACACATACATATTATATAAACATATACCTATTTATACTTATACATATAATATATACATATACATATATACACACATTATATATACATACACATATATACATTTTATATACACACATTATATATACATACTACATACATATTATATATACGATACACATCTACATATATACATATATATATATACTAGGGATGTCCCGATCTAGGTTTTTGCACTTCCGATCCGATACCGATATTGTTTTTGCACTTCCGATCCGATACCGATACTGACCGATACCGATACCGGCCTATCCGAGCATGTATTAAAGTTTAAAGTTATTTAGCCTACTTAGTTGTCAGAATCATGTTGAAAAGGGTTTTAGTACTCTTGATAACAACTAGCCAGCTGAATTAGGGGAGTTTGAATAATACACAATGGTTGGTAACAAGAAACTGACCTGTTTATTCAAGGATAAACACAAAATAGACAAAATTATACATGACAAACAGAAATGGCATCATTGAACTAGGGCTGGGCGATATGGCCTTTTTTTAACATTGCGATATTTTAAGGCCATATTGCGATACACAATATATATCTCGATATTTTGCCTTAGCCTTGAATGAACACTTGATGCATATAATCACAGCAGTATGATGATTCTATGTGTTTTGATTGATTGATTGAGACTTTTATTAGTAGGTTGCACAGTGAAGTACATATTCCGTACAATTGACCACTAAATGGTAACACCCCAATAAGTTTTTCAACTTGTTTAAGTCGGGGTCCACTTAAATTGATTCATGATACAGATATATACTATCAGATATATACTATCATCATAATACAGTCATCACACAAGATAATCACATTGAATTATTTACATTATTTATAATCCAGGGTGTGGAGGGGGGCGTCGGATGTAAGTGTCAAAAAGACAGCCAAAAGAGTTTGATATGAGAATAAATCTAAAGTTAAAATATAGGGTAGAAATGCACCCATTTGCAGGAAATGTAGTCTTGATTTTCAACATTTTCTTTCAAGGCTTGCATGTCTACATTAAAACATTCTTCTTCATACTGCATTAATATATGCTACTTTTAAACTTTCATGCAGAGAAGGAAATCACAACTAAAAAAATCACTAATTTTTTCATACGGTGTTGATGTGGACATGTTTGCCTCGGAATTTTGATGGTGTGGACGTGTGGCACCGAATGGAGATAAGCGTCTTGACAGACGTTATAATATTTGAACAATGATGACGAAAACTGTTTTCTCTGTCGTGTCCGTGTGTCGAAAATTGTTATGCGCTTATTTTTTCATTTGATTTTGTGTGTGGCATATAATTGCTATGCGCACAGGCGCGCACCTTAGAGGGAACGTTGGTCACACGGCTGCGCTAGCATCACAGCTAACGTTAGCCATGCTGCTACGTCTCTGCTCGGGGAGGGCGTATACGTATGTGACGTATGTCGTGACAGTATGTGACGTGTGTAAGAAGGTGCACTTGCTGTCTGTGAGAGGGAGATACAGGAAAGAGTGAGAAGAGCCTGTCGTGTAATGCCAGCAGCTAAAAGCAACTGCGTGAGAATCCACAGACCTGTGGATGTGTTGAAGGTGTGCTGGAAAATGCGGAACGGAAAAAACGGAGCAGCAGAAAAGTAGAATGTATTATTTAAATCGGTGCGTTGGAAAACACGGACCGGAATTTTTTTTTTAAACTGGATCTGGATCGGCATTTTCGCATGCCTTGCCGATACGCATTTTTTGGCAAATATCGGCGGCCGATCCGATCCAAATATCGGATCGGGACATCCCTAATATATACACATATTATATATACATATACACACAAACATATATATATATACACACACACATATATATGTGTATATTATATACACATATATATATATATATATATATATATATATATATATATATATATATATATATATATATATATATATATATATATATATATATATATACACATACATACATACGTGTTTATATGTATATAAAAAGTCCTACATGTATTTAATTTGTAGACAAAGACACCGTTATTGGCGCATGTTGACATATCAGGTTGTGTTACAAACAAGCAACATTTGAACGTAATCTGAATAAAACTGACCTGCACTCTGCACACAAAAATATGTTTTTTTTTAATGTTGGAAAAAACATATTTTTTGCACTTTTTAAAGAAATACTATTTTAAAAATCCACAAATACTTATTACCCTTAATAGCAGCAAAAAAAATAATTATGCGGCTCATTTGGGACCAGATTAGATAATAATTACTTCCAAAATAAATAATTTGCCGAAATTGAAGACAAAAGAAATATGTTTTTTGGCACATTCCGAGATTTTTAAGTTGTTTTACAAACAAGTGACATTTTTAAGTATTCCGAATAAAACTGACCTGTGTTCCGCAAACACAAAAATGTGATTTAAAAAATTCTATGTGATTCATTTTTTGCCCTTTTGAATTTATTATGTTATTTACTTTTAAGTCCAAAAATATTTACAACCTTATTTTTACCTAACAGGAAAAACTATTTGGCTAATTTGGGAACATTAACTAATAACTTACAAGATAAGTCATTACTTTGTTGAAATGGGAAAAAAAACCATATTGGTGCATGTTAAAATATCAAGTTATGTTATAAACATGCAAAATTTGGATGTGATCTGAATAAAAGTGGGCTGTGATCCACACACAGATTTAGGATTATTTTCAAACGCTGTCATTTAATGCTCGCTATCATTTCTTATAAATTTTTTTGGTCGTTTTATCAGCATCTTGACGCTTACACACACTCAACTGCGATTTTTTTAGTTGAGTGTCACGATCACAAATCTTGGGTCACCATAATTTATTCATTTATTTGCATTCATCCAGCAAACATTCCTCCGCACTCACTGTAATTGCGTCTTGACGCCAAACGTGATCTTCTCGGCGGCCTGCAGGATCTTCTCCAGGCACACCACATCGTAGGTGTTGGGGTTGCGAAAAGGGACGTCGTCCGGGAGACCGTCCACTTCCACGGACTCGGGGCTGCCGCGGATGAGCTTGTACGGCACCACCACGGAACGGTCCAGGCCAAGAGCCTCGCCTATAAACACAACACTGCGTGAAACGACATAAAACAACCGACTCCAAGTATTAGTCGTAAAAAGAAATTTAAAAAAAATACCGTATTTCTTGTTGAACAACTCCTTGACCTGCTCTCTGAGGACAACCTTCTCTCCGAGTCGGTTGACGTCGTCGTCGTCTAGCGGGACGAGACAATCACGTCACGGACGTACCATTGAAACGCAAACAAATGTTTTTGACAACAAACTCACCGCTTATGGAAGCGTACGCCTTCTTGAGTAAAGTGACTCTGCGAGGTGCTGATAAAGATAAATAGAACATTTATTGCATTTTCTTTAACCGCCCGGGTCTCCAGAAGATATGTCCCGATCCGATATTTAGATCGGATCGGCCGCCGATATTTGCAAAAAAAATGCGTATCGGCAAGGCATGGGAAAATGCCGATCCAACTCCTGTTAAAAAACAAAACTCTGCTCCGTGTTATCCAACGCACCTATTTAAATAGTACATTCCACTTTTCTGCTGCTCCCTATAATTTCCGTTCCGCATTTTCCAGCACACCTTCAACACATCCACAGGTCTGTGGATTCTAACGCAGTTGCTTTTACCTGCTGGCATTACACGACAGGCTCTTCTCACTCTTTTCTGTGTCTGTGCTTCTCACAGACAGCAAGCGCACCTTCTTACACACGTCACATACTGTCACGTCATACGTCACATACGTATAAGCCCTCCCCGAGCAGAGAGGTAGCAGCATGGCTAACGTTAGCTGTGATGCTAGCGCAGCCGTGTGACCAACGTTCTCTCTAAAGTGCGCGCTTGTGCAATTGCGCACTGTTTAAACGTCCTCTGCGCATAGCAATTATATGCCACGCAAAAAATCAAATAAAAAAATAAGCGCATAACAATTTTCGACACACCGACACGACAGAGAAAACAGTTTTCGTCATCATTGTTCAAATATTATAACGTCTGTCGAGACGCTTATCTCCGTTTGGTGCCACACGTCCACACCATCAAAATGCCGAGGCAAACATTTCCACATCAACACCGTATGAAAAAATGTGTGATTTTTTTAGTTGTGATTCCCTTCTCTGCTTGAAAGTTTAAAAGTAGCATATATTAATGCAGTATGAAGAAGAATGTTTTAATGTAGACATTAAATGGATGCATTTCTACCCTATATTTTAACTTTAGATTTATTCTCATATCAAACTCTTTTGGCTGTCTTTTTGACACTTACATCCGGCGCCCCCCTCCACACCCTGGATTATAAATAATGTAAATAATTCAATGTGATTATCTTGTGTGATGACTGTATTATGATGATAGTATATATGTGATAGTATATATCTGTATCATGAATCAATTTAAGTGGACCCCGACTTAAACAAGTTGAAAAACTTATTGGGGTGTTACCATTTAGTGGTCAATTGTACGGAATATGTACTTCACTGTGCAACCTACTAATAAAAGTCTCAATCAATCAATCAAAACACATAGAATCATGCAATATGGCCTTAAAATATCGCAATATTAAAAAAAGGCCATATTGTCCAGCCCTAGTTCAATGATGCCATTTCTGTTTGTCATGTATAATTTTGTCTATTTTGTTTTTATCCTTGAATAAACAGGTCAGTTTCTTGTTACCAACCATTGTGTATTATTCAAACTCCCCTAATTCAGCTGGCTAGTTGTTATCAAGAGTACTAAAACCCTTTTCAACATGATTCTGACAACTAAGTAGGCTAAATAACTTTAAACTTTAATACATGCTCGGATAGGCCAGTATCGGTCAGTATCGGATCGGAAGTGCAAAAACAATATCGGTATCGGATCGGAAGTGCAAAAACCTGGATCGGGACATCCCTAGTCTCCAGTAAAAAAAACAACAACAAAAAACAGCTGTGGCTGTAGGTAACCTCCTTTAACCCTTGTGTAATGTTCATATTGTTGTTACTCAGCCAGCATTTGTGGGTCTGATGGAGCCGTTGCATTTTGCGGCTTTTAATGCCTCACAATCAAACACTTTTATGTTAAACTACTGGACAGATGTTTACAATCAATCAATCAATCAATTCCTTTATTGTCATTGTCATAATAACACTTAAGTCATACATGTCAACGAGATTTTGTTTGAGCTTTGTCCAGCGGCATAGAAACTGCATTGAAGTGCAGGTTGACCATAGTTTACAGTTTAGCATTGTCAGGAAGATGGCGAATAGAGGGGTGTGGGGGTGGGAACAGTCAGATGTCTGATGTTGCAGCAATGCAATGTCCAGAGCACAATTATTGAGGTGGTGAAGAGTGAGGTAATAAGATGGTCCGGGGCAGCAAAAGGGGCAGGTTGTTCATTTAGCAGTCTCACAGCCTGGGGATACAGACTGTGAGACATTCTGGTGGTCCTGGCGCGAATCGATCTATACCTCCTTCCAGAGGGTAGCAGGTTGAAGAGGCCATGTACTGGGTGGTATCTGTCCTTCAGGATGTTGTGTACTCGCTTTAGGCAGCGAGTTGTGTACATGGCACTCATCTCTGGGAGCATCGTCCATGTAATTTTCCCCGCCCGCTTTAAAGGGGAACATTATCACCAGACCTATGTAAGCGTCAATATATACCTTGATGTTGCAGAAAAAAGACCATATATTTTTTTAACCGATTTCCGAACTCTAAATGGGTGAATTTTGGCGAAATAAACGCCTTTCTAATATTCGCTCTCGGAGCGATGACGTCACAATGTGACGTCGCATCGGGAAGCAATCCGCCATTTTCTCAAACACTGAGTCAAATCAGCTCTATTATTTTCCGTTTTTTCGACTGTTTTCCGTACCTTGGAGACATCATGCCTCGTCGGTGTGTTGTCGGAGGGTGTAACAACACGAACAGGGACGGATTCAAGTTGCACCAGTGGCCCAAAGATGCGAAAGTGGCAAGAAATTGGACGTTTGTTCCGCACACTTTACCGACGAAAGCTATGCTACGACAGAGATGGCAAGAATGTGTGGATATCCTGCGACACTCAAAGCAGATGCATTTCCAACGATAAAGTCAAAGAAATCTGCCGCCAGATCCCCATTGAATCTGCCGGAGTGTGTGAGCAATTCAGGGACAAAGGACCTCGGTAGCACAGCAAGCAATGGCGGCAGTTTGTTCCCGCAGACGAGCGAGCTAAACCCCCCCTGGATGTCTTGGCTCACACCGTCCCAAAGATGATCAAGAGAAGAATATCTTCCCTGGCCTGCTGACATGAGGGTATGTCTACAGAATATATTAATTGATGAAAACTGGGCTGTCTGCACTCTCAAAGTGCATGTTGTTGCCAAATGTATTTCATATGCTGTAAACCTAGTTCATAGTTGTTAGTTTCCTTTAATGCCAAACAAACACATACCAATCGTTGGTTAGAAGGCGATCGCCGAATTCGTCCTCGCTTTCTCCCGTGTCGCTGGCTGTCGTGTCGTTTTTGTCGGTTTCGCTTGCATATGGTTCAAACCGATATGGCTCAATAGCTTCAGTTTCTTCTTCAATTTCGTTTTCGCTACCACCTCCACACTACAACCATCCGTTTCAATACATTCGTAATCTGTTGAATCGCTTAAGCCGCTGAAATCCGAGTCTGAATCCGAGCTAATGTCGCTATAGCTTGCTGTTCTTTCCACCATGTTTGTTTGTGTTGGCTTCACTATGTGACGTCACAGGAAAATGGACGGGTGGTTAAAATCAGGCACTTTGAAGCTTTTTTTCCAGGGATATTGCGTGATGGGTAACATTTTGAAAAAAACTTTGAAAAATATAATAAGCCACTGGGAACTGATTTTTAATGGTTTTAACAATTCTGAAATTGTGATAATGTTCCCCTTTAACCACTCGCTGGAGGGCCTGTTGGTTTGCTTTAGTGCAGCTAGCAAACCACACTAAAAAGCTGTATTCCAATAAACATCTGTTCAGTATTTTAACATAAAAGTGTTTGATTGTGAGGCATTAAAAGACACAAAATGCAAAGGGTCCATCAGACCCACGAACGCTGGCTGAGTAACAACGATGTGAACGTTGCACGGACAATTACTCTGCCAGTTTCTGCATCCCATAGGGATTCTCCTTTTGTGTTTCTGCACCTGCGGTTCCCACACAAGGTTGCAACATTGTTTGTCAACACTGTCTGCTCTCATTTTCTCGCACATTTGACCCTCTGATGTTCTGTGTCACATCACCCACATCTGCGGTCCTCTCCAAGATTTTTCATAGTCATTCATATTGACATCCCACTGGGTTGTGAGTTTTTCCTTGCCCTTATGTGGGCTCTGAACCGAGGATGTCGTTGTGGCTTGTGCAGCCCTTTGAGACACTTGTGATTTAGGGCTATATAAATAAACATTGATTGATTGATTGATTGATTGATCAAAAGCATAAATCTGTCATAAGGTTACTGTTTTTAATATGTACCATTGTTCTTTGAGTAATTTCACTCGATCAAACCTTTAACATTCCACACTACAAAATAATAAAAGTATGTGCTGATATTGTATCGGCTTAATATCTGTATTGGCCAAAACTCAAGGCTCAAGTATCGGAAGTGAAAAAGTTTAAAATGGGGACACTCCTGAATCAAAGTTAGTCAGCAATCTTTTGGTGTTCTTACCAGGTTTTGGAATGAGGCCTTGGAAAGGTCTGGGAAAAAAACAAAACAATTTGTATGCATTTGTTTCGCTAACAATGACAACATTTAACAACGTGCGATACCAACCTGGTGATGGTGAAGTTAATCTTGTCGGCGACTGCCAGGATACGTTCCAGGTTCTGGGAGCCAAAGGTGCAGGGCTTCCTGAAGGGGATCCCTGGTGGGAGTCCCTCGATGATGACCGAGTCCGGGTTGTTCTTGATCCTTTTGTAAGGCACTTGCACCGGGTACTTGATGCCTAGTGCCTCGCCGTACTTCCTGTTGAACAGGTCCTGGACTTGCTCCCGCAGTGTGTTGGCCAAGTCAATCCTAGACAACTTGGACTCCAGGCAGTCTGGAGACCAAAAAAGTGTTCTAAAATACTGAAACCGAATAATGAGGCCGACAAACCCACAAATCTGTTTTTTAGTCATTGCATCATCGTAAGACTATTCTGCTAAAATAATATCAAAGATAGGAAGCACTCATCAAGATCTTTGATTTGAGTTATGACTTGATTTGGTTTGTTGTACGGTACTCAATTATATGGTATATGGTTACTATCAACATTGTGTGATCCTTTGACGACATAAATACAAAATAATACCAGATATAGGAAGCTCTCATTAAGGGCTTTAATTTGAGATATGACTGGATGTGGTTTATCGCATTATAATTCTCGACCTTGTTACTAGACCCTTTTATCGTAACATTTCTAAACGGCTTATATAGTGGCTATCTTTCGTCACTGCATCAATATATGATGGCATAATGACCAAATAATACCAGATCACGTAGACTATCATCAAGGGCTTTAATTTAAGATACGACTCGATAAGGTTTGTTGCACAGCAATTATTGACTTTGTTACGTGACACTTCTAACCCAACTTATACGTTAAATAAATGTGTCTACTGCGTTATCGTACGACTACATAATGACAAAATGAAACCAGATCTAGATCTATCTCATCCGTGGCTCTAATTTGAAGTTCAATTTGATGTGGTTTGTTGCACTGTAATTCTCGACCTTGTTACCACACCCTTTTATCGTAACATTTATAAACAACTTATAGGGTGACTATCTTAGGTCACTGCATCACAATATGGCGACATAATGACTAAATAATATCTCTTATTAAGGGCTTTAATTTGAGACACAACTCTATAAGGCTTGTTGTGCTGCATTTTGTGACCCTGTTACAAGATACCTTTAATGTAACTTATAGGTTAAACATCTTCAGCAACTGCGTTATCATATGACTACACAATGACAAAATATTTTGTTAACAACTTATAAGGTGACTATCTTTAGGTATTGCATAATTATATGAGTACATAATTACAAAATAATACCAGATCCAGGAATCTCTCCTCAAGGGCTTTAATTTGAGGTATGACTCGATGTGGTTGTTTCATTATAATTCTCGACCTTGTTACTAGACCCTTTTATCGTAACATTTCTAAACGGCTTATATAGTGGCTATCTTTCGTCACTGCATCAATATATGATGGCATAATGACCAAATAATACCAGATCACGTAGACTATCATCAAGGGCTTTAATTTAAGATACGACTCGATAAGGTTTGTTGCACAGCAATTATTGACTTTGTTACGTGACACTTCTAACCCAACTTATACGTTAAATAAATGTGTCTACTGCGTTATCGTACGACTACATAATGACAAAATGAAACCAGATCTAGATCTATCTCATCCGTGGCTCTAATTTGAAGTTCAATTTGATGTGGTTTGTTGCACTGTAATTCTCGACCTTGTTACCACACCCTTTTATCGTAACATTTATAAACAACTTATAGGGTGACTATCTTAGGTCACTGCATCACAATATGGCGACATAATTACTAAATAATATCTCTTATTAAGGGCTTTAATTTGAGACACAACTCTATAAGGCTTGTTGTGCTGCATTTTGTGACCCTGTTACAAGATACCTTTAATGTAACTTATAGGTTAAACATCTTCAGCAACTGCGTTATCATATGACTACACAATGACAAAATATTTTGTTAACAACTTATAAGGTGACTATCTTTAGATATTGCATAATTATATGAGTACATAATTACAAAATAATACCAGATCCAGGAATCTCTCCTCAAGGGCTTTAATTTGAGGTATGACTCGATGTGGTTGTTTCATTATAATTCTCGACCTTGTTACTAGACCCTTTTATCGTAATATTTGTTAACAACTTATATGGTGACTATCTTTGGTCACTGCATCATTACATGAGGACATAATTACAAAATAATAGCAGATCTAGGAAGCTCTCCTCAGGGGCTTTAATTTGAGGTATGACCTGTTGTGTTTTTTCGCACTATAATTCTCAACCTCGTTACCAGACCTTTTTATCGTAACATTTGTATAAAACTTATATGGTGACTCTCTTTGGTCACTGTATACTTATGAGGACATAATTACAAAATAATATCATATCTAGGACGCTCTCCTCAAGGGCTTTAATTTGAGGTACGACTTGTGGGTTTTTGCAATATAATTTTTGACCTTGTTATCGTAACATTTGTAAACAACTCATGTGGTGATTATCCTTGGTCACTGCATCATTATATAAGGACATAATTACTAAATATTACCAGATTTAGGAGGCTTTCCAAAAGGGCTTGACATTGAGATCCAACTTGATGTGGTTTGTAATCATATTTTTTTTTAGCTTACCCTAGCTAAAGCGCTAAAATAAGTAATATTACGTTTTTTTTGTCGTTTAGTGAGTTTAAAGGCCTACTGAAACCCACTACTACCGACCACGCAGTCTGATAGTTTATATATCAATGATGAAATCTTAACATTGCAACACATGCCAATACGGCCGGGTTAGCTTACCAAAGTGCAATTTTAAATTTCGCGCAAAATATCCTGCTGAAAACGTCTCGGTATGATGACGCCTGCGCGTGACGTCACGGATTGTAGAGGACATTTTGGGACAGCATGGTGGCCAGCTATTAAGTCATCTGTTTTCATCGCAAAATTCCACAGTATTCTGGACATCTGTGTTGGTGAATCTTTTGCAATTTGTTCGATGAACAATGGAGACAGCAAAGAAGAAAGCTGTAGGTGGGAAGCGGTGTATTGCGGCAGGTAGAATGCACCCCCTGACTGTTGTGCCGGATAACACAGCCGGTGTTTCATTGTTTACCCGAAAGATGACAGTCAAGCTTTACCATTGGCCTGTGGAGAACTGGGACAACAGAGACTCTTACCAGGAGGACTTTGAGTTGGATGCGCAGATGCGGTACCGTGAGTACGCATGCAGCTGCGGCTTCCAAATATTTGATCGCTTGCCCGTACGTGCGTGCCGCTATGTGCATGTCACATACGTAACTTTGGGGACTTTGGGGAAATATATGTGCTGTATGAACTTTGGGGAGGTGAACGGTACTTTGGGCTGTGCGATTGAGTGTGTTGTGCAGGTGTTTGAGTTGTATTGGCGGGTTATATGGACGGGACGGGGGAGGTGTTTGTTATGCGGGATTAATTTGTGGCATATTAAATATAAGCCTGGTTGTGTTGTGGCTAATAGAGTACATATATGTCTTGTGTTTATTTACTGTTTTAGTCATTCCCAGCTGAATATCAGGTCCCACCCGCCTCTCACAGCATCTTCCCTATCTGAATCGCTCCCATTGCCCTCTAGTCCTTCACTCTCACTTTCATCCTCGCTCAAATTAATGGTGAAATCGTCTCTTTTTTGGTCCGAATCGCTCTCGATGCTGGTGGCCATGATTGTAAACAATGTGCAGATGTGAGGAGCTCCACAACCTGTGACGTCACGCACATATCGTCTGCTACTTCCAGTACAGGCAACTTTATCGTCGATGTTCTCTACTAAATCCTTTCAGCAAAAATATGGCAATATCGCAAAATGATCAAGTATGACACATAGAATGGACCTGCTATCCCCCGTTTAAATAAGAAAATCGCATTTCAGTAGGCCTTGAAGAATGAAATGGCAGTGTTTATTAATTATGCGTCTTTTGTGCTTTCTGCAGTCTTATGAGCACAAAGTGAAGTACCTGAGAAAGCAGGTCTTTTGGACAAAGCTGAGGTGTCCTCCGTTAGCGGTGTCACGTCTTTGACTGCGTCCAGCTCTTGAGAGGGGAAACATTTTAAGGTTAAAACCTCTCAGTCACCTCTGGGAGACAGACTAAAACCAACACAGCACATTACAGGTGGATGTAGAACGAAAACCATCGCAGGGAAATCCCCGCAAAGTCAATGGCCAAATGTTGAAAAGTGTTACCTGAACTTTTGGCGTCACAGACGGCGACAGAAGGCATCTCTTGTTTGACTTGCTCGCTCAGCAGCTTAGGCCTGCGGACACACAAAGAGAAAACAAGATGATGTTTGTGAAAGTTAAAAGCGACAGGACGTGAACGGCCGTTTTAAGGCTTGACTCACTTTTTGATGACAAACTGGATCTGACTGCCGGCGGCCAGTATCTTGCGCAACTTGGCCGCCCCGAAGCAGTTGGGCCGTCGCAGGGAGATCCCCTCAGGCAGCCCGGTGACGAACAGATCCTCAGGGTACATCTGGAACTTGGAGTAGGGCACCTTGGTCGCTTCAGGGAGGCCCAAAGCTTCAGCTGAGCAAAAAAAAAAAAAAGGCAAAGTCCCTTTATCCCACATTTTACTCGCTGAGTGCCTTCCTTATTAAAACACTTGAACGCCACACTGTTCACATTAAGGCAGGAGACTCACCATATTTGATGCTGAACAAGTTCTCCACTTGTCTGCGCA